>NC_058418.1:47977668-48271632 GCF_002201575.2 Neomonachus schauinslandi
TTTCTTTCTTTCTTTCTTTCTTTCTTTCTTTCTTTCTTTCTTTCTTTTCTTTTCTTTTCTTTCTTTTCTTTCTTCTTCAGCTGGGGCAAAATAATAAGGACCTAAATGGCTCCATATCACACTTGATTGATAGGTTTTTTTAAGTCTCTCTGAATCCATGGATTCCATCCTTTTCTTTTTTTGTTTTGTTTTGTTTTAATTCATTTATTTTTGGTGCTGTACCTTCTTCTGGATCAGCATCATGCCCTGCCCTTGGTTTTCAGTAGTTGTTGACTGGAGAAAATAAATATCTTCTCATCTCATTAGATTAGTGGCATGTCCATTTCAGGTGCCATTTCAGTAACTCGTCTAATCATGTGCTGGACACGGAGATGCCCAGGCCTGTGCTCTGAAGTGATAAGGTGAGATGCAGTGATGATTGAAAATAGAAAAGAAAAAAATGGATGAATTTGACTACATGGCCTTGGAGAAAACAGTTGACTTTCCTCTATTATCAAAAATTATCACAGCGCCTGGGTGACTCAGTCAGTTAAGCGTCTGACTCTTGATTTCCACTCAGGTCATGATCTCAGGGTCGTGAGATTGAGCCCTGCATCAGGCTCTCTGCTGGGTGTAGAGTTTGTTTAGGATTCTCTCTTTCCCTCTCCCTCTGCCCCTCCCTGCTTACGTATGTGCTCTTTCTCTCTAATAAAAAAAAAATTATCAGATACCAAATGTTGATAATATTAACATTATCAGAATGTCACTAACAAAACTTCTTGACAGATCTTGGCCTTATCCCCAGAGAGCTTACACCTCAGAGATCACAAAACAGCCTAATTTAACTATTAATAGACATTTAAAAATAATGTGCTAATTGCATAAAATGTTTTTAAATACAAAATTTAAGTGGTTATACTGTAATTAGTGGGAAGGAATGTTCATGGATCAGCTATTAACACTCTAATTTAAAATCTTAATATAAAAACTGTGTTTCAGTGGTTCAAAAATGTAACCAGAGCTTGCAGTCATTTTTACATGCATTAATATATTTTCACACAATTTGAGAACAAGTCACAAATACTGTCTGTTTTGAGAATTATTAGCAATCCTTTTAGATTGTTAGCGCCTGGTAACAGACACTAGCATGCTGATTGGTTATGCTATTTGTCTCTCAAATACTTTAAAAAACTGCACGCACATATATCAGTTTTAATTGTATGTAACAATCTGTTGTAGTGCACTGTTAATATATGTTTTCCTCAAGCTCTAAGGGCTATCTTACACTCTCAGCCAATGTGAGCTCGCTCATATTTTTCTCTGTTTTATTTCTGTGACCATGAGTAGTGCAGTGCTCTTGGCTTATGAGTGCCCTCCTACTCTATATAGATGATGTGGTTTTCTAGCTGATGTTAAGAGCTGTTTACTACACAGTCACCTTCTTTCTACAATTTATTTTGTGTTCTCATGAACATTTTTTACCTATAAAGGCTGGAAAAGCTGTGTAAATGGTAGAAGTAAACTTGCCCAAGGGGAACAAAGATGTCATCATGCACATTCTGTAGAATGTAATGACCAAAACAGAAATTAGGGACTACTGGAAATCCTTGTGGAGGTCATAATAGACATCACGGCAACATAGAGGGGTTAGGTCACAATTTGGACAGGCACCTGGAGAAATTTGTGGCAGGAGGCATGATGTGATTCCAGGGAACTTGGGTCAGTCAGTCTTTGCTAATGGTCCACCCCAGGAATGCCTCTCCATGGGAGGAAGTAAGTAGCATTGTGGGGCTGGGACGAGCTGGGCCAGGGGACAGCTTGGCACAGCCCAAGGCCCATTCTGGCCTCTTCCATTTAATCTTTATAAAGAAGGAAACAGTGTTTACAGACTAGAATTGAGTGACAACAGCCCCCCTCCCCAATAAGAAGAGCTGAGAGAGATGATTTTACAGTATTTCCTTTCATCAAAGTAACACAGGCTTGTCTCTCGCTTCCTGACACAGAAAATTGCATTTTGTCACCCATTTGTCAGTTCTTAGAGATTTTAAGATAATTAAAGAACATTATAGCAGGTGACAGCTGTTGCTGAATGCCGGGTTGCTAGTTCTTCTGCTTGTTGGATGCCCATGAATCTCGGATGATGATAGCTTGGTGCTCCAGGTTTAATTAGCTGGTTGTTTTGAATCTGTCTGGGCTCTCAGGTGTGGGTTTAGCAGGCTTGCAGCTTGTGGAATCTGAGGTGTGCTCATCACTGACTGGAGGACTTGGGTCTGACCAACTCCTAGAAGGGCCAGGTGGAGGTGCCTTGACCTTTATCAGACAAGGACACCAAAGGAATAAGGATGCAGCTTTCTAGGTGAAGCTCCTGAGATCAAAGGCTTGTTGGTTTCCTGTTGTTCTTGCACCAAAGCATGATTTTCTTTTTTCTTTTGGTGGGCAGCAAAGCAAGGTTTATTGAGCCATAGCAAAGTGATAATACAAAGTTCCCGAGGAGGGAGGGGACCCTTGAGGGTTGCCACCGGAGTTTCTAAGTCTAAGGGTTTTTATGGGCATGTTGGTAGGCTGTTTTAATCTGATGAACCCTCCCTGTGCCTGCCATCCAATCAGGTTTTTGTCACATCTATCATGTGGGAAAGGGTGGAGGGTTCCTTCCAGGGTGGTGCAAAATCCTTTTAAGGGTGGTTTCCTTTTAGGGCCCCGGGGCGGGGGGGATCCCTTGTCCCTGCCTGCCTGCCTTCCAACTATCCTTCATCATTCCCCCCACTGAAGAGGTAAACCTAACTGCTATTAGGGAAGAAGTGTGAACGACTGATCGTAGCTACTTCCTGCTGGTCAGGGCGTTGGATAGGGGACAGCAGCCGGGGTTCCTCTTACCCCGATCTATCGAGGGGGTCCCCTGTTGATGTCTGGTGGACCTCGTTGTGACGCTCCATCTGAACCATCATTTGGAGTTTGGTGACCTTTATTCTGGAAGATAAAAAGCAGGTTAGGGCATTTAGGAGGAAAGACCCAAAGCACAGTGCAAGACCCAGTGCAGCGAGGGGTCTTGCAAGAGATAGAGGCTGTTTTAGTGAACTCCCCACATATTTTGAGGAGAGGGTGGGTGAAAGGAGTATAATAAGGGTTATGATTTTGATGGGATATAGGGAAAATAATATTTAAGAAGACTTAACTGTGTCTTGTCACTTCAAGACTAGTTTGAGGTCCTCTCTGGTTCACAGAGGGATTTCAGTTCCTTGTTGTTGGACCCCGTTGGGGACCAGGGTTTGACCCTGGAATGGTGGATCCAGGCAAAGCATGCTTTTGATTTTGAAATTTATTTTCTGATTAAATCTCTTTCAAAGCCATCTCTTCTATTATACAGCACGGCAGTCGTATCCCATTTGGTTTTATTTCTAAGTTAGTTTACCGAAAATTCCCTGATATGCAGGAGAGAGATCTAAATGGTCTCAACTCTGGCTTTCAGTATGATAGAATATTTCCTTTCTTCTCCTGGAGGATTTGAATGCTATCACACTATATCATAGAAACTATGAACCCTGTTGGAAACTCCATGCTTCCTTTCTTTTTAATTCTCCCTAGGTGAGGGTGAGGTTCTATATGTTTTAACAATTCGTTCTTTTTTTTTTTTAAGATTTTATTTATTTATTTGACACAGAGAAAGACACAGTGAGAGAGAGAACACAAGCAGGGGGAGTGGGAGAGGGAGAAGCAGGCCTCCCACTGAGCAGGGAGTCCAATGCAGGGCTCCATCCCAGGACCCTGGGATCATGACCTGAGCCGAAGGCAGACGCCCAAAGACTGAGTCACCCAGGCACCCCTTAATAATTCGTTCTTAAAAAAACATCTATTAAAAAAAAAAAAACACATGAGTTTAAGTTTGTCTCTCCAAATTATATTTGTTTTTAAACTAATCTTAAAACACTAAAGGTTTTCAGGAATAATTAGAAAAAATCATTCTTAACTTATACACAAAGTTCAGTCCCAACAATATATTCTGAATCATTAAAATGAATACAGTAGAAGTACATCAATTGCTGTTTTAGAACCAGAGTAAAAGCCTTCTGCTTATGGAAACTCCTTAGGGTCCTTTCGACCAAACGCATTCTTCCAGACCTTTTCGTACACAATGTTATGCCCTGAAATTCTTTCTCCCTTTTTGTACACAGGTCAAACCCATGCTCATCCTTCAGGTGGTGGCACAGAGGTCACGTCTTTTTTTCTTTTTTTTTTTATTCTTATGTTAATCCCCATACATTACATCATTAGTTTTAGATGAAGTGTTCCATGATTCATTGTTTGTGCATAACACCCAGTGCTCCATGCAGAATGTGCCCTCCTCAATACCCACCACCAGGCTAACCCATCCTCCCACCCCCCTCCCCTCTAGAACCCTGTTTGTTTTTCAGAGTCCATCGTCTCTCATGGTTCGTCTACCCCTCCGATTTCCCCCGCTTCATTCTTCCCCTCCCGCTACCTTCTTCTTCTTTTTTTTTCTTAACATATATTGCATTATTTGTTTCAGAGGTACAGATCTGAGATTCAGCAGTCTTGCACAATTCACAGCGCTTACCAGAGCACATACCCTCCCCAGTGTCTATCACCCAGTCACCCCATCCCTCCCACCCCACCCCCCACTCCAGCAACCCTCAGTTTGTTTCCTGCAATTAAGAATTCCTCTTATCAGTGAGGTCATATGATACATGTCTTTCTCTGTTTGACTTATTTCACTCAACATAATACCCTCCAGTTCCATCCACGTCGTTGCAAATGGCAAGATCTCATTCCTTTTGATGACTGCATAATATTCCATTGTATATATATACCACCTCTTCTTTATCCATTCATCTGTCGATGGACATCTTGGCTCTTTCCACAGTTTGGCTATTGTGAACATTGCTGCTATAAACATCAGGGTGCACGTACCCCTTCGGATCCCTACTTTTGTATCTTTGGGGTAAATACCCAGTAGTGCAATTGCTGGATCATATGGTAGCTCTATTTTCAACTTTTTGAGGAACCTCCATACCGTTTTCCAGAGTGGCTGCACCAGCTTGCATTCCCACCAACAGTGTAGGAGGGTTCCCCTTTCTCCACATCCCCGCCAACATCTGTCGTTTCCTGACTTGTTAATTTTAGCCATTCTGACTGGTGTGAGGTGGTATCTCATTGAGGTTTTGATTTGGATTTCCCTGATGCCGAGCGATATTGAGCACTTTTTCATGTGTCTGTTGGCCATTTGGATGTCTTCTTTGGAAAAATGTCTGTTCATGTCTTCTGCCCATTTCTTGATTGGATTCTTTGTTCTTTGGGTGTTGAGTTTGATGAGTTCTTTATAGATTTTGGATACTAGCCCTTTATCTGATATGTCATTTGCAAATATCTTCTCCCATTCTGTCGGTTGTCTTTTGGTTTTGTTGACTGTTTCCTTTGCTGTGCAAAAGCTTTTTATCTTGATGAAGTCCCAGTAGTTCATTTTTGCCCTTGCTTCCCTTGCCTTTGGCAATGTTTCTAGGAAGAAGTTGCTTCGGCTGAGGTCAAAGAGGTTGCTGCCTGTGTTCTCCTTTAGGATTTTGATGGACTCCCGTCTCACATTGAGGTCTTTCAACCATTTGGAGTCTATTTTTGTGTGTGGTGTAAGGAAATGGTCCAGTTTCATTCTTCTGCATGTGGCTATCCAATTTTCCCAACACCATTTGTTGAAGAGACTGTCTTTTTTCCATTGGACATTCTTTCCTGCTTTGTCAAAGATGAGTTGACCATAGAGTTGAGGGTCCATTTCTGGGCTCTCTGTTCTGTTCCATTGATCTATGTGTCTGTTTTTGTGCCAGTACCATGCTGTCTTGATGATGACAGCTTTGTAATAGAGCTGGAAGTCCGGAATTGTGATGCCGCCGGCTTTGCTTTTCTTTTTCAACATTCCTCTGGCTATGCGGGGTCTTTTATGGTTCCATACAAATTTTAGGATTATTTGTTCCATATTTTTGAAAAAAGTGGATGGTATTTTGATGGGGATTGCATTGAAGAGGTCACGTCTTTCTTTGAAGACTTTTCTGAATCTACCTAGCACAGCGTGGCCCCTCTTCCCTCTGGTCTGCTTCCTCTGCTCTTTGCATGCAGGTACTTTGAGAATCAAAACCATCTCTGCAGCTCACCGTCTCTGTTAGCATGACCTTATTATTCCACTGTCTTCGACATAGCCTCAATTATTTCATGAGACTCTCTCCCAGAAAGATACAACTTGTAACTAACTTTTTCATTCCAAGGACTTCCAGATAGTTCTTTCAGCTCATTAATTAAAAGCATCTGTGGACCGTTTATGCCAGATCCTAAACCCCTTACTTCCATGGTCTCACATTGCTGTGCCTGTTGGTCTAAGCCATTACATCGTGATTCCTACTCAATAGTCATCAAGCCTCCACACTGAAACACCTGCCTTAAGCAAAATCTCAATAAACATCCTGACTTTGTCCTTCTCTCTCTAGGACATTACTAAGACTCTGTTGACCTCCGTTCTCCGTTACCATGGTAAGCAATTAACTGTGATTTGTTTTGTCAATAGATGCTTTGGGGATAGTTTGGGGAACAGGCATTTGACAACATCTTTGCCCAACTTACTATGTCACATACTTGATTATGGCTTTCTCTTTTCAGTTTACCATGAACTCTCTACTCCCCAGCCTATCCTGAAGTCTTATGTTTAACACAGAGCCTGAGAAAGAAATAAGGATCTTTTGGCAAAATGGACTTAGTGGAATGGAGAGGAAGTTGATGACTTGATGCACAAAAAAACGTCTTTCTTGACTCGACTCAAAATTTATTGGTGCTTTTCTAAGTCCTCCCCAACCTGAATTTTCATGATCTCCATGTTCTGGCCTCAGCCTCTCCATCTAACTGTATTTCCTGCACATTCTTCACTCCAAAGAGCCATTCTCCTTGTCGGTCCATTCTCTTATGCACCTGTGGGTACTCATGTATTCTGTTTCCTGTGCTAGGAATACTTTCCCCCTTACCTGATGCTAAACCTTGCCCAAAATTTAAGGCGAATAGTTCCAAATTCTCTCTGTGCTCTTTTCCAGCTTCTTCATTAAATTCTATTCTCTCTTTTCTTTTAATTTTTATAGTACTCACTATTTTTTGCACTATTCTTCCATGACTGGTCTTTATTCAAGTTACTTTTGATACCTTGAATTAAGGCACAAGATCCATTCACTTATTTATTTAACTAAAATTTTAGAAACCACCTTAGTAATGTACTGTGATAGGTCCTAGGGGTTGCAGCAATGATTAAGATAATAAGCTTATGCACTGTTGGGGATCTTCAAGTTCCTTAACACAAGGCCAACTAAAATATCAATGTATGGCTAATCCTTTTAGTTAGTTGGTATCTCTCCAGGCTTTCTTCATATTAGTCAAAGCATTCATAGATCTATAGAGAGAGTGGACCAATATTTTGTACCAGTTTTGTTGCAGATTTTATCAACCTTGCTAAAAAGAAACTTAATATAGAGAAACCTGACATCAGTTCTGAGCTATTACTATAATTGCTGACAAATTTTGGTGATTTGGAGTAAGAAACAGTGACAAAAAGACGAAATTAAATTAACCTGAATTATATAAGTTCTTATAGGACTTTGAATTTTGGCTGGTGAGGGGGAGCAGAGAGAACCAAGAAAGGGCAAGAGGTAACTAATTGGTAGGACAAATTAAAGGCTGAGTTGCCTTCAATGAAGTGGCTAAGTCTCCAAAACATTATCCATGGGGGAAGTGCCAAAGAGAACAGTATTCTGTCGAGCTATGACTTTCCACAGGGCTGCTTTATTGCGATCTCTAGGTGGTGGACATACTTGTAGTAAGTGGATGGTACAAACAGATTTCCCGATGGTGTGTCTTCTTTGAAACAGTGTCTGATGTTACAGGCTCAAATTCTCATCCCCAGGAGAAGGGAGCAGGCAAGGGGGAGCTAGCTGGTGTGTTGTTGAAAATCTGGCTACATGAGGGCAAGAGTGAGGAGGACTCCAGACCCTTCAGGGAAGGCAGATTATCAATCAGGAAAAGAAGGTAGAGCTGCATTCTTTAGAAGAAATTAATTTGGAGGGATGGAGGGAATTCTCAGTAAACATGCCATTTCCAAGGCTTTTTTGTATTGGGGAAGCAAAGCTATTGGTGACCTCACAGGCATGGAGCTGTCATGTTTATTTCCACATATACAGCCAGGTTTGGCAGGATTGGCTGCATCTCTAAGTAGGGCAGAGGTAGAGCTGCATGTCAAAAGTTGTGCGTACCCAGAGCAGTGCGGAAGGAAGGAGGTGGACCTGGGATCAGATGGCACAGACATTTGGAACAACTGTAGTGCCTTTCTAATTTTTTCTCCTTCGACACTACTAGAATACCTTATATTATTTTGTCTTTTTCTCACTTGGGAGGTAGAGAAATTAATTAGCTGTGAAATGACTCAAGGCAGAAACAAAGATCAAATATGAAGAAAAAGCAAGATGAATAAATACAAATGAATTGGATAGCTAGTTCCTGAATATTCAAGGCAAAAAAAAAAATCACAGGAATTATTTTTGAAAATGAAGTGCCATGCTGATGAAAGATCAGGTGGTTTCACAAGAATTTGGATTAGTCTTCATGTGTGTCGTCCCCCACCCCCCCCTGCAGCTTACAAATAGAGTATTTAATTTAAGGAAATATAATACATAGTGAAGATCAATATACAATCATTGAAGCAGAAATTATTGGAGGAAAACAGTGCAAATTGAAGTATTCAGAAGAAAATGAGTATTACAATTTGCCTATCATTGTATGTGAACCTATTAAAACATAATTTGCAACTTTCATCTACTAGAATATTATTCCCTCTCACAAACAGGTATTGGCATCCATTCAGACACATTAACTATGTTCCAAGTAGTGCTAATTTATTTTTTCTCATATCCCCAACTATCATAGTATATTCATTTTGATTTAAAAACCCAGAACACAGCTTAATTTTAACAAATAATTTAATTTAAAAGAATTATTTATTGAATTTTACTAAATTGCATTTTTTTTCCATTGTGTACTGCTATCTAAAGTTGAATCATTAAACTTTGCTTCTTATTTTTTCTAGTTTTTTTCCCCTTTAGGACTTTTTCACTCTTTTATCTGAAAGAAGCAATCTTTCATTCATTTTCTTATTAAACATTATTTTACTTGTAACTGAACAGAACATAGGCATCCCGGAAGCAGATTTATTCAGAGGACAGATACTAATCAGTTACTGAGAAATTAAACTGATGAATCATTTCTTTTTTTTTTTTTTTTTTCCATATAATTGCGATTTATTATACAGACATAAGAGAGAAGAGGGGAGGAAAGCAGGAATAGGAGATTTTACTGCATGGTGGGCTGTGAGCTGGCCACTTTCACAAACACGAGCTCTTGTAATTCGCAGCTGATCCTGCGAGACGGGTATTCCCACCCCATTTTTTTTTTTTTTTATTCTTATGTTAATCCCCATACATTACATCATTAGTTTTAGATGAAGTGTTCCATGATTCATTGTTTGTGCATAACACCCAGTGCTCCATGCAGAACGTGCCCTCCTCAGTACCCACCACCAGGCTAACCCATCCTCCCACCCCCCTCCCCTCTAGAACCCTGTTTGTTTTTCAGAGTCCATCGTCTCTCATGGTTCGTCTACCCCTCCGATTTCCCCCGCTTCATTCTTCCCCTCCCGCTACCTTCTTCTTCTTCTTCTTTTTTTTTTTTTTTTTCTTAACATATATTGCGTTATTTGTTTCAGAGGTACAGATCTGAGATTCAACAGTCTTGCAAAATTCACAGCGCTTACCAGAGCACATACCCTCCCCAGTGTCTATCACCCAGTCACCCCATCCTTCCCACCCCACCCCCCACTCCAGCAACCCTCAGTTTGTTTCCTGAGATTAAGAATTCCTCATATCAGTGAGATCATATGATACTTGTCTTTCTCTGATTGACTTATTTCACTCAACATAATACCCTCCAGTTCCATCCACGTCGTTGCAAATGGCAAGATCTCGTTCCTTTTGATGGCTGCATAATATTCCATTGTATATATATACCAGATCTTCTTTATCCAATGAATCATTTCTTAATACTGATAAACTCTGTGCTTTAGCACATGTTGGCATGTCTATAATTTTCTTCTTGAGGTCATTTATGTTGTCAATACCTGCACTATCCGTTTTCCCTTAGCAGAGACAGACCCTGATGAGGTAAAAGATAAGGCATTCCTGGAGGGACTGTGCTCTAGGTATGAAGAGATGGGCCATTGAAAGCCCTTCCTTCTATTTTTGGCAGATGGCTGTGAGATCTCAAAAATAGTAAGAGCTCTTTGTGACTTGATTTCTCCAATCTTGAAAGGGGTATAACATGTATCAAAATCCATCAGGCACTAGTAGAAGATAATATGCATGAGTTAATTGTTCCTAGTTTTGATGAAGATGTTCTTTAAAAAATTTTTTTTTAATCTCAGTATAGTTAACATACAGTACGTTATTAGTTTCAGGTTTACAATATAGTGATTCAGCAATTCCATACAACATCTGGTGCTCATCACAAGTGCACCCCAGAATCCCCATCACCTGTTTCACCCAACCCACCCCTGCCACCCCGCCACCTCCCTTCTGGTAACTATCAGTTTCTTCTCTATAGTTAAGAGTCTGTTTCTTCATTTACTTCTGTTTTTTTCCCCCTTTGCTTGTTTGTTTTGTTTCTTAAATTCCACATATGAGTAAAATCATATGGTATTTGTCTTTCTCTGACTTATTTCGTTTAGCATTGTACTTTCTAGCTCCATCCATGTCATTGCAAATGGCAAGATTTCATTTTTTTTTTATGTCTGAGTAATAGTCCATTTTGTGTGTGTGTGTGTGTGTGTGTGTATGCACCACCTCTTTATCCATTCATCAATTGATGGACCCTTGGGCTACTTCCTTAGTCTGGCTATTGTAAATAATGCTGCAATAAACATCAGGGTGTATGTATCCCTTTGAATTAGTGTTTTTATATTTTTTGGGTAAATACCTAGTAGAGTGATTACTGGATCATTTCCCTTGCCTCAGGAGAGGGGGAGGGAGGGAGAGAGAAAGAGAGAGAGGGCGAGCTCAAGAGCAGGGTGGGGAGGGGCAGAGGGAGAGGGAGAGAATCCCAAGCAGCTCGATCTCATGACCCCGAGATCATGAGCTGAGCCAAAACCAAGAGTCCCACGTTCAACCAACTGAGCCACCCAAGTGCCCCAGTTCTATTTTTAACTTTTAAAGAATTTCCATACTGTTTCCACAGTGACTGCACCAGTTTGCATCCCACCAATGGTGCCCAAGGGTTCCTTTTTTCCCTATATCCTCACCAACATCTGTTGTTTCTTGTGTTGTTGATTTAGCCATTCTGACAGGTGTGAGGTGATATCTCACTGTAGTTTTGATTTGCATTTCCATGATGATGAGTGATGTTGAGCATCTTTTCATGTGTCTGTTGGCCATCGGATGTCTTCTTTGAAGAAATATCTGTTCATGTCTTCTGCTCATTTTTTAATTGGATTATTTGTTTTTGGGGTGTTGAGTTTTATAAGTTCATTATGTATTTTGGGTATCAAAATATATCAGATACATCATTTGCAAATATCTTCTCCTATTCTGTAAGTTGCCTTTTAGTTTTGTTATTTTCTTCATTGTAATGAAGATTTTTACTTTTATTTGGTCCCAATAGCTTATTCTTGCTTTTGTTTTCCTTGCCTCAGGAGACATAACTAGAAAAATGTTGCTACAACCAAGGTCAAAGAAGTTACTGCCTGTGTATTCTTTTAGGGTTTTTATGGTTTCAGGTCTCATATTTAGGTCTTTAATCTATTTTGAATTTATTTATTGTGTATGGTGTAAGAAAGTGGTCCAGTTTCATTCTTTTGCATGTTGCTGTCCAGTTTTTCCAACACCGTTTGTTGAAGAGACTGTCTTTTCTCCATTGGATATTCTTTCCTGCTTTGTCAAATATTAATTGACCATATTGTTGTGGGTTCATTTCTGAGCTTTCTATTCTGTGCTTTGATCTATATGTTTATTTTTATGCCAGTACCATACTGTTTTGATCACTCTGCTCTGTAATATAACTTGAAGTCTGGAATTGTCATGCCTTCAGCTTTGCTTTTTTTTTTTTTTTCAAGATTGTTTTGGCTATTTGGGATCTTTCATAGTTCCATACAAATTTTGGAATTTTGTTGTTGTTCTAGTTTTGTGAAAAATGCCATTGGTATTTTGATAGGGGTTGTGTTAAATATGTAGATTGCTTTGGGTAGTTAGACATTTTAACAATATTTGTCCTTCCAATCCACGAGCATGGAATGTCTTTCCATTTTGTTTTTGTCAGTGTTTTATATTTTTCAGAATATAAGCCTTTCACCATTTGGTTAGGTTTATTCCTAGGTATCTTATTATTTTTGGCACAATTATAAATGGGATTGTTTTCTTGATTTCTCTTTCTACTGCTTCGTTATTGATGTATAAAAATGCAACAGACTTCTTTTTTTTTTTTTTTTGATTTTATTTATTTATTTGACAGAGAGAGACACAGCGAGAGAGGGAACACAAGCAGGGGGAGTGGGAGAGGGAGAAGCAGGCTTCCCAAGGAGCAGGGAGCCCAATGCGGGGCTCGATCCCAGGACTCTGGGATCATGACCTGAGCCGAAGGCAGACACTTAACGACTGAGCCACCCAGGCGCCCCAAAAATGCAACAGATTTCTGTACATTGATCTTGTATCCTGTGACTTTACTGAATTTGTTTATCAGTTCCAGCAGTTTTTTGGTGGAGTCTTTAGGGTTTTCTATATATTGTATCATGTCATCTGCAAATAGTGAAGTTTTACTTCTTCCTTACCACTTTGGATGCCTTTTATTTCTTTCTGTTGTTTGACTGCTGTGGCTAGGACTTCCAGTACTGTGTTGAATGAAAGTGGTGAGAGTGGACATCCTTGTCCTGTTCCTGACCTTAGGGGAAAAGCTCTCAGTTTTTCCCCATTGAGTATGACATTTGCTTGGGTTTTTCATAGATGGCCTTTATTATGTTGAGATCTGTTCCCTCTAAACCAACTTTGTTGAGTTTGTCAAATGCTTTTCCTGAATCTTGAGATGATCATATGGTTTTTATCCTTTCTGTTATTGATGTGATATAGCATGTTGATTGATTTTTGAATATTGAGCCATTCTTGCATCCCAGGAATAAATCCCACATGGTTGTGGTGAATTTTTTAAAAAAATGTATTATTGAATTCTGTTTGCTAGTATTTTGTTGAGGATTTTTGCATCTATGTTCATCAGGGATATTGGCCTGTAGTTCTTTTTTTTTTTGGGTGTGGTGTCTTTATTTGGTTTTGGTATCAGGGTGATTGATACTTGTTTCATAGAATGAATTACAAAATTTTTCTTCTTCTATTTTGGAAGAGTTTGTGTAGAACAGGTATTAACTCTTCTTTAAATGTTTGGTAGAATTTGCCTGTGAAGCCACCTGTCCTGGATTTTTTTGCTGGGACTGTTTTGATTACTGATTCAATCTCCTTGCTGGTAATCAGTCTGTTCAATTTTCTTTTTCTTCATGCTTCAGTTTTGGTAGTTTACATGTTTCTAGGAATTTATCCGTTTCTTCTGGGTTGTCTGATTTGTTGGCATATAATTTTTTATAATATTCTCCTATAATTGTTTATATTTCTATGGTGTTGGTTGCTATTTTTCCTCTCTTATTTGTGATTCTGTTTATTTGAGTCCTCTCTCTCTCTTTCTTTTTTTTTTTTTTGATGAGTCTGGCTAGAGGTTTATCAGTTTTTTTTTTTTTAATCTTTTCAAAGAACCAGCTTCTGGTTTCATTGATCTGTTCTATTGTTTTTTAGTTTCTATATCATTGATTTCTGCTGTAATCTTTATTATTTCCTTCCTTCTGCTGGTTTTGGGTTTTGTTTGTTGCTCTTTTCAAGCTCCTTTGGGTATAAGGTTAGGTTGTTTATTTGAGACTTTTCTTGCTTCTTGCGGTAGGCATGTATTGCTATAAACTTCCCTCTTGGAACTACTTTTGCTGCATCCTAAAGATTTTGGATCGTGTATTTTCATTTTCATTTGTTTCCATGTACTTTTTGATTTCTCTATTTCCTGGTTGACCTATTCGTTGTTTAGTAGCATATTGTTTAACCTCCATGTATTTGTGTTCTTTCCAGATTTTTTCTTGTGGTTGATTTCTAGTTTCATACCATTGTGGTCAGAAAAGATGCATGGTATGACTTCAATCTTCTTGAATTTGTTGAGTCTTGTTTGTGGGCTAATATGTGATCGATTCTGGACAATGTTCCATGTGCACTTGAAGAGAATGTATATTCTGCTGTTTTAGGATGGAATGTTTTGAATCTATCTGTTAAATCCTCCTGGTCCAGTGTGTCGTTCAAAGCCACTGTGTCCTTGCTGATTTTCTGTTTGGATGATCTGTCCTTCAGTTTAAGTGGGTGGTAAAGTCCCCTATTATTATTGTATTATTTTCAGTTAGTTCCTTTATGTTTGTTATCAACTGCTTTATGTATTTGGGTGTTCCCATGTTGGGTGCATATATATTTATAATTATTATATCTTCTTGTTGGATTGTCCCTGTTATTATTATATATTATTATTCTTTGTCTCTTGTTACAGTCTTTGATACTCTGGCTTTCTTTTGACATCCATTTGCATGATAGATGTTTTTTCATCCTCTCACTTTCTTCCTCCCTCCCTCCCTCCCTCCCTCCCTCCCTTCCTTCCTTTCTTCCTTCCTTCCTTTGTAGGCTCCACACCCAGTGTGAAGCCCAACATGGGACTTGAACTCATGTCCCCTGAGATCAAGACCTGAGCTGATAGCAAGAGTCAGATGCTTAACCTACTGCACCACTCAGGTACCCAATCCATTCCCTCACTTTGAATCTGTAGGTGTCTTTGGGTCTAAAATAAGTCTCTTTTAGACAGCATATAGATGGGTCTTGTTTTTTTAATCTACTCTGTCATCCTGTGTCTTTTGGTTGGAGTGTTTAGTCAATTCAAAGTAATTCAAATAATTATTGATAGATATGTATTTTTTGCCATTTTGTTACTTGTTTTGTGTTTGTTTTTGTAGTTTTTCTCTGATCCTTTCTTCACTTGCATTGTTTGCTGGTTTGTATTAGTGGTATACTTGGCTTCCTTACTCTTTATTTTTGCGTATCTATTACTGTTTTTTGATTTGTGGTTACCATTTGGTTTATGTATAACATCTTCCGGATAGCAATGTGTATTAAGCTGATGGTTGCTTAATTTTGAAATCATTCTTTATTCCTCTCCCTTCCATGTTTCAGGTATTTGATATCATTTTTTTATTCTTTTTTTTTATGTTAATCACCATACATTACATCATTAGGTTTTGATGTAGTGTTCCATGACATTGGGCAGGATATCATTTTTTACATCCTTTTATTTTGAGCCTCTTTTGACTGATTTTTATAGATATACTTAATTTTTTTTCTTTTGTGCTTCCTATTTTTCTTACTTTTACTTATGGTTTTTGTTTTCCACTCACAGAGTCTCCCTGAACATTTCTTGTGGGCCTGGCTTAGTGGTCATGAATGCTCTTAATTTTTGTTTGTCTGGGAAGCTCTTTATCTCTCCCACTATTCTGAATGCTATAGCCTTGTTGGATAGAATATTCTTGGCTGCGGATTTTTCCCTTTCAGCACATTGAATACATCATTAAACTGCCCTCTGGCCTGCAAAGTTCCTGCTGAAAAATCAGCTGATAGCCTTACCTGGTTTTCCCTTGTATGTAACTGTTTTCTTTTCTCTTGCAAACTTTAAAATTCTTTATCATTATTTCTTTTGCAATTTTAATTACCATGTGTCTTGGTGTGGACCTCCTTGGGTTGAATTTGTTGGGGGATCTCTCTGCCTCCTGAATCTGGGTATCTGTTTCCCTCCCCAGATTTGGGAAGTTTTCAGCTATTATTTCTTCAAATACATTTTCTGCCCCCTCCCTTCCCTCTCTTCTTCTGGAATCACTATAGCACAAATGTTTTTACACTTGATGAAGTCACTGAGTTCTCTAAGTCTATTCTCATTATGTGGTATTTGTTTGTCTCTCACCTGTTCAGCTTGATTGCTTTTCATTCTTCTATCCTGCAGGTCCCCAATACATTCCTCTGCTTCCTTTAGCCTACTGCTTATTCCATCTGTTGTATTTTTAATTTCATCACAGTTCTTCATCCGTGATGTACTATTTTTTATCTCTTTGTTAAGGGTATCAATGATGTCCTCCACCCTTTTCTGAAGTCCAGTGGGTATCTTTATGATCATTACTTTAAATTCTGTATCAGGCATATGACTTATTTCTCTTTCACTTAGATTTCACTTAGATTTCTCTTTCACTTAGATTTCCTGCTTTTTGTCCTGTTCTGTCATATGGGACATCTGTCTCTGTCTCCTCATTTTGTGAACTTCTCTGTTTCTGTGTGTTAGGAAAGTCAGCTATGTCTTCTGCCCTTGAAAGTACTGGCTTTATGAAAAGAGGTGCTGTAGGGCCCTGCAGTGCCGTGGCCCCTCCTCCCCAGAACCTGGCACTTCAGGGGAGTCTCCTGTGTGTGTTGCTTGTGTCCTGCTGTTGTGTCTGAGTCACTTTTCCTTTCAGTCCAGATGTCTGCACTGATTCTTTGTCTGCTGTTGGCTGTACTTGCTTTCTGTGGTGTTAGTGAGACCCACATTCTGAGGGGGCATGATAGCAGGAGGGCTCGGGGGCGGGGCAGCGATGTTAGCACGATTTGCACTGAGCCACTAGTTCTAGGCCAGATCTCCCACAGCCTGGTGGCTACTGGCGGCTCGGCGCACGGTGGGAGTAGTGGCGGCCAGAGTTGTGTGGCATCTGTGCTCACGGCAGTTGGGCAGGGTGTGTGCATGGTGTTAGCAAAATTTGCCCAGGCCAGCATGCTCAGAGTGGGCAAGTCCTCAGGAGAGCACTGCTCCCAGATTAGGTAGCCAGTGTCGGTGCAGTGCTGCGTCCCGCAGGTTTACGCTGGGGAGGGGGAGGAGAAGGGTGACTGCCAGCTCCTCTGTTCCAGACAAGTCCCCCAGCACCCTCTGAAATCAGTGTAAGCCCATGTCCCTCCTGTTGTGCCAGCTGTGGCTTCTTCGTGGCCTGTCTTCAGGCTGTTGTCTCTTTAAGGGTGGGACCCAGCTATCACTGCCCTCCCAGCTCACCCCGTGCTGAGTCAGCTGACTTTTAAAAGCTCCAGACTCCAAGTCTCCCTGGTTCTACAAACCCATGGAATTCAGCCCCTCTGGTTTGCAAGGCCAGACGTTATGGGGATTCGTTTTGCCTGTGTGGGCTCCCTGGTGCTTTCGCCTCTCTGCGACCCAGTTCCTTCCCGCCTGTGGGCAGCTCCCAGCCACTGTTTCTGCTTTTCCTAACCTCTCCAATGTGGCGTCTTCTCTGCATTCAGTAGTGGAGCTTGTCCTGCCGGTCTTTGGATGGCTCTCTGGTTTATTTACTTGGATGTGAGCGATATCTAGTTGTTAACGTGGGATGAGGTGAGCTTAGGGTCCTCTCACTCTGCCATCTTGCACCCCCTCCTTGAAGATATTTGATTTCAAAATTTTATCCTGTTCTCAGGTAATACAACTGCGGTCTTAGAGTGGGCTGGAATACTAAGCTTATTTTTAGAAGATAAAAAACCACATATCCTGTATTTACTATGACTTAAAAAAAACTGTTCAAGTGAATAATTTTCTGTGGAAATCATGGAAAAGAGGCTTTTCAAAATGACTACTAAAATAATTATTACCTTTTTTGAGCTTTTATAACCATAATGCTACTATGATATAAAGTGAAAAAAATGTGGCAAAAGCAATAATCATTTATGCTTCTAGTAATCAATCTAACAAAAATTTTACTGATGGAACAAATTGGTTTAGAAAGTAGCTGGTTTAATGTCAATCTCATTATTATTACCATTATTATAACAACAGAGCATGCACTAAATGCTAAATATGGCACACAGTGGGTGGAGGAAACATACTTCGAATGATGCAAAATGACTCTTCTAACACCTGGGTCATAATCATGGGCAGGCATAGTCTAGCTCAGAGCAAGAAGTGCATCCTAGCTTTTAGCTATCAGAGGACAATGTGGGCTCTCTTTCAAGTTGGGTAATTCTCTGGTGTTTTGGAGTGTAAAAAGAGCATGGATGACAGCTAGCTTTGTTTTAGAATGGATTCAACCATTTGGAATGGAAATGGGTTAGGTGACCTGAAAAAAAAAAATCTCTTCCAATGTTGATATTCTATGATTCTAGCCTTATTGGGAAAGCAATTCATAGATTTGTCCCTGTACCTTAGGACTTTATACTTTACAGCAGACACAAGAGAGATGTACATCTGAGATTGTTCACCCAGAGAACCTAATATGTTTTCATCAACGCCTGGGTGGTTATGCTGCTGATTTGTACAACACCAGAAAATAAAAATCAAGATTCATTCTATCTTGGTCTATTGCCACAGTCCATGTGTACTGTGAGCATGGCTGCTTTGTTGCTGTAAGTGTAACTTGGGGAGGGAGAGGCTTAGAAACTGCCTGTGGTAATAGGAGGCAGGAAGCTAGAGCCAGGGCATTGACGGTCACACGAGTATAGTCATAAAACCCCTGATCACTCTCTCCTAGTTCCGATTAAACTGAATGTTGATGGGTTGATTAAGGTCCCTTCTAAACTTCCAGGACATCTGCTGCCACCAAATGTTAGTGTCTCATATGCATTATGCAGTCATAAAAGATGGGAAACTTAAACTCTTCTTATTTTCTATCTTTGAAGAGCAAGTAAATTGTATCTTGAAGTTTTGTGCCTCCTACCTGTAATACATCATTAAATGCTATCTTGAAAGGTGCTTTTATTCACTTGCCACCATTATTACAATACAATAGAGAGTCGTTTATCCATAGGTCAAGGTTGATACATTTAAAAACCTCCCAAAGCCAGTAACTGACAGCATGGTAGACCAATACGGTGGAAGGAGAGAGGATTTTAAAGGAAGGTGGATGTTGTTCAAACTCTATGTCCACCACTTACTAAACGTGGGATCTTGATGGAATTCGTCTTCCTGAGTGTCAGTGTCCTCACCTATAAAATAAGGACGCTAAAACATAGTTTATAGTGTTGTATACCTGACATACAGGCAGTAGTAAGGAATTGGTATAGAATGTGGGATTTGTTGGAGGGATTTCACCTGAGACAACTGAGAGATCTTGTTAAAGAGTTTATGTACAGTTACGGTGTCTACGTTGGACGCTACAGCTCAGAATCAGGGGATTGGCAGTTACGAAGAAAGATGGACGGGAAGCAGGGGCGAGTAGGCACAAACTGGAACTGCAAGGATGGGCTGAAGCCCTCAAAGATGAACTGGAACCCACATGGGTCTCACACTGCCTCCAAGTCTCCCACTTCAGTGGGGTGGATGACCCACAAGGCCAGTGGCACCCTTCATCACCAAGCAGAGGTGCCTCGCCCCAAGTGGGAGAGACAGAAGGAGGGCACCTGGAGGTATCAGGAGGAGTTGTGGCATGGTTGCGACCTCACTCCCAGATGAGTCAGCAGATGAGAGGCACTGCGTGGGCTGCACCAGCACCTGCAAGGGTGCCGTGCCCTGCCCCAGCCTTCTGAGTGTCGAAGGAATGTGCTTGACTCCCTCCCCTTCTAATTCTCATGTAAAATGTCTCTGTGGCCCACAGGAATCTAGAACCACACAGGAAAGGGGATTCTGGCAAACACAGTTTGTGGTCAACTAAATTGATAGAGATCAAAGTCACCACAGTATCAGCTGTCATTAAAAATTGCTTTCCAAGAAGTTCTCTTAATCACCCAGCCCATTCTCAGGCTTTGTATGCTCTTAGTGCTCCCAGCTCAACAGTGAAATTCTCTTCTTTTCAATATATCTCTCTATCAGCGGATCTCAGCCAAGGCGGTTTTGGTCTCAGGGGACAGTTGGGCCTGTCGCGATGGGAGAGAGTGCTACTGGCATCTAGTGGGTCAGGGTCAGGGATGCTAAATGTCCTGTAATGCACGGAACAGCTCTCCCACAACAAAGAATCATTCAGCTCAAAATGTCAATAGTGCTCAGACTGAGAAACCCTGGTGAACAGTTACCTTCTCGCCCATCCCTATGGTTTCTGAGGAAGAAGTACTTCTTTCCAAAAGTCAGTTCCTTCACCTTTGCCTTTTATTCACAACACCTCTAACCCTTCAAGAACCCCATTCAGCCTCTTCTCGCCCCATCTTACCACACAGATTTAACAGATTAAAACAATCACATTTGCTTTCCCCTTAGATCTTGCAAATTAAGCCGCACTTACTACCTCTTTAATTAGCAAACTCTCTAATTGAATGAGTCATGTTGGTTACTCATTTCCTCCTTACTTCTAGCCGTCTGGCGTCTCTCAGCACAAGTTTTCTCTTTTAACTTAGTAATGAGCTTAATCTGGCCAAATTTGTGGATTTTTTTAAAGCAAATCATTTGACTTTCCAGTCAATTTCATTTCACTTCCTGTATATACTGTATTTAAATTCTCTCTTATCGCCTCCCCACCCCGAAATCATCATGTTCATCTTCCATCCCCATTGTTATAACAAAACTTTTCTAGACACTGTCTCCAAGGACTTGCAGGTTCCTAAATCCCATGGACTCTTCTCAGTCCTCTTTTTACTCACCTACTCAGCAGGATTGGACACTTTTGATTGCTCCTTCATTGAAACAGTGTCTTCACTTGGCTTAACAGAACTCCACAATCTCCTGGTTTTTCTCCTATCACATTCCTTCTCAGTCTCCTCTGCTCAGTCCCTTCTCTTCTTCTAGACCTTTTAATTTTGAGGGCTCTTATGACTCTGTTTTTGAGCCTTTCCTATTTTGTACTTACAGTCTGGTCCTGATGATTTCCTCCAGTCATATCCATTAGATGGCATCTCTATACTGATAATCCCAAATTTATAACTGTTGTCTGGACCTAGAAGCTGATCTCTGGACTCCCATATTTAATTCAATTATCTCTCCAAAATCTCTGCTTGTTTTTTTTTTTTAAGTGGAAATATCAATCTATTACAATAAAAACTGACCTCCTGATATTTTCCTATAAATTTATCTCAGGAAATGTCAACTCCATCCTTCCAGTTATCCAGACCCAATGTTTTGAAATAATCCCCAACCTTTCTCTCTCACAAAATATGCACATTCAATCAGAAAATATTGTCAGTTCTGTCCTCAACATATATCCAGAATCCAACCACTTTTCAGAACCTCTAGTGCTGGACCACCACACATAATTCCTGGACCAGTGCACCCTTCTTTTCACCTACATTGCTCCAGTCCCCCAACTGATGCTCCTCTTTGCTCATGCTTAATCTCTTGAGCACTGTCAAAAGGTTCTCCAGCCTTCTTTCCTGAGCACGCTTTCATAACAGTGAATCTCCTGATTTTAGCATCTTTTGCAATACGGACAGTCTGGGAATTTCCCAAATCATCAAGTCCTGGATCCTTTTTGCTTAAGGATTCTTTCCTCAATTTGTCTCTTTCCTCTAGAATTTTAGCATAAACAGCAAGAAGAAACCAAGCTGCATTTTCAGTGCTTGGCTTGGAAATCTCCTCAGCTAAATACCCAAATTCATCACTCTCAAGTTCTATTTCCCATGCAATGTTAGGTCCTAACTCAGTGAAGTGAGCTCTCTGCCACTATATTACAAGGATTGCCTTTCCATTTTCCAGAAGTACATTTCTCATTTTCTTCTGAGCCTCCTGAGCTACATCTTTAGTGGTCATATTGCTTCCAATATTTTGTTGATGGCAATATAGCCATTTTCTGAGATGATTCAGGCTTCTTGTATTGTGCTTCTCATTTCTTTCTGAGTGGTCCCCAGCATTGTCTTTAATTTTTGTGTTTCTACCAATAGTCCATTTAAAGCAATCTAGGCTTTGCCTCAAAATTCTTCCAGCCGTTGTCCATTACCAATTCCAAAGCCTCTTCCACAGTTTTAGGTATTATAGCAGCATCCAACTTCTCGATTGTGTATTCTTTTTTTTTTTTAAGATTTTATTTATTTGAGAGAGCACAAGCAGGAGGAGGAGCAGAGGGAGAGGAACAAGCAGACTCCAGATGAGCACAGAGCCCAACATGGGGCTCGATCCCATGACCCTGAGATCATGACCTGAACTGAAATCGAGTCAGTCACCCAACTGACTGAGCCACCCAGGCGCACCTGTATTAGTTTTCTGTGGCTGCTCTAACAAATTACCACAAACTTACTGGCTTAAAACAATGGTAATTTTTCCTCTTGTAGTTCTGGAGACCAGAAGTCTGTATCAGTATTACGGGGTCAAAGTCAAGGTGTTAGCAGGGCTGTGCTCACTCTGGTGGTCTTAGGGGGGAAAGTTTCCTTGTCTCTTCTGGCTTTTGGTGGATACCAGTATTGCTTGGCTTGTGGCCACATCACCCCAATCCTCAAATCTCTCTCTGCTCTATCTCTATGTTGCCTTCTCCTCTTAATGTGTAAAATCTCTTTCTGCTTCCCTATTTCCTTGGGTAAGGCCAGTCTGTGAACACAGGTGATCTAGGATATCCCCCAACCCAGCTTCAAAAAACCCTCCTCCCGTTCTTTTGCTGGAGTTGCAACAGCCCTGAGTAAAGTCTTCCTTGCCTGTTCAACTTTGGTGCAGTGGTTTTGGCAATGGTTACATACACTAACCATCACCCTTTAATAATTTCCATCAAGACTCCAGTATGAATGTAAAAGTGTTATTACTTTAAGAGAAAATTATTAAATAAATCTTCATTTTCATCCCCCCTAAATTGTGACATTTTTATGCTTAGAAAGGCATGAGGGGTGCCTGGGTGGCTCAGTTGGTTGAGTGTCCGACTCTTGATTTCAGCTCAGGTCATGATCTCAGGGTTCTGAGATTGAGCCCCCGTGATGGGCTTTGTGCTCAGTGGGGAGTCTGCTTGAGATTCTCTCTCTTCCTCTCTCCTTTGCCCCTCCCCCTGTTTATGCTCTCTCTCTAAAAAATAAATAAATAATTCTTAAAAAAAACCAGAAGAAAATGAAAAGTGTGATGAGAGAATATGACTCTTGATCCCCTCTGGATATGTCCTCTTTCCTCCTCTCATTTTTATAAATTCCCTGATCAGTACTCCAGTTATGCTTCTTTTTCCTCATTTGGAGCTATTAAATAATAATTTCCAAAAAAAGATAAAATTGTGGCTCCTGTGCTGATATAAAGTGAATAGTTAACTAGAGATTTTCTTTAACTGGTGAATCAGTGAGGGCATCAAGTAGACATTTAATAGATTCAAGAGAAAAATCCTGGCTTCTCCACAGCTGGGGAGGGAGGCCAACTGACTACTCTCTGTGGACAGGGAAGGTTTGCATTTCTATAGATAAGAATTATCCCTCATTGCTACCAGGTATCTAGAATTTACAGAGATGCGGAAGAGCTGTCATAGAATCATAAATAGATAACTGGGAGACACGTGCTCTATAGACAATTTGTCGTTTCCCCTTGAAGCACAGTTTTTTTCCCCACAGAGCCTTGATTCCATTTTTCCTATTGGCACAGAGTTGCAGGCTGAAAGTGCTAGAGAAGTAGGAAAATTTCTCGAGGTTTGGATAACTGTTTTATTCATAATAAGAAAGGGATACGAGGTTAGAGTATTTTCAAGGGAAGCAATCAGCGGGCCTGAGAAGGAGTTAGGGAAAGGACTGTTACATTAAAGGAGAATAAAGTTCAGAATCTCAATATGGAAGGAGCTTTAGCTTTTGTGCTGCTGACACGTAACATGGAGAAAATGTCAATTTGACCAGAGCGCACAAGATTTTTTATATTTGAAATGGAGTTGGCCTGATGGATAACCCCTGAGCCCTTTGAACCTCTTGAAGTACAATTCTGCTTATAGCCACCTAGGACCAAGGTAACTGAGCCAGACAGCTCTGGGATGAATCTGTGAGAGCTTGGACAGGAGATATGTTCAGCGGGGAGATTCACTGGGCAAGAAATGACACTGTGGTGGCTCATCATCACCCCACCAGTCCTCCATACCAAGCATCCATCAAGTGAGCCTTGCCTTCAGTTTGGTGTGCCATGTCACTTTAGCCAAGTTTTGCTAAACATCCTCATATTTTAGGGACAAAGGGAACAATATGCAAATTAACCATGGGTAATGTTCCTGGCCATCCACAATTACGGGTATTTAAAACTTTTAGAGGCGAATTAAACCCTAAATTCCTTGTCAGTAGTTCCAATCTGCCTCCAAATAATATGTTACAGAGATAGAATAATTTACCATAAGTGCCTGCACCAGCAACAGTGGCTGACACATACATAGATGCTATTCAGTACGTGCGTGTGGTATTGACTGACCGGAAAAGCATCTAAGAAGAGTTTCCATTTTTCTATGAAAAGAAAACCATTTGATGCTCAGTTACTAAAAAAGAAGTGGCTGACTTTGAGCAGAGTGGTGGGGTGGCATTGTGTTACTGACATGCATACTAGCTATGCCTTCATTTTCCTTGGGGTTCCTGTATGTTAATGATATTTACACCCTCTCCTTATCACTAGGGAACCAGGATCCAGGAACACACTGGCAGTATAAGTGTAAATAAACAAGCACATTGCATGAAAAGAAAAATCCAGCCTGGGGAAGCCTTTTTGCACCTTGGAGGTGTAGGGTTACCTAGAACCTCAGGGTCTCCAAATGTATTTGTAATTACATGATGTGTCTTGTTTGCTGAGTAATAGGCCTACTGAGCTGAACACATGGAAATAAAACATACTGACCCATTTGATTACAGGAACTCTTTTTTTAAAGGTTTTATTTATTTATTTGACAGAGAGAGACACAGCGAGAGAGGGAACACAAGCAGGAGGAGTGGGAGAGGGAGAAGCAGGCTTCCCACGGAGCAGGGAGCCTGATGCGGGGCTCGATCCCAGGACCCTGGGATCATGACCTGAGCCGAAGGCAGACGCTTAACGACTGAGCCACCCAGGTGCCCCAGTTACAGAAATTCTTTATTAACTGCTTCCCTTATGAACCATGAGGGTGTCCAGTGCGGAGGGTTCAACATTGATACTCTGCATTCCTTTCAGCTCCTCATCCCCCTCCTCTTCCTTCTTTTGGATGTCAGTAGTTTGAGGAAAGCTGAATACGAGACAATGTAATATGAAATACTAGAAGAAACCCTAACACCATGTGAAATATTGAAAGAGACTATTTTAGATATGCAAGTGATTATTTATCTGAATTTGAACCAAAGTGAATGAACACATCTTTCAGAAAAATAGGAACATATTAGGGTACATTTTGAACAGCAGTTTGGAAGATTATATATCAAATTGTGCTCATGGTCTTCTCTGGGTGAGCTTTTGTTTTCTTTTAAATAATTTATTGTAATCTGCCTTAAAAAAACTTACTTTAAAAACCCTTTTATTTTTGTTAAAACGGACATTTATTATTTCCATAATGAAGAACACAGGTTATAAAAAGCCTTTGAAATCTGTGCTGCAGTATCACTTGCCATCTTGTTATTATGATATAGTTACTTCCTGTATATATTACGAATATTTTACATATGACATAAATGACTTTTTATACTTTTTATTCTACTGAATGATTTAAAAATATTTTTGTACCCTTTTCATTTAGGATATTGATGTTTTGCAATGTAATGAAAACTTCCAACATATTATTTTAGATATAGTTTAATTCTAAATAAATTATACATGCATACATGGAATATATGCATATATAAAAACAAAGAAGGGGGGCACCTGGGTGGCTCAGTTGGTTAAGTGTCTGACTTGGGCTCAGGTCTAGATCTCTGGGTCCTGGGAATGAGCCCTGCATTGGACTCCCTGCTCAGTGCTTCTCTCTCTCCCTCTGCCCCTTCCCCCTGTTTGTGCTCTCATGCACTCTCTCTCTCAAATAAATAAATAAAATCCTTAAAAACAAAAAAGGTATATTTCATTAGAATATATACGTGCACACACATGTATAGATGTATATAAAAACACGTGTATGTATATGTTGGATCACTCTCTTCTATTATTAAGCATTCAGATTGATTTAAATATATTCTATTAGGGGTAAGTATTGTATAGACAGAATGAAGAGACTTTATGTTATAGTTCTTCAATATGCAGAGTTCCTTTTCACTTATTCAAATGTGTAATACTTTTCAGATAATTATCTGAAGTTTTCCTTTCATAAAGCAAGCATTCCCCTTTAATTTATTCTTAAGCAATCAAAAATCCTTGAAAAATTTCTGAACAAGTAATCTATTGACCTATTGTCATCTCGAAAGAAACCAGTAATATTTCTCCCACATATTCTATTACTTTCAATTTTTGTTAGTCATACTCTAGACCATTTGGAACTTATCATTTATCCGTTATTTTAAAATTACATTCATCGCATTTTTTTTTCTCAACTTTTTTGTTAAATTGATACAGATCTCAGATATGTGCCTCTCTAGTTTCTGCTAGAGAGCACAGAGGATGATGGCAAGGGGAGTTGGTCTATGTATTCCAAGACCTTTAGGAGAACATGTTATGAAGGGTAGAAGATACAGCAATCAAAACTCTAGTTACTAAGCCAGATTTCATCTTGTCAGACAGAAAGCCCCTGCACACAGCGAGAAATGTATCTGATGAATCAGCAGCTGAGCTGAAATGAGACTTATATAGAGCAGCTATTTGAGGCAGCTCTTTATTAGCCTTCCCGTTAAGGAATGATAAGATGGGACATCTAGCTGTTGAGAGGTCTTTAGACCACCTTAGAATCTCCATTCCCCTATTTAATAACTCATCCTAAATATAGGCTTGCTTTCTATAGAGTCGAGACAAGAAAAAAAAGAGAGTCTTGCAGCTTTGACTTCAAATAGGTGATCCAAAAAATTTTAGTAGAAAGTCTCTGGCTCCCTGAAAGTCTGTAAGGAATAACGTTTAAATTCATGAGGAGCATTTTCTACCCTATTTAAAACATTGAGTTTAATGAGTCATTAGTCTTGTTATCTTGTTTTGGAAATAAAGAATATCCCCCGCTTTCAAGTCTTCTGTAGAAACTGCCTTCCTGTATTTCCACATCTTATGAACATCCACACTTGAGATTCAGATAGGAGTGTTACTGCCCTGGATATTCAGAGCCTCACTGCCTTTTATATTTTAACTCTAGAGGTTTCTTCTTCCTTCCCGAAGGCAGCATTCTTGTCTGCCAGACCTAGTGTTGGCAACTGACGGACACCTTTAAAGATTTACTTGACAGATTTGACAGGGAAATCAGATCAGCCCTTAGGTAGAGTGAAGGGGAGAGTCACTGTAGCAGGAGAATTATAGCCATTTTGATCAAGGGCTTGGTGTTTGACTTCAGCATGTATCTATCTACTTGGATCAGAGAGGAGAAAGTGTATGATTAGAATGATGGGAGAGCAAAGGTCCAGAATTGTAGATAGACTTCTTCAGTTATTAGTAAACTCAGTTTTTTAATGACAATGAGAATGATGTAAGTATAAAGAAGTCAATCCCCAGAGAAGAAACATATCTTTTTCCAAGATCACCTCTGTGTCCAGCTGAGCCACAGTTAACTCTGTGGTGTCCAAGATTGAGAAGCGAGACTCTTCTTCTCTTAGAGCTACTAATATTGATAGTGTATCTAAAACTTTAATGTAACTGTGGGTTACAGGACCTGGGGAGAACAGACAGCCTTCCATATCAGGGAGAGGGTTTTGCGCTATCCCCCTGGTATAGATACAGTGCCAAACTTAATTGAGGAACTTTGAAGTGTAGAAGAAGAATGTCTAAGCAAACCTGAGATCAGACATAGGATAGAAAAACTGCCTTTGGCTGCCAATGAAATTAGGTGAGGTTATGTTAAATCCTTGTCAAAAAGATGTTCTTGTGGGTGAAGCCAGAGAAAAAGCCTATTCACAAAAAGGCCATGACCATTCAGTACTATTTAGCTCTGCTTGTCTAGTGGAATATTTGTTTATTTCTTACTTATTTATTTATTTGACAGAGAGAGAGGGAGAGAGAGACAGCGAGAGAGGGAACACAAGCAGGGGGAGTGGGAGAGGGAGAAGCAGGCTTCCCGTGGAGCAGGGAGCCCGATGCGGGGCTCGATCCCAGGACCCTGGGATTATGACCTGAGCCAAAGGCAGTCACTTAATGAACTGAGCCACCCAGGTGCCCCATTACTTACTTATTTTTAACAGACAGTTGTGTTCTCAGTTTCAGGTGTACAATATAGTAATTCAACACTTCCATGCAATGCCGGGTGCTCATCACAAGTGCCCTGCTTAATCCCCATCACCTGTTTCACCCATCCTCCCCACTCTTTGGTAACCATCAGTTTGTTCTCTATAGCTAAGAGTCTGTTCCTTGGTTTGCCTCTATCTCTCTCCTTCTCTCTCTTTTTTTTCCTTTGCTTGTTTGTTTTATTTATTAAATTCCACATGAGTGAAATCATATGGTATTTGTCTTTCCCTGACTTACTTCGCTTAGCATTATACTTTCTGGCTCTATCCATGTCATTGCAAACGGCAAGATTTCATTCTTTTATTTATGGCTGAGTAATATTCCATTATATGTATATACCACATCTTCTTTATCCATTCATCAATTCATGAACACTTGGGCTGCTTCCATATCTTGGCTATTATAAATAATGCTGCTATAAGCATTGGGTTGCATGTATCCCTTTGAAATAGTATTTTTGTATTCTTTGGGTAAATACCTACTAGTGAGATTGCTGCATTGTGAGGTAGTTCTGTTTTTAATTTTTTGAGTAACCTCCATACTGTTTCCACAGTGACTGCACCAGTTTGCATCCCACCAACAGTGCCCGAAGGTTCCTTTTCCCCCACATCCTCACCAACACCTGTTGTTTCTTGTGTTGTTGATTTAACCATTCTGACAGGTGTGAGGTGATATCTCACTGTAGTTTTGATTTGCATTTCCATGATGATGAGTGATGTTGAGCATCTTTTCATGTGTCTGTTGGCCATCTGGATGTCTTCTTTGGAGAAATGTCTGTTCATGTCTTCTGCCCATTTTTTAATTGGATTGTTTGTTTCTTGGGTGTTGAGTTTTGTAAGTTTTTTATGTATTTTTGGATACTAGCCCTTTATCAGATATGTCATTTGCAAATACCTTCTCCCATTCTGTAAGTTGCCTTTTAGGTTTTTTTTTTTTTTAATTTATTTTTATTTATTTATTTTTTAAACATTTTTTTTATTCTTATGTTAATCCCCATACATTACATCATTAGTTTTAGATGAAGTGTTCCATGATTCATTGTTTGTGCATAACACCCAGTGCTCCATGCAGAATGTGCCCTCCTCAATACCCACCACCAGGCTAACCCATCCTCCCACCCCCCTCCCCTCTAGAACCCTCAGTTTTTCAGAGTCCATCGTCTCTCATGGTTCGTCTACCCCTCCGATTTCCCCCCTTCATTCTTCCCCTCCCGCTACCTTCTTCTTCTTCTTTTTTTTTTCTTAACATATATTGCATTATTTGTTTCAGAGGTACAGATCTGGGATTCAACAGTCTTGCACAATTCACAGCGCTTACCAGAGCACATACCCTCCCCAGTGTCTATCACCCAGTCACCCCATCCCTCCCACCCCACCCCCCACTCCAGCAACCCTCAGTTTGTGTCCTGCAATTAAGAATTCCTCATATCAGTGAGATCATATGATACATGTCTTTCTCTGTTTGACTTATTTCACTCAACATAATACCCTCCAGTTCCATCCACGTCGTTGCAAATGGCAAGATCTCATTCCTTTTGATGGCTGCATAATATTCCATTGTATATATATACCACATCTTCTTTATCCATTCATCTGTCGATGGACATCTTGGCTCTTTCCACAGTTTAGTTGCCTTTTAGTTTTGTTGATTGTTTCCTTTGGTGTGCAGAAGATTTTTATTTTGATGTAGTCCCAATAGTTTATTTTTGCTTTTGTTTCCCTTGCCTTTGGAGACATATCCAGAAAAAAGTTGCTAGAGCTGATGTCAAAGAGATTACTGCCTGTGTTCTCTTCTAGGGTTTTTATGGTTTCAGGTCTCATATTTAGGTCTTTAATCCATTTTGAATTTGTTTTTGTGTGTGATGTAAGAAAGTCGTCAGTTTTCATTCTTTTGCATGTTGCTGTCCAGTTTTTCCAACACCATTTGTTGGAAAAGACAACAAGAGACTGTCTTTTTTCCATTGGATATTCTTTCCTGCTTTGTCAAATATTAATTGACCATATTGTTGTGGGTTCATTTCTGGGCTTTCTATTCTGTGCTGTTGATCTATGTGTCTATTTGTATGTGAGTACCATACTGTTTTGATCACTACAGCTCTGTAATATAACTTGAAGTCTGGAATTGTCATGCCTTCAGCTTTGCTTTCCCCCCCCCCCCCCAAGATTGTTTTGGCTATTTCAAATCTTTCATAGTTCCACACAAATTTTGGAATGTTTTTTTTTTGTTGTTGTTCTTGTTCTGTGAAAAATGCCATTGGTATTTTGATAGGGGTTGTGTTAAATATGTAGATTGCTTTGGGTAGTTAGACATTTAAAAAAAATATTTGTCCTTCCAATCCATGAGCATGGAATGTCTTTCCATTTCTTTGTGTCATCTTCAATTTCTTTTTATCAGTGTTTTATAGTTTTCAGAATACGGGCCTTTTACCATTTGGTTAAGTTTATTCCTAGGTATCTTATTATTTTGGGCACAATTATAAATGGGATTGTTTTCTTGATTTCTCTTTCTACTGCTTCGTTATTGATGTATAAAAATGCAACAGATTTCTGTACATTGATCTTGTATCCTGTGACTTTACTGAATTTGTTTATCAGTTCCAGCAGTTTTTTGGTGGAGTCTTTAGGGTTTTCTATATATCGTATCATGTCATCTGCAAATAGTGAAGTTTTACTTCTTTACCAATTTGGATGCCTTTTATTTCTTTCTGTTGTCTGACTGCTGTGGCTAGGACTTCCAGTACTGTATTGAATGAAAGTGGTGAGAGTAGACATCCTTGTCCTGTTCCTGACCTTAGGGGAAAAGCTCTCAGTTTTTCCCCATTGAGTATGACATTTGCTTGGGTTTTTCATAGATGGCCTTTATTATGTTGAGGTCTGTTCCCTCTAAACCAACTTTGTTGAGGGCTTTTATCATGAATGGATGTTGTACTTTGTCAAATGCTTTTCCTGAATCTATTGAGATGATCATATGGTTTTTATCCTTTCTCTTACTGATGTGATGTATCATGTTGATAGATTTTTGAATATTGAGCCATTCTTGCATCCCTGGAATAAATCCCACTTGATCATGGTGAATGAATTTTTAATGTATTATTGAATTCTGTTTGCTGGTATTTTGTTGAGGATTTTTGCATCTATGTTCATCAGGGATATTGGTCTGTAGTTCTCTTTTTTTGAGATGTCTTTATCTGGTTTTGGTATCGGTAATGCTGACTTAATAGAATGAATTTGGAAGTTTTCCTTCCTTTTCTCTTTTTTGGAATAGTTTGAGAAGAATAGGTATTAGTTCTTTAAATGTTTGGTAGAATTCACCTGTGTAACTGTCTGAGTTTTGACTTTTGTTTGCTGGGAGTGTTTTGATTACTGATTCAATTACTTTGCTGGTTATCAGTCTGTTTAAATTTTCTTTTTCTTCCTGCTTCAGATTTGGTAGTTTATATATTTCTAGGGATTTACCATTTCTTCTAGATTGTCCAGTTTGTTGGCATAACGCTTTTCATAATCTTCTCTTATAATTTTTTGTGTTTCTGTGGTGTTATTTCTTCTCTCTTATTTGTGATTTTATTTGTTTGAGTCCTTTCTTTTTCTTGAAAAGTCTGGCTAGAGGTTTATCGATTTCACTGATTCTTTTATTTTTTTATTTTTTATTTTATTTTATTTTTTTTAAAAGATTTTATTTATTTATTTGAGAGAGAGAATGAGATAGAGCATGAGAGGGGGGACGGTCAGAGGGAGAAGCAGACTCCTGCCGAGCAGGGAGCCCAATGCGGGACTCGATCCCGGGACTCCAGGATCATGACCTGAGCCGAAGGCAGTCGCTTAACCAACTGAGCCACCCAGGCGCCCTCACTGATTCTTTTAAAGAACCAGTTCCTGGTTTCATTGATCTGTTCTTTTTTTTTTTTTTATATCATTGATTTCTGCTCTAATCATTATTATTTCCTTCCTTTGCTGATTTTGGGTTTTGTTTGTGGCTCATCTTTTAGCTCCTTTGGGCGTGAGGTTAGGTTGTTTATTTAAGATTTTTCTTGCTTCTTGAGGTAGGCATGTATTGCTATACACTTTCCTCTTGGAACTGCTTTTGCTGCATCCTAAAGATTTTGGATCATGTATTTTCATTTTCATTTGTTTCCATGTACTTTTTGATTTCTCTATTTCCTGGTTGACCCATTCATTGTTTGTTTAATCTCCATGTATTTGTGCTCTTTCCAGATTTTTTCTTATGGTTAACATCTAGTTTCATTATTGTGGTCAGAAAAGATGCATGGCATGAATTTGATCTTTTTGAATTTGTTGAGGCTTGTTTTGTGGGCTAATATGTGATCGATTCTGGAGAATGCTCGATGTGCATTTGAAAAGCATGTGTATTCTCCTTTTTAGGATGGAATGTTCTATAAATATCTGTTAAATCCATCTGTTCCAGTATGTCATTCAAAGCCATTGTTTCCTTATTGATTTTCTGTTTAGATGATCTGTGTATTGATGTAAGTGGGGTGTTAAAATCCCCTACTATTTTTGTATTATCAATACACAATATATTGTATTAGGTATTTTATGTTCGTTATTAACTGTTTTCTGTATTTGGGTGCTCCTATGTTGGGTACATAAGTATTTACAATTGTTATATCTTCTTGTTGGATTGTCCTGTTTATTATTATATAGTGTCCTTTGTCTCTTTTTACAGTCTTTGCTTTAAAGACTATTTTGTCTGATGTAAGTATTGTTACTCTGGCTTTCTTTTTTTTTTTTTTTAAAGATTTTATTTATTTATTTGAGAGAGAGAGAGAGAGAGTGCACAAGCAGGGGGAGGGGCAGAGGGAGGAGCAGACTCCCCACTGAGGGATCCCAGGACTCCGGGATCATGACCTGAGCTGAAGGCAGACGCTTAACGACTGAGCCACCCAGGCGCCCCGCAATTTTTAATTTTAAATGGTGTTTTCAAATTTATTATTAAAGAATTGAAGTGTTACTTTTAATATGGTGTCCTCAAATGACAGTGCTACAGGGCAGAGAGTAGATTAGCATAGGGAACATGTTTATTAATCAACTGCTATTTTAAATGATCACAAAATGAATAACATTAGGCTTATCTGTAGGAGTCAAAAAGTTAACATTAAAAAAATAAACGAATGAAATGCTGTGGAGACGTGCTTGGCAAACAAATATGTTTTCAGTTGGAAGATTTTTTAATGGTAGAAATTGATAAACTAGTTCTGTCCAATAGAATTTCATATAATGATGGAAATATTCTATAATACAGTGGCTACTGAACACTTGAAGTGAGGATAGTAGGACTGAGGAGGGGAATTTATTATTATTTTTTTATTTTTAATTAATATACATTTAAGTTTAGGTAGATACATATGGCTGCCATATTAGACAACACAGCTATACCCTGAAAATTAAGACACTAAAAGAAGGTTGTGATCATTAGATGTTTACAGGAATATTTACCAATTGTTACTATAAACGCCAGAGTGCATTAATAAAAATGCAAGTAAGGCTAACTGATGACATTCTTTTTTTTTTCAAGACCTTCTTAACATAGAATCTGTATGGTATTTTGTAATTATCAAATTTCAGACCTTCAACCAATAAACGTTGCTAACGTTGCTTGAGACATTAAACTATAAAACATGCTACACAAACATTTAAATCCTAGACAATCATAGAAATGGCATCAACACCTCTCCCAATGTCCATTTCCATTTCTGGCTTATGTTAATGTCAGGATCTTTATCTCGTACTTTGAACCCCCAGTGTCTGACAGAGAGCCTACCACATAGTGGGCGTAATTCAATATCTGCCGAATAGCTGTAAGTCTGTTAGTTGTATGCACATTGCCTAGTCTGTGGGTCTCGAAGGCAAGCAGCTCAGTATCTATCCGTGGCAAATGGCACAGAGCACGCAGAAGTAAATGCCTGTAAACTGACAAGTAGACTTGGCACCTCTTTATTCCTCTAATTCTTTTTTTAAAAAATATTTTTAATTTACTTATTTGTCAGAGAGAGAGAGAGCACAAGCAGGGGGACCAGCAGGCAGAGGGAGAAGCAGGCTCCCTGCTGAGCAACGAGCCCCATGCAGGATTCAATCCCAGGACCCTGGGATCATGACCCGAGCCGAAGGCAGACGCTTAACTGCCTGAGCCCCCCACACATCCCCATTCCTCTAATTCTTATCAAGAAAAGCTAAATGGAAATTATGTATATACTATGAACATGAATACATAAACATCATCATACACACATGTATACACATACACACACACACATGCACATAAATGCTTTCATTTTTGTGTGAGCCAGGAAAGTTCAATGTGTCTCCTTCCCCTCTGTTAACTTCCTGGTTTAGACTTCTGCATGTTAAATGCTAAATTTATTACTAAGAGCTATGAGTCTCACACACTTGGAAGAGAAGTAGATTTTCTGGAAGGAATACATAAAGTCTAAAGAAATGCATGTATTTTAAAATGTTATGTGACTTGCAAGTTGCCTTTATTTAGAAGCAAAAACAACCTTGTCCTTCATGAAATGGACCATGTCTGCAGCATACTTGGTACTTGGAATACCCCTTAGTAGAAAAGGCTTTTTCTTTTCTTTTCTTTTCTTACCATATTTTTGAGGTGGTGGCATGGAATGGCAGAAGTCTCAGAAAGAGGTTGCTGGCTTTAGCTTTGTGGAGAGAGACAAGAAGCAAGGGTAGCCAAGCATACTGCATTGGGCAAAGGGAGTGTTGTACCTGGGCTCTCCTTATCTGGGGATACTGATGTTGTGTGCCAAGCAAAATCCCCTTTGGCCCTCTTGAGAATCTTGAGGAAACATTCTCCATTAGAACCTCTAAAATAATATGACAAGCTTTTTGTGCAAGGGAGGGAGGGCAGTGACTGTCGAGATGCTGGGCAAACTTTCTTGGGGGTTGTACCTATTTCTACTGGATTGAACCTGGGTCATTTTTTTTTTCACAATAAGTAACTAATTGAAGAATTTGCGGGTGGTTCTGGTTCTTCGGTGTGCTGAATGCAATCCACCATGGTTTGCATTAAGGAGAATATCAGTGGTTGGACATTTACTAGGAATCTAAGGCACTCTCCCCTTGTGTTTTAAGTGTTCTGGTGGTAGAAAGCACAGGTAGTTGTTGGATCATTTGCTCTGGGAGAAGCCAGCTGCTCTCCCGTGAGGACATTCAAGCAGCCTGCCAGAGAGACATCCATGAGGCGAGGATGCATGACTTTCTGCAAACAACCAGTACCAACTTGACTTGGGCATTAGTGAGTCACCTTGGAGTTCATTGGCCAGCCCCATTTGAGCTTTCATATTAATGTAGTCCGGGAAAACACATGAACTGCAAGCTCGTGAGAGACCCTGAGTGAGACGTAACCGTTCCAGTTGTCTGGAAGTCCTTAGCCACTGAAATTGTAGATTTTCCACTTCTTGCCATGTTGAAGTAACTGGTACCGGCTTTGTCGTCTCACTATAAAAAATTTAAAAACTGGAAAAATGTATGAAACAATGATTTTTCAGAATTTGGGCAATAGGCAGCGAAGGACTGGGATCCAGGGAAAGGGATAAGAAATGATGGGAGCCCTACAGTTGCTCTGGCTACAACCACCTGGAGACCCTTCATGTACCTTGGCACAAGAGAGGATAAACCAGACAGAGTATGACACGCCCATCGAATTGAGAAGACAGAGATTAGAGTCTGGGGAGGGGGTAGTGGGTGAGATTTGCAGGGCAGGGTACTCCCTGCAAAGGGAGTCATGCAGAAAATGGCTCCAGAGATCAGAATAGGGGTCCTTTTGAATCTGTCGCTGAATACTAGGCTTCACATGCGTAGGGTGTGAAACTCCTGAGGCAGCACGAAGATCAGCCGGGGAGCTAGAAGCTCAGCCGCTTCCAGAACTCACCCATGGCTGGGAGACAAGTTCCACTGAACCTGGCTGGTTAGTCAGTAGAGACAGCTGAAAGGTCAGGCTTTAGTACTGAGGCCAAACTAATAATAATTATAATACTTATTCTAATAATCCTAAGAATAATAATTCTAACTAGACTCAATAAAGCTTAAAAATAAGCTGATCTGAAAGTTACTTTAACTGCCTGCCAAAACAAATTTTGGTATTCTCTACAGAAAGGCAAAACCTGATAACCTCATAATATTTAACATCTAATATAAAATTGTAAGACATGCAGAAGCAAATATATATAATGAAATAAAATACATAAAATGTTACTCATAATAAAATATATAGCTATATATATTATATATGTATACATACATATATACATACATATATATGTATAATTATAGTTATCCAAGAAAAAAAATCAGGCAATAGAAGGTACTTAGAAATAGCAAAGGTGAGAGAATTAGCTTAAGGACTTTACAATGGTTATTTAATTTAATTTAATTAATGAATTAATTTATTTTAAATACTCTAATATTCTTTTTAATTACAGTATACTTGACATACAGTATTATATTAGTTTTAGGCATACAATGTAGTGATTCAACATTTAAATACATTAGGGAATGCTACCCCCAACAAATATAGCTTCCATATGTCCTCAAAGTTACTACAATATTATTTACTCTATATGCTGTACTTTTCATCCCTGTGACTTTATTTTATTTATTTTTATTTTTTTTATTATGATGTTATGTTAATCACCATACATTACATCATTAGTTTTTGATGTAGTGTTCCATGATTCATTGTTTGCGTATAATACCCAGTGCTCCATGCAGAACGTGCCCTCTTTAATACCCATCACCAGGCTAACCCATCCCTTCCCCCCTCCCCTATAGAACCCTCAGTCTGTTTCTCAGAGTTACAATGGTTATTTTAAATCATTATGTTTAAAATAATCATGTTTAAAATAATCATTGTTATTTAAATCATTATGTTTAAAATCTTCCCTTTAGGGCGCCTGGGTGGCTCAGTTGGTTAAGCAACTGCCTTCGGCTCAGGTCATGATCCTGGAGTCCCGGGATCGAGTCCCACATCAGGCTCCCTGCTCAGCAGGGAGTCTGCTTCTCCCTCTGACCCTCCTCCCTCTCATGCTCTCTGTCTCTCTCTGTCTCTCATCGTCTCTCTTGCAAATAAATAAACTCTAAAAAAAAAAAAAAAAAGTATTAAAAAAAAATCTTCCCTTTAAACATAATTAGGACAGGAGTGGGAGATATAAAAATAAACCATGAACTGGTGGACATAAAAGTACAATATACAAAATGAAGATTTTACTGGATGGGACTAAGAGCAGCCATTGAAAAAGGAAAACTCGGTGAGCCTGCAGATGTACAAAAAGGGATTTTACAAATGAAACCGAGAAAAATAAACACATAAAAAAAGAATAGAGATCCCGTGATGTGTGGGACAATATTAAATGGTCTGTTTTGCGTTCAGTTGGCATCACAGAAAACATGGGATCAGAAAGAGTTTCTGAACAAATAATGGCTAAAAAATTTCCAAAATTAATAAACTCTCTAAACCCACAGGTGTAAAAGTTTCAGTGAGCTCAACTGAGCAAGATAAATACAAAAAAAGAAAACAGATGGAGTCCTATCATAATAAAATTTCTGAAAACCATTGATTAAAAAAATCTTAAAAGCAATTGGAGATAAAAGACACATTACACATTAGGCAATAAAGATAGGAATCATTTTAGATGTCTCCTCAGTAACTGTGCAAATCAGAGGGCAATGGAATTCCATCTTCATAGTCCTAAAAGAAACGGAAAAAGCCCTATAACGTAGAATGCTGAACCCACCAAAAATATTCAAAAGTGAAGGCAAAATAAAGGCTTTTTCAGACAAATAAATACGTATATGATGTGTCACCAGCAGACCTGCACTACAAGAAATGTTAAAGGAAGTTCTTCAGGTGTAATAGAAATGATAGCAGATGGGAAATTGGACCCACACAAAGGAATGAATGGTGCCAGAAAATGAGCAAAATCCATGTACAAAATGATTATGATTGCTTACTAACAGTGATGTAAATAGAAACGAAAACAACTGATTCTGCTTTTATTAGGGAAGTATTTTAACATACATTTACTTTAACTGAATAAGGCACAAAGAAAGTACTCATGAAAACAAAATAAAAACAACAGCAGAGTCAGCACACACTCACTGAATTCAAACAGAAGGACCAAAGTGATGGGGAGAGGGTCTTGGTAGAGAAGGCGCAGTCTTTCTGCCAGTTCAGGCTGCTTAAGGTCTATTCGGAGTATTTGCTGAAAAATGGCAAAGCTGAGGAAGTTCCAGAATTAAATTGGATATCTGAGTTCTTACCAGTTCTTACAAGACGATACTCTCACCAAATGTGACACTTTTAGGAGAATTCAGTCCGTGGTATGAGATACTTGTGTGTGCTTTGACTTTTTCTCACACTCCTTTGGCTCTCTGTCTCTTTTATTTTTTCATTTTAAAATGTAAAAAAATTGAGGTATAATTGACAGGTAACATTGTGTCCATTGAAGGTATACAGTGTGTTGATTTGATACATTTATAAGTTGCAATATGAGGACCAGGGTACTGTTAGCTACCACCTCTGTCACGTCTCGTAATTCTCATTTCTTTCTTGTGGTGAGAATAATTCAGATTTAGTCTCTTAGCAACTTTGAAGTTTATAATACAGTATTGTTGGCCATAATCTCTATCCTATGCATTAGATCTCCAGGACTTATTGATCTCCTAGTTGTATGTCTGTACCCTAAACATCTCCCCAGTTTTCCCACCCCACATCCGTCATTCTATTCTGTTTCTATGAGTTTGGCTTTTTTAGATACCACAAGTGAGATCATACAGTATTTGCCTTTCTCTGTCTGCCTTATCTCACTTAGCATGCTGCCCTCAATTTCTATCTATGTTGTTGCAAATGTTAGGAAATCTTGCCTATGGAAAACACGTCCACCCAGCTCCTTCTGTGATTGGTCTTCACGCTGGGTCCTGCTGTTGTTTGTGAGCATTTCCCCTCCCTCGGTTGGAAAGGGTCTGTCCATGTCGTCCAAGTGCCCTTCAGAGTAATTTAATTAATTATTTTAATTAATAAGATTCGAAAGCCTTTTCAGAGTTGCTTGGCAACATGGCGCTCCCTCAGCTCTCCCCTGAGCAGTGGGGGGGGAAGGGAGGCGACAAGGACAGGAAGGAGCTAGCCCATATCAAAGGTCCTCTCCCACCCGATCAGTACTGCTTGTCAAGATCAACTTGTTTTTGAAGAAAGATGAATATGAATTAGGAGTCCTGGCTTAAGTATCCTAGGAAGAGAAAATCCATTTTGATGGGAAGCTGGTACTTGTAACTATTAAATTGAAATATTTGGTGATAGTTTTATGTGTGATATTTTCCCTGGTGATTTCTAAAGACCACAACAGGTATTTAATAAGTTTCAATCATTCTGGCCACTTTCCCACAAGCTCTGTGGAGAATACGAATCAGGCGCATCTGCTGGGCACTGCTCTTGTTCTGGGATGAGCTTCAGAATGAGATTGTTATTGGAAACGGAGAGGAAGGAATGGAAAAGAGGTGCAAATGGAAATGATAGTTTCTGGAATAGGCTAATCGAAGGTGCATATATTGCACATATGTAGTCAAGTGTTAAATTTTTAGGTTTTCCTCGACGTGTAAACATGAAGTGGAATCTCTACGTGGTGGCAATGATGATGCCGTGATGTCTCATTTTGTGAGATTAAAAACCCCCCGTGGGGGCGCCTGGGTGGCTCAGTTGGTTAAGCGACTGCTTTCGGCTCAGGTCGTGATCCTGGAGTCCCGGGATCGAGTCCCGCATCGGGCTCCCTGCTCGGCGGAGAGCCTGCTTCTCCCTCCGACCCTCCCCCCTCTCATGTGCTCTCTCTCTCTCTCTCCTTCTCTCTGGCTAAAAAAAAAAAAAAAAAATTTAAAAAAAAAAAAAAAAAACAAAAAAAAAAACCCCCCGTGGGCTGACACGTGGTTTCAGGCACTCCTCCACCTGCAGGAACCTCTGCTCCCACCTCGAGCTGTCAGTGGAACAGAGAATGGCAGGGTCAGACCTCTGGGTGGTGCTCCTTCCAAGCGCTAACTGAGGTTGTCCAAAGCTGACCTTGTTACCTCCTCCCCCAGGGCAGCAGCTCCTGCTTCCAGTCCCAGAAGTCCCAGAAGTCTCTGATCTTTCTCTTTCCCTTTACTACACACCTGCCTTTTGTTTCACAAGATACCTTAATAAAGGAAGCCTTTCCATTTCTGCGCCCATCCCTCTAGGCAAAACCAATGACAGTACATCAGCACTGCTACATGGACCCATGCACAGCCGGGTGTGTGGTGTGTGTGGTGTGTGGTGTGTGTGTGTGCGCACACACACACGCGCTCACGTGTGTGTATGTGTTGTCCTCATCTAGGCTCTTGTGGGCAGACTCTTACCTTAAAAACATTCGCTTTCCCTACAACTACTCATGATAATTAGCGAAATGCTAATAGTCACAGCAGATGATACCATACCATTAATTAAATAAACTACCATGGAAATATGAAGAACTCAGAATACTTCAGAAAAAAATTATATGGGAGAGATAACCTCTGTTAATACAGATTCTAGAAAAGGTGCTCTTTGCCTAGTTCGGTCCGCCGCCGATACCCATATCTCACTTTATAATAGACAACATCCATTCTATATTTTTAAAAGCTTGGGCGAAGTTTTACATGCAAAATGTTATGATGATGTTGAAATCATTTCTTTAGGTGAGCCTGGGTGGCTCAGTCGGTTAAGTGCCTTTGGCTCAGGTCATGATCCCAGGGTCCTGGGATCGAGCCCTGCATCGGGTTCCCCGCTCAGCAGGGAGCCTGCTTCTCCCTTTCACTCTGCCTGCCGCTCCCCCTGCTTGTGCTCTCTCTCTCAAATAAATAAATAAAATCTTAAAAAAAAAAAAAAAGAAATCATTTCTTTAGGGCTTCTGAATCTTTCTACAGTATTAATCAAAGTAATAATGACCCCATGTAGAGAATTTACTCTGAATCTGTGTACACTTGAAGTTAAACTTGATGAAATTTTTTTTTTTTTAAATTGTGTGCTAGAGTCTTTCTCTTCTATTACATGCGTCACAAAATGCTGACCCTTTCCTTGTTAGTTCAGGGAACATTTTAGTTCTCGTGGCCTGGCAGTTGTCTTTCTCCTCCAAATAATCTTTTCTCACTATGCCTGTATTAAGAGGCAGAAAGTGTGGCTTGCTGCTGGATTCAGATGGAGGCTATATCCCACACTGGGCAGCTCTGCTGTTCTCCCTGCAACCACACTTAGCTGAGGGATGTTGCTTTTGTACTACATTTTAGCCACAACCATGTAGAATAAATTTATTGGTGGAGAAATTTTACTTCACCTCAAAGAGAGTTATTTAAAGTGATCGTGAGCTTGGATTCGTTGAGTCACTGACATTAGTTGATTCGCTGTGATGCTGTTCACAATTTTTTGTCGTAACCATCAATGACGTGGTTCAGCTTTGAGAGCTATATTTAGAGTTCTGTTCAAGTTCTTGCCTGAGATGCGGGGCTGGAGGGTCAAGATTTAGAGGAGCCAGAATGGTTACTTTTTATTCTTTCCCTTTAGGAGAGAAGATTTGCATACCTGTGCCTCTCAATCCTCCCCAGGTAACGGTTTTCCTTGGCAGCATCTCTGCTCATCTCTTTATCTTTAAAGAGCAAAGTGGAGGAGTCACATAGTCTCAGTTCCTTAAAATTGAGGAAAACATAAAGCACAGGAAGGGAAATATTTTCTCAGAGGGAGAGAGAATACCCTTGAAGGGTGAGGAGGCTGTTCTGGCTCAGTGTGTACTGGGACACATGTTCACCTCCCTGGCTTCCCCCCAAATTCTCCTAATCCTTTAACCATTAACCATTTATCACCTGGTGGTGGGACTGTAACTTTAGGTCAATTTTGTACTCCTGCAAGCTGAGCAAAGCTTTGCAGAGCTAAATAGATGGTCATTTTTTTTTTAAATGGGGTTAATAGAATTCTCTGACTTCCATTAATATATTTTAATGCTCAACCTTTAGTCAATATGTTTTCCTTAATGTTAACTCAAATCCATCCTGCTGGGATAAAAACTAGTATTGCTGGTCATCCATTGGAGATGTGCTGACCAGCCTATATATCTGTGACTATATAAATATGATTTATACATTTTTAGGCTGACACATCCTTCCTTTAACCCTCCATGGCTAATTCCAGAAATTCCTGTTAATCTTTCTTATAAATAACATATTGCAGTTAACACCATGTCTTTCTTCACATTATCCACATAATTCACCAGTTGTTGGGCTATGAATTAGAAGAGAGTCTGAGTCATGAACTCATTCTTAGCTTGAGTTCCCAAAGCTCCCCAGGTTTTTCCATTATATGTGTCTAAAGCCATTTCTCCTCCTCTTATGTTATATTTGTACTGATTTTTTCTTCCTAAAGGGATTACATCCACATCTGTTTCTATTAAACACTACTCTGCTTATCTTTCCTTTTCTCCAAATTGTCAGGGGTGCCTCTTTCTTCTTAATTCTGTGTCCTAGCCTCATCTCTATGGAGATTTATCTAAGACTTGCACTGAGGAAATATCTTATTAAAATGTAAATAGATTCTCAACATTCCAAACACATTCAAGTCATCAAAATGTGGCTATTTATTTGTTGGGTTCATGTTTCTATTTCTAAAAAAGAAAATGTGTTTAAAAATCAAAGACAGCAACCTTAATTAAATAGGGTTTTTGCATGGTGGTGGGGGCAAGACATTTGGAAGTTTATGTGTAAGTGTTCTTATGGCACAGTTATCCATATAGTAGAATCAACAATTCACTTTATATTCCTTTCCTTATATCTTAAGAAAAAGAGCCTTTCCTGTTTGTTTGAGGAAAAAATGTTTTAAGATTTTCATACCTGGTTGACAGAGCACTTTGTCCTTTCTGATTGCTTTAAAGGACTCTGAATCCTGTTTTGATCCATGCAGAATGGAAGTGTGTCCCCTCTCCCCACTCGACTCTTGTGATACAGTGTTTTTTACAGTGTTTTTTATTAATAGGGAAAAAATTCTGGAAATGGGAAATTGAGACGAGGCCCAAATTATTTCAGAAATATGGCCAGTGAAACTCCAGTATTAGGTTCATATGACAATCGTGGAGATAGCACAAACTAAATCACGTGATATGACTCAGAGCACTGTGAGCTTTAATAATTGATATCTACAAAAATAATTTGGGGACAAAAAGGCTATACAGTGGAAAAGTATTAGTATAGTGATGGCAACATATCACAAGCAATTTTACAGCCGTCTTTCCCTCTTATCAACGTTCTCATCCCCCTTATCAACTAAGCTCATGTCATACTTTGCTTGAATCTCCAGTTGTCCAGGCTGTGGTGTCCTCTGCTGTTGGAAATTGTGAAGAAGCTGAGCAGAGACAGTAGAAAGGGTCAGCTTGAACCAAGGATGAGGATGAGGAGGATGGCAAGCTGTCATTCATGACAAGATGCAGGCAGTTTTGCAGATTAGAACCGAACTATAGTAGGAGGTAAAAATATGAAATCATTTACATACATATGTGTATATGTACACAGTCACACTCACACACAACCAGTGAGTAAAGCAGAGTATTCCTGAAGGAAACATGAACAGAACATCCTAGAAGTCACCAGTGACACACAATTTGCTCATTTACTCATTCATGCCTTCATTTTTTCAATATTTATGTAACCCCTCCCTAATCAATGCTCTGCACTGAAGAAGACAATATGGGAATAAAATGATGGAATATCTTTAAGAAACTAGAATTAATCTGGGCAATATTTCCATATGTGTAAGATTAAATCATAATTAAAAAGTCAGTGGTTTAATGTCTTTAGCATGCTGTAGCATACTACTGGGTCCATGGAAAAAGCCCACTCATTACTGAAAGAGTTTTCCTTTAGGGATTAGCTTGCCTGTAAAACCAAAAAGGCAAACCCATGGAGAAAGGTGATGGGTGATGATTCTTCCCAGGACATCTAGTAAAATTCCCAGAATGAATTCTCCCCGGGATCAATCACTAGAGATTGGGTGGCAGGCAGGCAATAATGTAGCAATGTATGTTAACTTCCTTCTAGTGGCCAGAGAAATGCAACAACCTAGTTTGTGTTTGATGTGTAAAATAAATGATTGAGGGAAAAGGAAATAAAGCGCCAAATGGATTTCACTGGCTCATAGAAAATGAACTTCTCAATTCTTGTTTACCAGCTGCATTGGTTTGCTTCTGCGAGCTTGCTGCAGCTCTATATAGACTGTTTAAAAGGTTAGCTGCCATGACCCTGATATGACAAAGGGATGCACGAGGATGTGGATGTCAACAGTGCATGAGTGCACATAACAGGAAAATGTTTCAGCTTTAAAGGTGGAAACACCGGGCGCCTGGGTGGCTCAGTTGGTTAAGCGACTGCCTTCGGCTCAGGTCATGATCCTGGAGTCCTGGGATCGAGTCCCACATCGGGCTCCCTGCTCAGCAGGGGGTCTGCTTCTCCCTCTGCCCTCTTCCCTCTCGTGCTCTCTGTCTCTCATTCTCTCTCTCTCTCAAATAAATAAATAAAATCTTTAAAAAAAAAAAAAAAGGTGGAAACACCAAGACAGTGTATTAGAGTAAAATGTTTCCACTAGTTCAACTGAGAGAGAGTTTGATGGGTCGTTTTCCCAGACTAATGAAAGGAAGGATGTTTCATTTATGTGGATGGGGTGGTTACAAATGAATATAATGGTTCCCCAAAATGAGCATTATTCTGAGCATCATGTATTCCATTCACACTAGGGGCACTGATTTATAATTACTCTAATGGAGCCCAGAACTGGGACAAATGGATATTCACATTGCATTTTCTTTTGAGGCACTGAGTATATTGGGCACATACCACCACAACTACAGGGTGCAAGTGAGGTTTGTTTATTTCAACTTGCTTGCAATGGATGTGCATTTCTAGGTCACTGATTCCAGCACAGCAGTGTTCATGGCAAACAGTGTGTAAAGGGGGATTTATACGCAGGATGGCTGACATAACCGGATAGACTCTGGCTTGGTCTGCTTGGGTGGCTAGCTCTAAATGAAGCCTGGGCATCTGCAGGTAGTGTCCTAGCTGATGAAAAATGGACTTGAGTTTGGACTTACTGATACCCAAGTACATTAAACTAAAACATATCCTGAGCTGGGAACATGGAAGAAAATCTATTATGAATAGCAAGAGAAGGAGTGACTAAAATGTCTCCTTTAGTCCCAAATTCTGTTTCCTATTTTATTGTGAGGGAGTCCATTAGCAAAAGAGATCAGATTTCAGATTGAGATCTTCTAAGTAATGTTAAGTAGCTATCAGAGCATATCATCTGGGATGCTGTTAGCTGTGTTACTAGGTTCTAGGAGTGTATACTCACTTACCTTTCTACGTTAGGTACATTCAGCCATGATGGCATTCGGGCTCTTGACACATGATTTGTAAGAGGATTTAGTTTTCCTTAAACTGCAATATGAATTCTGAAATAGAAATCTAATCTTAAAACTAGTACAGGGGGAATTTGCAAAAACATCTTAAAATATGAGTGCAGGGAATCTTAAAATAGTAGGAAGAATAATATTCCTGGTGTCAGGAGAACACACAGTAGAAAGAGCAGGGTCATTAGTAGCTGATTCGTTCGGCCAAATGCAGGCCCTGTGACATATTTAAGGTGATCCAAAGAGTGATATTTGTGTAAGGGTGCAAATGTCTATCTTTGTATCGAATTCTGAAGCCACTGCTGTAGTATAAAAATAGATACCTTATTCTTTAGTCCTGGAACGAAAATTAGGTATTTTTAGGAGGTATTGATTCTAGCTTCCACATTGAGTTTACAAAGAAATCAAAGACCAAACGGGCTGCTGTCTATTGTTGCAGGGTTGCTCGGGGCAAGTTTTTAGCATTGAAACTAGAGGGATGGGATTTCCATTTACTAAAATGAGAAGCCTATTGGAACATCAGGTTTGGAAGATCAGGTGTTTGTTTTGGGGGGATATGCATTCAATTTTGGATGCAGAAAGTCTGAGACAGCTCTTTGCAATCCTAGCAGAAATGTCAAGTAGACAGCTAGAATTTGGGGCAGAAGTTGGGAATTGTCAATATACATGGAGTATTGGAAAGCCGGAGAGCCCAAGGAGAGAGCATCCATACAGATAGAGAAGATCGCCTTGGGCAAAGCCTAGTGGCCCTACGGTGTTCAGAGGCCAGGGAGATGGGGAAGAACCATAAAGGAAATTTAGGTGAGTGATCAGTGAGAAAGAAGGAGACACAGAAAGTGGCATGACCTGGAAGCCAAATGAAGGAAGTATTTTGAGGGAATGATCGACCACGTGAAACGTGGCTGTTACATCAGTGTGGGAGAAGATGCATTTAGACAGGAATGAGGACAAAACCTGTAATCTTTCACCAGCTGGGGATGGGGTGCTGTTGTCTGTTCTGACTTTTGCAAATCCTAGGATTTTTGGACTCTCTCTAATCCTTTTTATTCCTGCTTACAAGTGGAAATTCTTTTTTCAGCTAATCTCTCTTGAAACGCTTTGTCATATGTATCCAATAATAAGCAACTCATGCTATTAACATTCTGTTGTCTAATTACTTCTCATACAGCTACCATATGATTAGGCACATGGACGCTCTCAAAGGTTATCGGACATGACTGTTTAGCAAATACTGTGTTGCTTCATCACATGGCCTGCCATCTTCCCAGCTTGTAATATGATTTCCCTTACTGCTTCTTCTTTAAGCCAATGCTACGCTAAGATTTATATTTTAAGGTTTTTAGCAGTGACCCCTTGAGAGCCAGTCAAATGCTAGGCAATCCCCAAATTCCAATGGCCTAAAAGAGGAAGGATTTATTTTTCACTCATACAAAGCCCACTGCATGTTTGGGACTCCACTCCTGGGTAACTTCTCCATGTCATGGCTCAGCCTGGCATCTTCACACACTCCCAGGGCAGTGAAGGCCCTGTTGGAAAGATGAAAACCAGCAGCTAAGTTCTTCCAGTAGAAAGTTGCACACACCGCTCCCAAAGCAAAACCAGATGGCCAGTTTCTAAGGCTTACAGTAGAGGAATAAGATATAGTTGCAAAGCCTGACTCAGTACATAAATCAGTGTAAAGCCACATGAATTTACTTTTTATCTTCTTGCATAATATCAAACTAATTTTTATGTAGAAACTGTTTTACTTCATTTCTGGGCCTGACACTCTAAAGACATAATAGCTAGCGTGATATGAACAGGCTAGGTTTTCAGTAAAACTTCAGTAATCCTCTTAGAGTGAAAAATGCCCTAGGTTTTTATGATTTGAACTCTGCCCTAAAGTAATTCCTGCCAGTTGTTAGCAGAACCTAGAAGTAAAACCACACTGGTCGTCACCTAAACCCCTGGTCTGTTACTGATGCCATGTTTTTTTCCAAGGCCTTACCTTTGTTGTTCTACTTTACTTTTTTACAAGCTTGCACTGAAACGGCCCCTATTTTTAGCTGCTATATACCTCACCTCTCTTACCTTCTCAATATTGCCATCTGTTTGTTGTTGGTGTTGTTATTCCGACAAAGACTAACGTGCGTTTCTCTAAGTACTTTAGGTAGAATTGATGACACCATAAAGTGGCCATATCACTCTCGATGTGAACGTATTTATACACAGTTGATTTAGTGTTACCTGAGAATGAGTTATTTTGCCATTAGTGAAATATCTAATTCCTACTCCACTAGGAAAAGAGGAACTGGCAGGAGTGACCAACCCCATTAAAGAAGATCTCTGTGTCTTCCATTGGATTTTATTTCTACTCATATATTTGTAGTAGATGAGGAAAAATCAGCACAAATAAAAGTGGCTTTGTTTGGTCAACAGACACATGGAAAAGTGCTCAACATCACTCGGCATCAGGGAAATACAAATCAAAACCACAATGAGATACCACCTCACACCAGTCAGAATGGCTAAAATTAACAAGTCAGGAAATGACACATGTTGATGAGGATGCGGAGAAAGGGGAACCCTCCTACACTGTTGGTGGGAATGCAAGCTGGTGCAGCCACTCTGGAAAACAGTATGAAGGTTCCTCAAAAAGTTGAAAATAGAGCTACCATATTACCCAACAATTGCCCTACTGGGTATTTACCCCAAAGATACAAATGTAGGGATCCGAAGGGGCATGTGCATCGCAATGTTTATAGCAGTAATGTCCACAATAGCCAAACTATGGAAAGAGCCCAGATGTCTATCGACAGATGAATGGATAAAGAAGATGTGGTGTATATATACAATGGAATATTATGCAGCCATCAAAAAATGAAATCTTGCCATTTGCAACGACATGGATGGAGCCAGAGGGTATTATGCTAAGCGAAATAAGTCAATCAGAGTAAGACAATTATCATATGATCTCACTGATATGTGCAATTTAAGAAACAAGGCAGAGGATCATAGGGGAAGAGAGGAAAAAAATGAAACAAGACAAAACTTGAGAGGGAGACAAACCGTAAGAAACTCTTAATCTCAGGAAACAAACTGAGGGTTTCTTTTTTTTTTTTTTTTTAAGATTTTATTTATTTGACAGAGAGAGACACAGCAAGAGAGGGAACACAAGCAGGGGGAGTGGGAGAGGGAGAAGCAGACTCTCCGCCGAGCAGGGAGCCCGATGCGGGACCCGATCCCAGGACCCTGGGATCATGACCTGAGCCGAAGGCAGACGCTTAACGACCAAGCCACCCAGGCGCCCCAAACTGAGGGTTTCTGAAGGGAAGGGAGGTGGGGGGATGGGGTAACTGGGTGTTGGGCATTGGGGAGGGTATGTATTTTAATGAGCACTGGGTATTATATAAGACTGATGAATCACAGACCTGTACCCCTGAAACAAATAATACATTATATGTTATTTGAAAAAAATTTTTAAGAAGTGGCTTTGTTTTGGACAAATCTACAGTTCTATGAAAATAACTAACTTCTCTTATGTTAACATGTCCTTTGTGTGTAGCGATATGTAGTTCAAAAATTGCTTCAGATTTGCGCTCATTTGCATGTCATACGGTAAATAAGGAATGTGTACATTATTCCTCCTTTACCGATAAGTAAATACAGAGTTTAAAAAAAAAAATCCAGACTTGCTAACATTCACACAGTTAGCTATTGACAAAGCTGGGATTAAAACCTGTGTTATCTGGTTTCCTTCTGTGCAATTTCCACAAGCAATTTCCTAGATAATACAAAGTGAAGAGTATTATTTTTTTTATCATGACCCGAAATTTATTTGATCTCATTAAATAAATAGCTGTACTGAGCACAGCACTCGAGGCTGTTCAAGTGGTGCCCTTAGTTACCTGTGTGTCTACAACTGTTGGAGGTTCCTTTTGTGTACCTGCCCATGGGGCATCTGACAGTGATTCGTTTGTGGATTCTTCAAATATACTCCCGACATGAAAGACGAGGGATTCTTTTTATAAGTCACTCTTTATGAATTAGTAAATTTTTAATTGTTCTCAATTGGTGGCAAATACTTCAGCAACTTGAATAGTGTTCTTGCTGTTTCCGGATCTTACTGAGGAACAGACTGACTTGTTACAGAGTTAAAGCCTGCACTTTTCTCTTACTGCTTCCTTTTGCTGATCATACTTGGGGCTTTGGAATTAACTGTTTGAAGGGCCTGGACCATAACACATCACTTATCCACAGTAGAAGGATTGAACCATGAATATGGCGGTGGGGGTGGGGGAGGCATTTATTAAGTCAATAGAGGTAGGAGCCAGAACTCTAAGAAGGACAATCCTTGAAATCTGGGCTAATTTTATTTTTTAATGTTTCCATCAGGTAATGCTATACTCTTTGGCAATTTACTTTACCTCTCTGTACTTACATTTCTTTATTAGATACATGGAGGGAATTACTACACAATATTTAATAATGCGTAAATAACATGTTCAATTTTATTTTAATTTCTATGGAATAGATATCATATGATCTTAAGAGAATTCTATGATTAATATCTTCTCTAAGGCAATGTCAAAAGGAACTTTTTAGGTGATCCCACGAGTGGCCATTCTCTGTGGGATAAGAACAAAACCAAACACTTCTAGTACCAATTTCTCTGGAGTAGATAGTATATTGAAATAATAAAATTTTCTGCAAGAACACGAGTTAGGATTCAAGGTCAAATAGGCCATTTATTAGAAAATTGGACTCCCAAGTTTAAATAAAAACAAGGTTTCATTTTAAACGTACTTAAAGAATATGGGCAAAATATATTAGACCAGAATTCAAAGAGCTTGACATGACTTGCACTCCCAGGAATGATGTAATGGGACACCGCAGGCAAGTATGCCTATGCCCCCCTCCCCCTGCAAATCCTAATAAAAAATATTTTGAAGATATCAGAGAGCTGTGGAGGCACAGGAGGTTAGTTGAACCACAATTTATGGGAGGAGAGAACATACCAGAGGTGAGGTAGTGATCTCTGCCTTTTTTCCCCCTTAAATTTGTGAGAGAAGTATTTCCTGATTCTGAGTGTGACCTGAGAGCTTGCACAGACAGAGATGCTATCCTGGGGAAAAGAGTAACCAGCAAAGCTTTTCCTGGTCACGCAGGGCCAATATCACAATACAACAGCAGGGATTTTTCTTTTCCTTTTCCTTTTTTTTTTCATGGAAATTTTGAGCTGGTTTTGATATGTAATGGAAGCTAGGGATCTTGGTTAAAATATTTTCAGAGGTAGAGTGAAATGTCCTGCAATCTTGAGGTGCATAGGGAATAAAGATCCAATCTGGGAGAAAACACAGAGCTGGTCTTTCCAGCAATATTTTTTAGGGCCGATTTTGAAACTCTTAGAGGTAGCAGGTTAAGAGGCCTGGGTTGGAAACTCTGAAGGCAGAGAAAGTTCTCTTACCAAGCTTTTCAGGCCTAAGGACACAGGCCCACCATGCTCTCTATGGATGGTTATCAGTCTGCTGAGCATTCTGATTCCTAGAGAAAGGACTTCTTTCACTATAACATAATTCGACTCCAAGAATACCTGAAAATATTGAACTTCATGTGCATAGTGAGACTTCTGCCTACTTTATTTCATTCGTTTGTCCTTCTAACCTGGTAGTTGTGGGGCTAATTCTGATTTTATACATAAGGACCCTGGGGTTCAGTGGTCAGAATGAGAGCCGGCCTGGAACCCAGGTGTTCTGACTGCTCATCCTATGCCCACGTACTATATTAATATAGGCACCTACTTCGACTGGTCGCTCAGGAACTCTGAAGCTACTTTAAACTTCATTGTACGAATGGACCACGTTCGAGTCATTTGTATTTGCAAAGACTGGTCTTTCACTGGCACTTACAACAAAGCAACTGCTCAGAGTCTCTGGAATCAATATCATTCTCCCCTGGAACTTGGATTACAGAAACTGGTAGTGAAGAGGAGAAGGTGTAGAGCGTGTGGGCATGAATTTTGGTTTCAGGATACAAATTAGAGCTAGGGTTTCACAGTGAATTATTTGTATTTCTGTCACCTGAGGAGCTCCAGAGGGCAACTGGGTTAATTTGCCTACTGTAATTTACCAAGCTATTCTAGGCTTTTATTTTCTAATAAACCGTGGAGAGTTCTTAATTGGTAATTAGAAAATGATTATACCTTGTCTGTAAAAACCACATTTCTATGACTATATTGATGTGATTATGCAATTACATTTCAAATTACCTTAAACAATGTTTAACACAGGAATTCTAATTCGGTTCTGATTCATGGTAATGTGGGTGTGGCCAGAAGTGGGGACATCCTCGAGTGTGAGCACACCTTCCTGGTTTTGAAGTGGGTTCTCAACTCACTCACACTCACAACACTCACAAGGAGTGTTCCTTGTAATACATGGGGGGGCAGCAGCGAGGGTTTAATTTCATCATTCTGTCTTAATTTTGTACATAATTCCTTTTTAATTATGACTTAAGCCAAGATCTTTAATTTTTTATGGAAACCAAGTGGCTTTTATATTTCAATATTATGATTATTTTTTTACTTGATAAGAATATACTGTAGTTAATCAAATACCTGTAACATACATTTGCAATGATCAGACCAAGAAGGAGAATTTAATCATCATCATCATCATCATCATCATCATAATGCATTGATTATTCCAAAATGTAGCAATTCACACAAATACAGCTCAGGATTGTTGATGAAGAGTAGGGATTTGGTAGACTCTGAACAGTGATACATTTGAGAATCAAAGAGGCTAACAACCCAGACGGGGACATTAGGACTGCAAGTTTAAATTTCTGTCGCCTGGGTTAAACCTGCGTATGTGGTAACCCTAATTATGTTTCTGTCTATGCATGTGTGATATTCGACTCTTGTGCTGCATAGACCGACTTGTACCTCAGTGAAAAAAGCAACACGTACACCTTGCTGTGTATGCATTCACTGGATACTAACATGCCTACTCTGTATCAGGCACACTCAGAGATGGCTACATGGAGCCTGAAAAAATTCAGCTCCAGGGATGGCGGAAACATTTGTGAATATGGTAAATCCTGAAGCAGATTAGAACCACTGAGGCAGAGGAGTGTGGAGTGGGTACCATCAGAGGCTGTGTTTCTCCAGCTAACCTGACTCTTTGACACTGATGTTTAAAACTGGTATAAACATCCAAAACTGGTATTTGAATTAGTTTCTTGTTAACATGGTATGGGGCATATCAGGAAATTCTTTTAGTTTTTAAAAGGACAGGAATACTTTTTCTGGACCAAACATGTATAGATTCATTTAAAGCTTCACTGTCTTCTTCTTCATCATCATCATCTTCTTCTTTTTTTTCAAGATTTTATTTACTGGGACACCCGGGTGGCTCGGTCGTTAAGCGTCTGCCTTCGGCTCAGCTCATGATCCCAGGGTCCTGGGATCGAGCCCCGCGTCGGGCTCCCTGCTCAGCCGGGAGTCTGCTTCTCCCTCCCTGCTGCCACTCCCCCTGCTTTGTGCTGTCTCTCTCTCTCTCAAATAAATAAACATATTTTACTCAAAAATATTTTATTTATTTATTTGGTGGGGGGGGGGAGAGCAGAGGGATAAGCAGACTCTGTGCTCAGCCCCACAAAAGGCCGATCTCATGACCTCGATATCATGACCTGAGCCAAAACCAAGGGTCAGACGTTTAACCGACTGAGCCACCCAGGCGCCCCTGCCCTGTCTTCTGTTGTAGCTGTATGTGGCTATTTAAATTTAAGTTAGTTAAAATTAAAAAAAAGAAGTTCAGCTCCTTAGATGTACAAACCGCATTTCAAATGCTCAGTAGCTGCACGTGGCTGATGGAAGCCATACTGAACAACACAATGTAGAACAGTGCTATCATCTTAGAAATTTCTGTAAGATAGCAATGACATGAACACATTACACACCTCTAAATACGCGTAGTGATTTCCTTTCCCCTTCAATATCAGAATGTTTATTTATTTATTTTTTAAGATTTTATTTATTTGAGAGAGAGTGAGAGATAGAGAGAGCAAGAGCGGGGGCTGGGGAGAGAGAGCAGCAACCTCCCCGCTGAGCAGGGAGCCCAATGTGGGGCTGGATCCCAGGACCCTGGATTCATGATCCGAGCAGAAGGCAGACGCTTAACTGACCCACTCAGGTGCCCCCAATATCAGAATATTTAGACCATCACGCATTCTGCCAAAATGTGAAATGTTCTCATTCACTCACTTATGCATTCAGCACATATTTACAAAGTACCTAGTCTCTGGCAGGCACAGGATTGAATAGGATAGAGGACACGTATTATTCTTATTTGATTCTAACAGTGTAAGTATTGTAGGTATTGAAAATATACTTCCTTTTACATGACTGAGCCTTCTAATTGGGAAGCAAATTCATTTGTATGGAGCTTCCTAACGTGGCAAAGTTTGGAAGTTACAAATACAGTTTAAAATATGGGTGAGGAAAGTAAAATACAAGAGTATACTTGTCAGTGACGTCAGAGCACTTCTATCAGCTTATTGCAGACTTTCTTCCTTCACTTTCTGAAAAACTGTAACTTAAGTAACATCAAAACTCAAGGAGATGATTGGAGGTTATAAGAAAGTGTAACTGGACTAACTTTCAAATGAGGTAAGTAGGCAGATTCAGAATATTTGAACAACACAACAATTAAGAGATTGTAAGCAATGGGGCACCTGGGTGGCTCAGTGGGTTAAACGTCTGACTCTTGATTTCGGCTCAGGTCATGATCTCGGGGGTGTGAGATCGAGCCCTCCTGTCGGGCTCTGTGCTGGGTGTGGAGCCTGCTTAAGATTCTCCTTCTCCCTCTGCCCTCCCCCCACCCCTTCCCTCCCTTTATAAAAAAGAAAAAGAAAAAAAAAAAGATTATAAGTAATACAAGATAACATTTGCAAAGACAGCGAATTATGGTTTATGTGGACTTTTGAAATTAGTGACAAAAAAATACAACCACATACAATTACCCTTTCAGACTCTTATTTCAACTTTTATATTCAATGTATTGAAAAGGCAGAACAAAAGTTGACTGTATTTGAAGAGATAGTTGGTTTGATCATGCAGTGAGAAGAGATTATGGTCCTAAAATAGCCTGCGGTATGGAGGATTTACCTAGGATTTAAGGGCATTAGTTTGTAAAGCTGGGGTTAAACAGTAGAATGAGTTACTTAGGGAAGGTTAACCTACTTCCTGTTTCTCAAGGGCATTTTGCCGAGAAGTAAGAGTGGAATTGGACTGAGGGTTGTTTGTAAGATGGCATAGGAAGGGACTAGGGTTCGGTATGCCTGCTGTTTCCCCCCACCTTCCATGTGAGATCAATATATCTTTGACTTGAAAACAATTGCCATCTCTTCTCAAAGCCAAGTTATCCACACTACCAATTTCCCATGGATTGTCAGGCTGGTTTCCCGAGACCCTGTCTTCTGTGAGTAGCCCTGCTTCTCCCTCCCTGCTGAGGTTAGCAGGGACTTCCATGTCATTAAATGCAATGAGACTTCTTTAGTCTATACCCCTTCTATCTTCAGGGACCATCTGTGACAACTTTCTCATCCCTCCAGCAATCTCTCCTGATGGCACCCTTGGCACCATACCAGTGTGACAATATCCCATCTTGTTCTAGCTTCACAACCACCATCCTGACTGGAGCCACCACAATAACCTTGGATTACTGCCTCCTCTCTGCCTCCTCCAGTTATCACTCTTGCTATAAATGACAAACTTATAATGTAAATTAGAGCATATCATTGCCAACTCAAAACTTTTGATGACCTGCCATTGTGTTTAGGACAAGATCGAAATCCCATAAACTGACTTATGAGCCCTGCATCATCTGGCCTCTCTCTAACTCTCCAGCCTCAGCTTATGAGTTGTCATTCATTCATTTTATTCTTTTGCTTATTAATTCTTTCACTCATTTAGCAATTATGTGTTGAGCACTGTCCTGAGAAGAACACAGGCTAAAATTATTGCTTTCTTGGAGTTCATATTCTTTTTTTTTTTTTAAAGATTATTTATTTATTTATTTGACAGAGAGAGACATAGCGAGAGCAGGAACACAAGCAGGGGGAGTGGGAGAGGGAGAAGCAGGCTTCCCGCTGAGCAGGGAGCCCGATGCGAGGCTCTATCCCAGGACCCTGGGATCATGACCTGAGCCGAAGGCAGACGCTTAACGACTGAGCCACCCAGGCGCCCTGGAGTTCATATTCTATCAGTTTCTATCAGTACCCAAGCGTGATCTGTCGATGGGATACTAATAATAAACAGGTTGAAAAAAGAAAATTATAATGCATTAAATGATGATAAGGGCAAAAGAGAAAAATAAAGCAGGGAAGGATGTGTGCAGAGAAGGTTGAAAATACAGAGAGGTCAGTGAAGGAAGTTTTCACTGAGACTTAATAGAAGAGAGGAAAAAACTGTGCAGGTGTCTGGGTGAAGAAAATCCAGGGTATAGGGAAGAACAAGGCAACATCCTCAGTGCACCTGGAATATTGTAGAAACAACAGGGAGGTCAGTATGAGTACCGCGGATTACACAGATGAAGAGGTCATACTGAGAAATGAGACAGAGGGAGAGGGCCAGATCATGTAGAAGGTTGTAGGCCATTGTAAGGACCTTGGTTTTATTTGCAATGAGATGAGAAGCCATTAGAGAGTTTTGAGCAGGGAAGTGAAGTTTCTTTCTTAACACATTAATTCTTTACATTGATTGGGCACCCTTTGTCAGGTACTGGGCCAGGTTCCAGACTCTGTGCTTGGCTTTTTACTAAATTGAGGTATTTTCACATGAAGATTGTTTATAAGATTGACTTCTTCATGTAGATTAAAGCCTTTTGAAATTTAAGCAGCCTTTGATTTCTGGTAAGAGAATAAGTATTCTTTTATTCTTGTGATAATTGTTCACACTGCGAACATCCCATGGGAAGGAAAAATTATGTAAATGGGAGCCCAACTAATAAAGGACATTTTGATTCGTCCAAGTGACTACACAGTGGAATTGTGAATTATCATAGGTTGTGAATCATGTTAATTGATTAATGTTACAAACCTCCGGTTATTGTTAAACATACGTTGAAAACATGGAGGATTGGAGATTAAAAATGGCCTCTATTGTATCTTTGCATTTGGGTACCTCAGAGAGTTGGGGTTTTTTAAAACATCTTTTGCCTCATAAAAACTGGAAACAAATTTCACTTGATCAGAGAGGTGACTATTCTCTCTCTCTCTCTCTCTTTTTTTTCAGGATTTTATTTATTTATTAGAGAGGGATAGAGAGAGAACACACAGGAGCAAGGGGAGGGGCTGAGGGAGAAGCAGACCCCCTGCTGAGCAGGAAGCCTGACACAGGGCTTGATTCCAGGACCCTATCCCAGGACCCGGGATCATAACCTGAGCCGGAGTCAGACGTTTAGCCAACTGAGCCATCCAGGTGCTCCAAGAGGTGACTATTCTCAATACCGGCTTCCCTTCAGCTGGATCTTCAGGTTTACTATATTTTTGAAGTTTGGCATGTTAAGCCCTGTCACTCTCTGAAGTCCTCTCACATAACATTTAACCTCTACTACTTTTATAATTATTTTTGCTCTTTTGAGTCTACTGTAGACCATTTCTAAATATGTTGTGAGAATAACGTCCGCTTCTTTTCTCTTAGAATGTGATCACATTGGTTTATTGTAGGAATTCCGACGCACAAGTGATGGTTGTTCTAGGAAATGGGGAAGAGAGGAAGAGAAGTTACCAAAGCAAGTGTGCAATGTCCTCCCTAAGACTCGCAAAAAGACCTAGGTCTTCAGATTGTATATGTGCAGCAAGTTCCCAACAATACGAAGAGAAAAAAAACTTTCACTTTTAAGCATTTGGTGGATTAAATAGAAACTCACACAAAAGTTTCTAGGGAGGGAAAAAAATGATCACTTCAAGGAGGGGAGGGAATTACAATGGTATCACAAATCTCAACCACAGAAATAAGATGGTACAGAACGACTGAGCAGTGCTGTTACAGTTCTGAAGAAATGATTTTCAACCTTCAGTTCTTTAATCAAATAAGCAAAATGTCTTATAGACTAGAGACAATGTGAAGACACGTAATTACTTAGAAAAATGAATGCACTGTGTGCTTAGCCTCAGGAATTCACTTGAGACTATGATACAATAAAAATAAAGGAATGACACGTGGTAAAGTGCTATATGAAATAGCTTGCCTTCTATTTTGTATTTTCTAGTATTTTAAGGTCTATATTTTATTTTACATTCTTTTCCTGTCAGTTTCTTTAATACGTATTTAAAAAATTACCATGGTTAAGAATGGTATCTTGACTTCCTCACGGTGTACTGCAAGTTAAGTGGGATGTATGGGTACGGAGGGGGGGAGGGAATTTACCCAAGCTCAAGAGCATATCATGACCTCTAAAAACGTATCAATCATTAAAGAAAGTGTAACTCATTCCACTGACAGTGGAGGGACTCCTATAGGAACTTTTCACATGAAATGCCTCTCCAAAGGGAAAATGAGACCAGCTTCATTCAAAACCAATGAGAGAAGAACACAGAAATTGGGAATCAACACATTTCAGTGGAGAAGAATTACCAGCAAAACAGAATAAACTGTACATAACACCCCAAAATAACATATGGAGAATTTAAAGGGAAACCCCCCTAAAATCAGATATTCAAAAACTAAGAACAAAAATGAAGAAAAACCAGGAAAAAATATCACCAGACTTGGCTGAGTTCAGGATAGAAGTTGAAATTAGGTATGTCAGAAAAAAGATACTTCAGAAATGGCTAATAAATTAAAATGGTGCCAAGGGAGAATAGATTTGAATGAAAATTTAATAAAAGGAATTGAAGAAAGAACAACAAACAAGATAATTAAAATTAAGTAAAGGAAGAAGTAAACTGTCAGAGAAGAGAACAGTTGAAAGATATTTCTTTTCTTTTTTAAAAGATTTTGTTTATTTATTTGACAGAGAGAGTGAGAGAGAGAGCACAAGCAGGGGGAACAGTAGAGGGAGAAGGAGAAGCAGGCCTCCCAGCGAGCAGGGAGCCAGATGTGGGGCTCAATCCCAGGACCCCGGGATCATGACCTGAGCCGAAGGCAGATGCCCAACCATCTGAGCCAGCCAGGCTCCCCGAAATGAAAGATATTTCTTATCTATTTTTTCTCTCTATCTATGAACCAATCATCTACCTTCCTACCATTTATCTGTCTGTATATCAATACATTATTATTTTTGAACCATTTGGAGGTATGTTGCATGCACCAGGCCCTTACCCCTTAGTACTTCTGTATTAATATTATTATTATTAATAATATTACATAACTATATGTTATATCACATAATATGAACAGGATATTTACTTGCATAACAACAGTACAGTTATCAAATTCAGGGAATTTAACATCAAATAATACTGTTGTTTATTCTATAGGTCATATTCCAAGTACATCAGTTGCTTCAATAACATCCTCCTTAACTGTATTTTTACAGTAAAGGATCCAGTTCCGGACCCACACTGAATCTTGTTCTCATGTCTCTAGTCTCCTTGAATCAGAACGAGTTCTGGGGCACCTGGGTGGCTCAGTCAATTAAGTGTGCGACTCTTGGTTTCCGCTCAGGTCATGATCTCTGGGTTGTGGGTTGTGGGTTGTGGGTTGTGGGTTGTGGGATAGAGCGCTGAGTTGGGCTCTGCACTCAGCGCAGAGTCTGCTTGAGATCCTCTCCCTTTCACTCTCCCTCCCCCTCTGCCTCTCTCTGTGCCCCCTCTACCACTCTCCCCACTCACACGGATGGCATGCTCTCTCTCTCAAATAAATAAAATTTATATATAAAAAAGGAAGAGTTCCTTAGCCTTCTTTGGTCTCTCGTGAAAAAACACAGGCCAGATATTTTACAGAATGTCCCTCACTTCGGGTTTCTTTGATGTTTCCTCATTAGTCAATCATGGTTATGCATTTTGGATACATGCCGTGATGTGTCCTTCTGAAGCAATTATGTCTGGGAGCCCATATGACCCTTTCTGTTGATGTTTTGTCTCTTTTCGTGAATTTTGATTACTTGGCTAAGTTGTTATCTATCTTCACCATTATGAGTTTACTTTATTTTGTAATTTGCTAAAAGTTATGGGAAGATACTCAAAGGCTGTGTAAATAGCCTTCTTTTCCTCAAAGTTTTCCCCAGTTTAAATTTAACATCCATTCATGATGCTTGTTTGGAAATGTTCCAGGCTCTTCTGGTGGCTACCCCATGGTTGCCCCAGTGAGCCCTGTTTTCCTTTGAGAGGGCAATGGCATTTAGAAAGCGAGGCTTGGGATCTAGTTCTCCTGGGGTGTCACTGGCTGTGGGCCCCTTAGTAGAAACTACTGAAACCATATTTTTCTTACTTCAAATTCCAGTCCTATCGTTCAAGGTTATTCTTTGGCTTTCCTCGTTCATTGTTTCTCACTTCTTCTGTCGGGAGAAACCTGACTCACATATCTATGTATTTACTCATTGTTTAATCCTACAATACACACAAACCAGTTTTAATTTATTAATAGTGTCAAAGAGTTTTCCAGCGTGGTTGTGCCAATTAACACTCCCAGGCAGCGCATGGTATTTCCAAGTGTTCACAGCCTCGCCGACACTTTAGGGATGTCTGTATTTTTCATATTGTTTATTTTTAGCCATTCCAGTCTATGTACATTGGTGTCTCATTGTTTTAATTGTTTTAATTTTCATTTGTATGTTCTTGATGACTGATGAGGTTTTAACCTATTCGTTTGTTTACCTGCCATTTGGATATCTTTTTTGGGGGTGGTGGTTAAAATGTATGTTCCTTTTTTCTATAGCATTGTCTGTCTTTCTGTATAGTTTCTAGATGCACACACTCACATTTTAACATTGCAGATAAGAGTAATTTGTGGTATTTATTTTTGGGGACGGTCTTCTCTCCTTTTCTTTGCTGCCCTGAGCTCATTAATATTTTCTCCTTTATGTTACTTTAAGAGTTTATTATTTTGCCTTTACTATTTACATCTTCACAACCTCTAGAATGCTTTTGTGTATTGTATGGGGAAGGGTCAAGAATGATTTTTTTTCCCCGTTGAAATTTTGCTGAAAGGACCATTATTTTTGGCACTTCCCTGGAGTGTCCCCTTTTATTATTTATTTATTATTATTATTATTATTATTTTTAAGTGGGCTCCATGGGGGAGCTTGAACTCATGACCCCGAGATCAAGACCTGAGCTGAAATCAAGAGTTGGATGCTTAACCGAAGGAACCATGGAAGTGCCCCTGAGTGTCCCCTTTGTAAAAATGCACATGGACATATTTGTATAGCTGTGCTTTTGAACTCTATTCTGTTTAATTGGAACTCAAAATTGTCTTAGGTTGTGACCTTTTAAATATACATATACATTTTAACAGCAGTTTTTCAATTTCCACACGATAAAAATACAGCTGGGCTTTTCATTTGGGTTGTATTGAATGCATATATCAGTTTAGAAGGAGTTATCTCTACAATGTGTGTCTTGCAAATCATGGACATTTGTCTTCTGTTTAGATCTTTTCTATTTTCTCTTAATATTGTATTTAGTTTTCCGTGACAAAGTATTGTACATATTCTGTGAGGGTAATCCCTAATTATTCTTTATGCTTTTATAAGGATCATTTAAAAAACTAATTTTCTACTTCTTTCTGGTAGATAACAATGAAACTTTTTCATCCTGACTTTATTGAGCAATTTTGCTCGATTCACTTTAATAGTGTTTCTGTGGGATATTTTTGGATATGTCACATAAATAACTGTGTTGTCTATGACTAATCACAGGTATATTTACTTTTGTATTCCTTATGCTTTGGTAGTTCTTTTACTTACATCGGTGCACAGCTAAAGATCTAAAATGCGGTGTTGGATAGACGTGATGATAGATGGTACTTTGTCATATTCCTGATCTTAGGAAGTAAGGCTTCCATATTTTACCATTAAGTGTTTACCATTTTACCGTTAAGTATTTTGTAATCCCTCAATATCAAACTAATGTCAGATTCTTCTATGTCTATTTTGCCAATGTTTTTATAATGAATTTTTTCAAGTGCTTTTCTGGCACCTATTGAGATTTTTTTTTCCCTCTTCTTCTTCTGGAATGAATTGTTTGGTTTTTCTTTCTTTTTTTTTTTTCTGCTTAGTGTTCCTAATGTGGGAACAATGTTGCATTCCTGGAATAAATGCAAATAGATTATGATGTATTATCTTTTTTACGTATTTATGCATAATATTGAAATCAACTTTACAACTATGTTCATGATCGATATTAATCTGTAATTAGCTTTTCTTGCAATGTCCTTTTCAGATTTTAGTATGAAATTTGGGTTAGCTTCATGAAATAAATTGGGGCACATTCCCTCTTTATTTTGGATTTTTTAAAGAAAGATTTTATTTAGTTATTTAGAAAGAGAGAGAGAGAGCAGGGGGAGGGAGAGAGAGAATCTCAAGCAAACTCTGGGTTGAGCACAGAGCTGGACATGGGGCTCAATCTCATGACCCTGAGATCACGACCTGAGTCGAAATCAAGAACTGGCCGCTTAACCGACTGAGCCACCCAGATGCCCCTATTTTGGATTTTTAAAACTCCTTTTGCCCTGTGTATGAATCATCAAGTGCTTAAAGGGAAGGGGACCCAGAATGCTGAGTTCACTTTTCTGGTCTTTCCAGCAACTTGGCTCCTTGAATCTTGGCTGACTTGGTAACTCTCTAATACTTTGGACCCGATGTTTTCTGTGTTTTATTCATCTTTTAAAGATTTTCTTGCTGAGAGTTTCATTTTGCTACCAGCTGGCCCATCACAATTGGAAGTAGATGCCTCTTCCTCATTTTTAACCCCATCTCTTCTCTTGCTATTTTTCACAAAGGTTAGATAGATCAAGAATTTTTTGGTTTGTGTGTTACAAGTATTCATTAGAGACTTTTAGACTGCTGTCTGTGCTCACCTTCTCATGGTTGAGTGCTTTAGGAATGAAGAAGAGTATTTACTGAGACAAATGCTTCCGTCAGCCTGACAATGCTCTTTTCAAACTGGGTGCCTCTTGAAGCAAGTGCTGCACGGTTCATTACCCATATGGTGCCCTACTCTCATCTTTTAAGATTTGCTTTAGATGATGCCGGTCTGCAGAGGTTTCTGTTTTCTGGTACATACAAGTTTAAGTTGTTTTAGAAGTTGTAGAAAAGGAATATGTTCTTGGTTTCACCAATAAAGAATGCTTGTTTTAAATTTTTTAGGGGGGGAGGGGCAGAGGGTGAGGGAGGGAGAGAATCTTAGGCAGGCTCCACATCCAGTACAGAGCCTGATGCAGGGCTTGATCTCACAACCCTGAGATCATGACTTGAGCAGAAATCAAGAGTTGGAGGCTTAACCTGTTTTAATTTTGATAGAATGTCTTATAAACATACCCTGGAGAGATTTCTTTGGGTAGACTATGGAAAGATGTTAAATCAGGCAGCAAGGCAAACACACACAAAATAATTTTAAAAGGGGGAATCAAATTTTTAACAAATAATATTTTCACAGGGAGTGACATCAGCAAGATGGCAGAATTGGAGGTCCCACTGGATGCCTGCTCAGCAACAATCATTTGGCAGCCAAATGACAAAAGTGCCTTTGTGGGAGCTTTGGGATCCAGGTAGGAGACTGTAAAACACTAAAAGTGCCCAAGACCAAAGAGGGCTGTTTTGAGAAGGCAGGCCCATGCTCAGGTTTTTGAATTGCCAACTGTGGTCCTAGCTACAGACCCAGAAACAGCTCCTCCCCTCTGGGGATATGGCTGTATTTCTGTTTGGCCTTGGTCCTGCTACCAGCAACATCTGCCAAGGGACTCTGCAGGTGTCATGCCGGCCCATGCCTCAGGTATAGATAAATGATACAGAATTGAGAGCCCAGAAATAAGCCCACACATACACAGTCAACTCATATTTGACAAGGGAGCCAAGAATTGAGAAAGGATAGTCTCGTCAATAAATGGTGTTGGGGAAATTGGATATTTGTATGCCAAAGAACGAAACTGGACCCCCATCCTCCATCTTATCTTACACCGCTTACAAAAATTAACTCAAAATGGATTAAGGACTCAAATGGAAGACATAAAAGCATCAAACTCCTAGATGAAAACAGGGAAAAAGCCCCTTGACATTGGTCTTGGCAGTGGTTTTTTTGGATATGACATCAAAAGTACAAGCAACAAAAGCAAAAATCAACAAGTGGGACTGCATCCAACTAAAAAGCTTCTGCACGGTGAAGGAAACAATAAAATGATAAAGCAACTTACGGAATGGGAGAAAATATTTGCAAACCACCTATCTGATAAGGGGTTAATATCCAAAATCTATGAGGAACTCCTACAACTCAATAGCAAAAACCAAAGAATCTGATTAGAAAATAGGCAGAAGACTGAATAGACATTTTCCCGAAGACATACAAACGACCAACAGGTATAGGAAAAGGTGCTCAACATCACTAACGATCAGGAGAATGCAAATAAAAACCACAATGAGGTATTACCTCATTGCTGTTAGGATGCTGTTATCAAAAGACAAGAGATATAAACACTGGTTAAGATTTGGAGAAAAGGAAATCCTTGTGCTCTGTTGGTGGGAATGTAAATTGGTACAGCCATTATGGAAAACGGTATAGAGGTTCTTCAAAAAACTAAGTATAGAACTATCATATGATCAGCAATTCCACTTCTGGATATATATCCAAAGGAAAGGAAATGAAATTTGTATCTCGAAGAGATATCTGCATTCTCATAGTCATTGCAACATTGTTCATAATACCCAAGATATGGAAAGTAACTAAAGGTCCATCAGTGGATGAATGGATAAAGAAAATGGGACACACACACACACACATGCACACACACACACAAAGAGAGAGAGAGAAATATTATTCAGCCATAAAAAGATGGGAATCCTGACATTTTCAATGACATGGATGAACCTGGGGGATATCACACTACGTGAAATAAGCCAGACACAGAAAGACAAATCCTGCATGATCTCACTTACATGTGGAATCTAAAGATGTGAACTCACGGAATCAGAGAATAGATTGGTGTTTGCCAGAGGGGAGGGTGGGTGAAATGGGTGAAGGGCATCAAGAGGTATAAACTTCCAGTTATAAAATAAATAAGGCATGGGGATGTAATGTGCAGCATGATGACTAGAGTTGATAATACTGTATTGCAATTTGGAAGTTGCTAAGAAAGAAAATCTTACAAGTTTTCATCACAAGATAAACATTTTGTAACTTCGTATGGTGACAGATGGTAACTAGACTTAGTGTGGTGATCATTTTGCAATGTATACAAATGTCAATCACTATGCTATACACCTGAAACTAATATAATATTGTATGTCAATTATATTTCAAGAAAAAAATAAAAAGAAAGAGAAGCTGCTGCTGAGAGCATAGTTGATTGACAGCACCAGCTGCCACCACTTTGGTTTCTCCCCTGCATTCATGCTGAGATCGTGCTTCACCTGGACTGCCTTCCGTCTAGACTGAGCACTGTGGAGGCTATGCTCTAGGCTTAACACAAGAGTCCTTTAGCGAGTGACTTTTAGTCACGGATGTGCCATTGGCCTGGTTGACGTTTTCTCAAAACTGTGCTGTAGATGAAGGCTCTTCCTCCCCACCCCTTCCTTCTCTCTTTTCTCTTGCAGGTGTCATTCTGCAATATAGTCTGAAGGCTCCCTCCCTCTTTATCCACCACAGGCTTATCTCTCATGCCTAACTCTGACTTGGCTTCTGCTTCTGTGAGGACTTGCGTTGACAGGCATGCACTGAAAAGATTGGTTGGAGGGACACCTGGTGGTTCATTTGGTTAAGTGTTGCACTCTTGATTTCGGCTCAGGTCATGATCTCAGGGTCGTGACATTGAGTCCTGCATGGGGGGTGGAGCCTGCTTAAGATTCTCTCTCCTTCTTTCTCTCTGCCCCTACCCTCTGCTCACACTTGCCTACTCTCTCTCTCTCCCTCAAAAAAAAAAAAAGTTGGTTGAGGACATCCCTACACTCAATTGGCTTGCACTGGGTGTTTTGTTTTTCCATGTCAATAAAAGTATCAAAGTAACATGCTGTACACCTTAAACTTACATAATGTTACACATCAAATTCATTAAAAAAAAGATAATCCAGATTAAATATAAATCTTGCAATGCTATTACCTGATTTAGCTGGTTCTAAATTTCATGGAAAATGACTGTATAGTCCCTGATGTAATAAAACAAAGAAAACAAAAACAGAAAAAGAAAGTAGGAAGGGGATTAAGTCAGCAAAGGGAATTATCGTGCCACATTCTCAAAGAAGGTCTGATTCTTGATGTACCTAGATGTACCTTGCTAGTCAAGGTACACGGAAACTTGATTTGGATTTATGCATACAGTTAATTCTTATTGTGGTATTTGGAATTTGTTGCTTTTTGATTGGGCAGTATTTTTTCTTGGAGCATAAAGGTACATCTTGAATGATATGGTAACTACAAGTTTCATATTTAATTACTCAGCAGAGAAGGCCTATAATAAAACAGTTCAGATAAGTATTTCAGGTACCTCTTTCTGGAATGAAGATTGCTACTTGTTTTCGACTTATTTTAGCAATATATTTTTGACTCTTGTTCATCCCCATCCGATTTATTTCGCCCCTTTCGAGGTGGGCCTAGCCCTCAGTGATGGTGGGTAAGGGGCAGGGAGAACAGTTTGTGCTGCTGACTAGCAACCCAAGGCGATGTGGGAAAACTTCCTGGAGAGTGAGCTCCACTCCTACTCATATCTCCCCTACCCCCCACCCCCAACCACGAAACAGTGCTGGCCAGCAGGAACTGAGCGAGACAACCTACTTTAACATACCCTGACTTATTTATAGCGGTTATGACTTCACCTGTAGGAGAAATAGCCTGGTACCAACTCTGAGACATACTCAGGTTCTCTGGCTGAACACATTCTCTTCCTCCTGGAGCCAGAGTGTTCCCTATATGATTCCATCCATTATCCCCTATACAAACACTTTCTAAACTTCACTCCGTCTCCTCCCTCTTTTTTGGGTCTCCAGATTGCCAGACCACATAGGCTCTTCCTCTTTCTCATGTCTGCATCTCCATGATGTAGACTGAGCCATGTCTATTTCTACCATTTCAATATGTTTTGTTTCTACAAAGCGAATAATCACACCGAACATGTCTAAATGTGTATGAATAAGTATAGAGATGTTGCTAATGTGCATTTTCTATGAGTATATTTCTTAGTATTTTCATTTTAATAAAATAAATTTCCCTACTGATCATATCAGGATATTCAGATTTAACTTTATTTTTGTTGTTATCATGAGTGCTAAATATGCAGATTCATATCAGTCAAGCCACTGAGCCACCCAGGCACCCCCAAACTTACCTTTTATAACACAGGCTTACATGTGGTAGTTTTCATTGAGGCTCTGGTTGAGAATGTAGGAAATGGAATTTAATCTATAAAATTATCCCTTAGTTTATCATCTCCTCTACTTGAGTTTACATTTGTTTTTAAAGGTTTTATTTATTTGACCCAAAGAGAGGGAACATAAGCAGGGGGAGTGGGAGAGGGAGAAGCAGGCTCCCTGCTGAGCAGGGAGCCCAATGCGGGACTCGATCCCAGAACCCTGGGATCATGACCCGAGCTGAAGGCAGACGCTTAACTGACTGAGCCACCCGGGTGTCCCGGGTTTATGTTTTAGAATTTAGCTTCCATTCTTTTTAAAAAAAATTTTTATTGTTATGTTAATCACCATACATCACATCATTAGTTTTTGATGTAGTGTTCCATGATTCATTGTTTGCGTATAACACCCAGTGCTCCATTCAATACGTGCCCTCTTTAATACCCATCACCAGGCTAACCCATCCTCCCACCCCCCTCCCCTCTAGAACCCTCAGTTTGTTTCTCAGAGTCCATCGTCTCTCATGGTTTGTCTCCCCCTCTGATTTCCCCCCTTCATTCTTCCCCTCCTGCTATCTTCCTTTTTTTTTTTTTTTAACATATAATGTATTATTTGTTTCAGAGGTACAGGTCTGCGATTCAACAGTCTTGCACAATTTGCAGCTTAGCTTCCGTTCTTCAATAAAGACCAACCTTTCCTTGGCTTCGTAATAAACTTTTCATCTACTGCTGACCTTAAGGCCTTTTCACTAAGTGTGAGCATCCTTTGTTGGCAGAATTGCCAGATTTAAAAAAACAAAACAAACAAAAATGCAGTATATCTTATGTGGTATTTGAGAGTTTCTTATTTTAAAAATCGATGTATTGTTTATCTAATATTCAAATTTAACTGGGCATCCTGTATTTGACCTGGCACTCCTGTTCTTAGGGGAAGAAAAAAATGAAGTTAAAATTGTACTTTTCCTAAGTAGCCGGGAAACAAGGAAATAGATATTATGGCTGAGAATTTTGTGTTTTCTATGGGTTTCCTTTGTCCGTGTGTACCTTCACCCTTCCGAACTTCTGTAATAATATAAAGTAACTAGACTGTGTTAATTTACGGAAGTGATTTTTTCAATGTGAGAATTTAAACTTGTTCAATTTATAAGATAACTTTTCTTGATTTGAATATCCCAATTATAAACTAAATCCAAATTTTTATACAGTAGTTGGTGCATAATTTATGAGGGTTGTTTATCAGTTACGTCAAAAGTTACATTCCAACTTGAAGATTCAGATTTTCTGAATAGATATCTTCACAGTCCCTCTCTCTGAGTCCAGAGACCAGTACTCATTAGGAAGAAGTTCAATGGCATCAAGAAAGGACTCTAGGAATTAGGATATTTATGTCCTGGTCTTAGCACTGCCCCTGGAAAAGGGGCATCAGTCTTGTGTCTCTATTTCTTCATCTGAAAAATGAGGCAGTTGGACTACATCTGCATGTCTCACGGTGTGAGTGCTTCTGGGGTCAAGCAAGTTACAAAAAGCTGCAAACTTTTTTGGGATATCCAAACTATAACTACATTTTAGCAACACGAGTCTCAACAAATACCAGCAACAAATAGCAGACAATGCAAAGTGTGCGTACCCCAAGCCTTTGGACTACAAACTCCGTTCTGAGCAATCTACCAACTCTGCAGGGGCCACCTGGAGGACTCTGGGTTTGGTGAGTGTACTGTCTTCTTCAGCTCTAACATGCTGTGGGATCCCCAGAAAGGCCTGGCTTTAGTGAAATGAAACAATGGCTCGTATTTCAGGAGGTTGAGCTATTGTGGATCAAACAGTGAGAAAGCCTGCAATATTCAGAGCACACAGCGAGTACAGGGAGGCTAATGAGCCGCCTTCTGACTCGTTCATAGACCATGTCAACTCCCCCCCCACAGCATCTTCTTTGACTATTAGGAAGGCTGCATCAATGTATGTATAATCTGCCCTTCCCAATTTCCTCTCGATTCTCTGATCTGATGAGGGTGTTGTCATGGAAGGTTTGTGTTAGAATGTATTCTCACTGTATTTTAAATTTTCTTGGGGAGCCGTGGCTCCTTTTTTCGCTTCTCAACTCCTTTTCTCCTTTGGCTCTCACTAAATGCCTACACGGGGTCTCAGAAATGAAAATGTCACTTCCATTCCTATTATTCCATTTCTAGTCTGGGGTATATTCTCAATTCACATTTATGTCACACAAGAGTTTAAAAACCTGAGATCCTAATTTATTTTGTAGTTGGGATCCTTCTCTCCTTAAGTCTGTTCAAATGACTTTAGGCAGAAAATCATCGGCTTTTGAAGTCATTGATGTGGCTTCTGAGCAACAGGGCTGCTGCGATTGATGTCTTGGTCCCAAAATATTCAATCTTCTCAGAACATGGTAGGGAGATGTGAGGAGGCGTGAGTGCCTGGATATAATGCTATGAGCTGAATTATGTCCCCCCAGATGCACATGCTAGAGTCCCAACCCCCAGTACCTCAGAATGTGACCGTATTTGGAGATAGGGTCTTTAAAGAGGTGATTAATTTAAAACGAGGTCATTAGGGTAGGTCCTCATCCAATATGACTGGTGTCCTTAGAAAAAGAGGAAATTAGGAAACAGGCATGAATGGAGGGAAGGCCCCGAGAAGACACAGGGAGAGGTGGCCAGCTTCAAGCCAAGAAGTGCCTCAGAAGAAACCAGCCCTGCCAATACCTAGAACCTGGACGTCCGGCACCCAGGATTGTGAGAAAAGAAGTATCTGCTGTTTAAGCCACCCAGTCGATGGTATTTATTATGGTAGCCCAAGCAAATGAAAAACATCCAGGTGCCCTAGGTGTAGAGCCCCATCACCTTCGCACACACCGGTGCCCTGTGAAGGTGACTCTTGTGGCCAGGGTAAGTTCACCTGGCTTCTCAGCTCCTATGTTCATGTCATAATGTTGGCAGTCCCTTTCACATGATTTCCAGAAGAATGATCCATGAATGAGCATCTTTATAAAGAAATAGCCTCCAAATACACAGGTGTTTATTTTCACGGAAGTCATCCATTGCCCATTAGCAGTTCTCATCATTTCCTGACAAAGGAATATTATAGAAACAAAGTTGAAAAACACTCTGTTGTGTGGAGCAGCTTTGGTTCAGCTGCAAAGCTAAACTCGCCCCTCAGTGCTAAATTGGAATTGGCTGTGGATGATTACAAATGAAAATCTGTCACCGCTGAAGGTTCTTATCTGCAACAAAAGGCAAGAATAGGTATTTCTTAGTATTCCTGTGTTCTAGCAGGTGGTTTATATACCTGGGCTCCTGAATGCTTTTTGGGGGTCTTATTAAATATATTGCTTTTCTGGACTCCATAGGAGAAAAATCACTTTAAGGAGAGAAGCTCTGAGCAGTGCCATGACAAGTTCCTGTACACACTCCTGTCTTGTCTTCTAATCCCATTGAATTTGCTCAGCAGATTAAAAAAACCACTACCATTCTCCTCCCATTTGTCTAAACACATTCAGCCTCTTGTTTAAATTAACTTCATTCATATATTTGTTTCACAATCTGATTTAATTTGAACTTCTACTAACCTTTAATCAATTACAGAAATCATTCTTTCCCCTTGATTTAGTGCTACAGAGTCCTTGTTCTAGCATCTAGGGATTGCAGACATAATTGCAGTTTTATCTAGATCTGTCATTGGCTCCACCCTTATTTCTATTCCTATGTCTGTCTATCCAGGAACAAAGAGAATGCAAAATATACTCTGATATCAGAACAACAAAGGAAAACAAAATGCATATTTACAGGTGAAAGAATCTTCCAGAGCTGCTGAAGACAGGTAAAAATTCTGCCTCTGAACCTGCGAGCAAGCCCAGTAAGAAAGAAAGCATACTCGTTGGCAAAGAGAATAGTGTAAGTAAAGGGGGGGAAAAAGATACTTATGAACTGTATGACCTTGAGCAAATGAAGTCATGACTCTGTGGCTCAGTTTCCTCCTAAGTTAAATGTGGATGATAGGAGTAGCTTCTTTATATAGGCATTTGGTGAGGATTGACTCAAATGTGTCAATATTAAAGCATTTAGAACACTGGCTGGCACCAGTAAGCCCTATTGAAGTGTTTTTAAAATAAAAAATAAAATAAATGCTAAGGGAATTTCTCAAGGAATGTAAAGTTTCACCCAGCACCTAATTTTATTTATTTATTTATTAGATTTATTTATTTATTTTGAGAGAGCGAGCAAGCAAGCCTGTGTGTGTGAGAGTGGGGGGCGGGGGAGGGGCAGAGGGAGGGAATCTTTCATGCAGACTCCCTGCCAGGGAGGAGCCACTGAGGGGCTCCATCCCACAACTCCTGAGATCATGACCTGAGCCGAAATCAAGAGTCAGACGCCCAACCACCCAACCAACTGAGCCACCCAGGCACCCTGCCCCTCCCCCGTACCTAATTTTAAAGGCTAGGTCTCATTGGGAGCTTCACCTTATCAGTAAGACAGTGAGAGTCAAGGGATTTCTCCACTGCAAACACATTTGTGGGCTTCATGGAATGTTTACGGAGCTTATCCTTCAATAAGCACCGAGGCCACCTTAATATGTTGCACACCTGCAATGCTCTGATGATCAGGCTTTCATTCTAGATTTAAAAGACGTGGAGGGGCTCATTTCCTTCAAAAAACCCTACCGAGATATCACTTCTCTTATCTGGGTGTTTTATAAATTGTGCAGTAGAAGCACGGGGTTACAGTCTCTGCTAGGGCTTCCCGTGAAAACGCTGCTGGTAGCACCAGGGATTCAGTGTGGCATTTGCTGGTCGGTCGCAGACAAACCCGCTTTCGTTTTGGGCTGTGCCCCTGGCTGGCTGTGTGATCTTGGGCAGGTTACTTCTTTGGATCCCTGGCTTCACTGTCTGAATCTCTGCAATCTCAAAAAAGTTCTTTGAGAATGAAGGAGACAGTGCAAGTGTAGAATTAACTCCATGAGTGATGACATAGTCAGGAGTAAGGAAAAGTGGAGACTCTGACTTTTGCCAGTTTGGTGAATGTGGTGAGCTCAGGCTCCTTATCTGTAAAGGCTCCTTTCCTGTAGGTTGCAAGGATTAAACACAGGCATGAACCACAGTGATTAACACAGGTCACCTGTTGTTAGGCTTTATTCAATCTTCTATTAGATACTACACATAATACTTTTTAATTGAATTAACGCTTGGTAAAAATGGCATATTTGGGGGGCAGAAATGATTTTTCAGCACTGTTTTCATGAACAAAATGCAAATTATTCATACAAACTTTTATTATCATAGAAACAGTACTTGCACATTGTATAAGATTAGAAAATAGCATGCAAGCAAAAATATAGAATAAAAGCTTACAATCTCATGGCACAGAGATCACCACAGTAACACCCTGGAGCATTTCCACCTGCACTTTTCCTATGAATGTATGTGAGTAATATTATATATATATTTAAGGCTTTATTTTTTATTTTTATTTTTTAAAAAGATTTTATTTATTTATTTGACACAGAGAGAGACAGCAAGAGAGGGAACACAAGCAGGGAGAATGGGAGAGGGAGAAGCAGACTTCCCGCTGAGCAGGGAGCCCGACGCGGGGCTGGATCCCAGGGCGCTGGGATCATGACCTGAGCTGAAGGCAGACGCTTAACGACTGAGCCACCCAGGTGCCCCAAGACTTTATTTTTTAGAGCAGGTTCAGGTTCACAGAAGGATTGAGGAGAAGATACAAAGATTTCACATATACCCCCTCTCCCAACACATGCATACCCTCCTTCACTATCAACATCCCCATGGGAGTGTGAACATTTGTTACAATTGACGAACCTACACTGACACATCATATCACCCAAAGTCTGCAGTGTACATGAGGGTGCACTCTTGGTGAGCATTCTATGGGTTGGACATGTATAATGACGTGGGTCCACCATGATTATATCATACGGAGTATTTTCATTGCCTTAAAAATCCTCTGTAATATATATATATTTTTAAAGATTTTATTTATTTATTTGAGAGAGAGAGAATGAGAGACAGAGAGCATGAGAGGGAGGAGGGTCAGAGGGAGAAGCAGACTCCCTGCCGAGCAGGGAGCCTGATGCGGGACTCGATCCCGGGACTCCAAGATCATGATCTGAGCCGAAGGCAGTCGTTTAACCAACTGAGCCACCCAGGCGCCCTCTGTAATATATTTTTAACAGTACAATATCATAGTGCACACATTGTTTTAAAATATGTTTTTTTTCAGCTAACTATCTTGGTCTTTATAGATCAATAAATTTTATCTCACCCAATACCATAAACACAATAAAATATTTCCAAATGTCCTAATTTTGTTTTCTTATAGCTCATTTGTCCAAATCAGTATCCAGTCCAGAACTACACAATAGCTTGTGTTTCAATGATTTTTTTTATTTGTGTCTCGATCAGTCCTATATTGGTCTAGCTTATATACAGTAGAATGCACAAATCCTAAGTATATAGTAGTTCAGTGAGTTTTGACACATGTATAAAGCTATGAAAGCAACATGAAAATGAAAACACAGAATATTTCTCCTTTTCCAAAGTTCCTTTGTGCCCCATTTCAGTCCACTGCCCCTCCAGAGGCAGCCATTCTTCTGATTTCTGTCATTTTATTGATTTATTTTTGATTGTTCTTAAACTTCATCTAAATAGAGTGATTCAGTATTTACTCCTCCATTGAGTCTGGCTTCTTTCACTAAACATTATGTTTTTGAAACACATCCATGTTGTGTGTATTAATACCCATGCCCTTTTATTGCTAAGTAGAACTACCTTGTATCTATCAATATACCACCGTTTGTTTATCCATTCTTTTGGGGTGGTGGGTTTAATAGTGGTCCCCCAGTTGTAACACTCCTCCCACTGAGAAGTAAAGTCTCCACTATTTTTTTTTTAAGATTTTATTTATTTATTTGACAGAGAGAGAGAGAGAGCATAAGCAGAGGGGAGCTGCGGGCAGAGGGAGAGGGAGAAGCAGACTCCCTGTTGAGCAAGGATCCTGATGCAGGGCTCGATCCCAGGATTCTGGGATCATGACCTGAGCCAAAGGCAGACGTTTAACTGACTGAGCCACCCAGGCACCCCTATGTTTCCACTCTTGAAGTTGGGTTCTGTGACTGTTTGACAACAGAAACTGGGAGCTTCTGCTTCCTGTCTCTTGGGACGGTTGTTCTTGGCATCCAGCCACCCTTCTGTGAGGAAGCCCACGCACACTGTGGAGAGGCCCCCATGAAGAGGTCCAGGCAGGGACTGCCTCAGGATTCAATTACTTTTTTTAAAAACTTCATTTCTTGACATATCAGATAAAGGGCTAGTATCCAAAATCTATAAAGAACTCATCAAACTCAACACCCAAAGAACAAAGAATCCAATCAAGAAATGGGCAGAAGACATGAAAAGACATTTTTCCAAAGAAGACATCCAAATGGCCAACAGACACATGAAAAAGTGCTCAGTATCGCTCGGCATCAGGGAAATCCAAATCAAAACCTCAATGAGATACCACCTCACACCTGTCAGAATGGCTAAAATTAACAAGTCAGGAAATGACAGATGTTGGCGGGGATGCGGAGAAAGGGGAACCCTCCTACACTGTTGGTGGGAATGCAAGCTGGTGCAGCCACTCTGGAAAACTGTATGGAGGTTCCTCAAAAAGTTGAAAATAGAGCTACCATATGATCCAGCAATTGCACTACTGGGTATTTACCCCAAAGATACAAAAGTAGGGATCCGAAGGGGTACGTGCACCCCGATGTTTATAGCAGCAATGTCCACAATAGCCAAACTGTGGAAAGAGCCAAGATGTCCATCAACAGATGAATGGATAAAGAAGATCTGGTATATATATACAATGGAATATTATGCAGCCATCAAAAGGAACGAGATCTTGCCATTTGCAACGACGTGGATGGAACTGGAGGGTATTATGTTGAGTGAAATAAGTCAATCAGAGAAAGACAAGTATCATATGATCTCACTGATATGAGGAATTCTTAATCTCAGGAAACAAACTGAGGGTTGCTGGAGTGGGGGGTGGGGTGGGAAGGATGGGGTGACTGGGTGATAGACACTGGGGAGGGTATGTGCTCTGGTAAGCGCTGTGAATTTTGCAAGACTGTTGAATCTCAGATCTGTACCTCTGAAACAAATAACGCAATATATGTTAAGAAAAAAAAAAAAAAAAAGAAGAAGAAGAAGAAGGTAGCGGGAGGGGAAGAATGAAGCGGGGGAAATCGGAGGGGTAGACGAACCATGAGAGACGATGGACTCTGAAAAACAAACAGGGTTCTAGAGGGGAGGGGGGTGGGAGGATGGGTTAGCCTGGTGGTGGGTACTGAGGAGGGCACGTTCTGCATGGAGCACTGGGTGTTATGCACAAACAATGAATCATGGAACACTTCATCTAAAACTAATGATGTAATGTATGGGGATTAACATAAGAATAAAAAAAAAACAAAAAACAAAAAAAAAACTTCATTTCTTTTCAGTTTGGTAATTTGAATTCTCTTTATTTTTTTTTAGTTTACAGATCTCTTGTAAAATCTACCATCATTTAACTTACTCATCTTTTTTTAATCAACATATTTAAAACAGCTGTTTTAAAGTCTTCGCAGATTTCAGGGTCACCTGGGTGGCTCAGTTGGTTGGGCTATTGACTCTTGATCTCAGCTCAGGTCTCGATCTCAGGGTTGAGAGTACAGGCCCCGCGTTGGGCTCCATGCAGGGCATGGAGCCTACTTAAAAAAAATAAAAAAGTCTTTGCAGATTTCAATAGCAGAGTCATTCGTAGGTCTGCCTTTATTGAATTTCCTTTTATTCATTATGGGTCAAACTTACCTACTTCTTTACATATTTTATAAATTTTTATTCTATACCAGTCATGGACAAACAGTGAAATATGATCTCTGTTCTTTCTTCCCACAGGGTACCAGAACTTTCTTCAGTCAGGCAGCCAGGCCAGGGTCTGTTCCTTTTGGTTCCACTGACTTTGAATCGGGCCAGGGCCTCACTGCAGCTGCAGCGGTTTATGTCTGATTTCAAATATGATTTAGGGGATTTAACTTTGCTCTTCAGCTCAATCCCCAACTTTCTTTACTACCATTGCTACAAGTGAGGGACAAATAAATCCCTTTGATCTTCCCAGGATTTGAACTTGAAGAGGTTTGATTTTTAGCTTAGTTGGTTATGATTCCCATATGGATTCAAATTTTGCAGGGCCCTGGGATCCGAGTACCATGAAATGGCTAAAATTTTGTCTTTTAGCCCTGTCCTCTTAACGATTTCTGCTACTTTCTCAGAACATATAGGGGATGGGGGTGGGGGAATATGTTGTCCTGAACAATGATTTTACACTTTGAGCTGTTACAGATTCCACCTTCTTTTGCTGGCTTCACTGTTGCTAAAGCATGGCTGGTTTTTCCTCACACCTCCCGCTTCCTTCCACGACAAGTGTACTTTACCCCGTATCCGTAGTCAGGTTGGAATTTGCCGTTAGGTGTAGAAGCTTCTGCAGCTCTTGGGTCGTCTCTCTCTGGAATTTAGTTCATTAAAGCTTTTTTTTTTTTTTTTTTTTTGCATCCTTCCCCTGCTTTTTGATAGCTTTATAGAAAAGTGTTTTTTTTTTTTTCTAGTTATTACCATGGGAATGATGGTCTTGTGCGCCATTCCAGATCCTAATCAGAGACAGAACTCCCCCAACAATTTTAGAGCATTTATTCGTTTCTGATTATAAACTTTGGGATCTGTTCTGTGATTTAGCAGGTTTGTCTTATAGGATTCCTTTAAATATTAAGCAGACAGAAGAGTATTGGATATGCAATTGGAATTTCTGAACCACCAAATCTACCACTTATTAGTTTGTGTGATTCTCTCCATGTTGTTCACAAGGGAGAACGTGACTGACAGCGAGGCATCAACAGACACAAGCAGAGGATGCAGATGCCTTTAATGTAAGTGAAGGATGAAAGATGTAGCTGCATGGCAAGGGCTATACCAAGTTGGAGACTCAGCAGCATTCTGCCTTTTGGAGATCAATTCTCACGGCCTTAAAATTCCTGGAATACTGCTTGTCAGACAATTACTCACCCTGTCTGTGGAGAGGCTCTCCTTAGGCAGGATTTTCAGGAAGCCACCCCTCTGGCTTTTATGTGCCTATGACTATAAATACAGAGAAGCACCGGCCATTCTCAGTCTGTGCCGTGTGGTCACCTCCGGCGAGGGGGAATCCTGGTAAAACCTTAAATTAACCCTCTCAGTTGTCCTAGGGATGTCATGTGCATCTTTTATCACTTTGGGTGTACTCTGGTCCTAAAGTCCTTCTGGAAACATGCAGGGTGTGCAGAATCAAGGATTGCTTCTATCACTCCTGGGAATCTGATCATCCAACAGAGAAATGGGCTTAAGGTCTTTTCTTTTCTTTCTTTCTTAAAGGGGGGGGGGGCAGGGGGAGGGGGGGGGGGGGAATCTTTTTTTTTTTTTTTTTTTTAAAGATTTTTAAATTTATTCATTCGAGACACAGAGATACAGAGAGAGAGAGAGAAAACATGAGCAGGGGGAGAAGCAGAGGGAGGGGGAGAAGCAGGCTCCCCGCTGAGCAGGGAGCCCGACGTGGGGCTCGATCCCAGGACCCTGGGATCATGACCTGAGCCGAAGGCAGACGCGTAACCATCTGAGCCACCCAGGTGCCCCAGAGAGAGAGAGAGAGAATCTTAAGTAGGCTCCACACCCAGCATGCAGCCTGATGTGGGCTCAATCTCAGGATTCTGAAATTACAACCTGAGCTGAAATCAAGAGTTGGACGCTTAACCGACTGAGCCACCTAGGCATCCTGGCTTCAGGTTTCTTAAGTCCTGTCCTAACATACAAGTAAGGTATTTAAACTCTCAGCATCTAATTGCATATATTAAATATGTGCAGGTTTTGTATATTAATTATATCTCATAAAGCTATAAAAATAAACTCTATTAGCATTAGGTTTCTCACAAATAAAGTGAACTAGTAATAATATGTAACTCACTGCTAGTGATAATAAGGTAATAGATGTGTACTTGCTTTGAAAAATGTAGAGTACTAATCAGATTGGGATGTAAGGAGATTTCATATGGCTTTTGGGTTTGGTTGTGACACAATGATTGCATTACCCATTTGCAAACCCTATTATGTAAACGAATGTATTAGGTAATTGTATTAAGAGATTTGGCTATCTCAGGTTCTTAGAAGTAGGGAGCAATTCCTTTCCATTCATGAGAAGACACTGAGTGTCAGGGATGTAGGAACAAATTCAAAGTGAGTAAGGGGAGAAATTTGACTTGGTCCAGTTTTTGCCAAAGGCTTTGGTCTGGTAAGGTGATTTACTTTATGCTTTAAGTAATTGGAAACTATTGAAGGATTGTAAGAGAGGAGTTTTATATTCCCTAGCTTTTTTCCCTAAGAGTCAATACTCTTCTCATTCATCTTGCTCCTGTGCTACATTTATTCTTTCTACATCTTTCAGTAGAAATACTTTAGAGATAAATTAACTATGTTTAAATTATATTTAATATTGACAAATGTTTGATATGGCTATTTCTTGAAATTTGTACATTTACCCATCTATAATACATCTCCAAAAGTCATCATTTTGTAAAGTCATATTGAAATGTATTTTTATTTTGAAAGAAGACATACAAATGGTCACAGGTTTATGAAAAGGGGCTCAATGTCACTAAACAGGGAAATGCAAATCAAAACCACGATGAACTATCACCTCACGCCTGTCAGGGTAGCTATTATTTTTTTAAAAATATGAAAAAACAAAAGGTGAAAGTTGGGAGGATGTAGGGAAAAGGGAACCCTTGTGCATGGTTGGTGGGAATATCAAGTGGTGCAGCCACTGTGGAAAACAGGATGTAGTTCCTCAAAACACTAAAATAGAACTGCCATATGATCCAGCAATTCCACTCTGGGTACATATCCAAAGAAATTAAATCACTATCTTGAATAGATATCTGCACTCCCATGTTCACTGCAACATTATTCACAATAGCTAAGACATGGAAGCAACCTAAATGTCCATCAATAGATGAATGCAAATGTGGCATATACATAAAATGAAATATTATTTAGTTTTAAAAAAGAAGGAAATCCTGTCATTTGCAACAACATGGATGAACCTGGAGGATGTTATGTGAAGTGAAATCAGCCAGGCACAGAAGGATAAATACTGCATGATACCACTTACGTGAGGAATGTACATCATAGTGGCAGCAAGGGGAAACGTGGTTGCCAGGGACTGGGGGGAGGAGACACAGGGAAGTGTTAGTCTAAGAGAACAAGGTTTCAGTTATATAAGATGAGTAAGTCCTAGAGATCTACTGTGCATATTGGGAACAATACTGTGTTGTATACTTAAACATTTGCTAAGAGGATAGATCTTATATTAAGTGTTCTTCTCACACACACAAAATGGTAAAGAGGGTGCAAGGAAACTTTTGGAAGTGATGGACATGTTTATGGCACAGATTGTGGTGATGGTTTCATGGGTGTATACTTATCTCCAAACTCATCAAGTTGTACGCATTAAATTTGTACAGCTTTTGGTATGTCAATCATACCTCAATAAAGTGGTTTAAAAAAAAGAAATGCAAACAATGAATCATGGACACCACATCAAAAACTAATGATGTAATGTATGGTGATTAACAACATAATAAAATAAAATAAGAAAAATGCATTTATTTTGCAAGTCGCTTTGTAGCATCACCATAATGACCACCCATAGAAGCATTTCAAGGGCTCCATCTTCAAATAAGTTAAACTGTGATCTTTATTTATTTATTTTTAAAAGATTTTATTTATTTATTTGAGGGAGTTAGCATGAGTGGGGGGAGGGCAGTGGGAAAGGGAGAAGCAGACTCCCCACTGAGCAGGGAGCTCAACTTGGGGCTTGATCCCAGGACCCTGGGATCATGACCTGACCCGAAGGGAGATGCTTAACTGACTGAGCCACCCAGGTGCCCCTAAACTCTGATATTTATACTGGAATAGATTCAGGGACTGAAACAGTAATATTACATGTTGATTCACATATATGAATACATGCTTATATAGAGAAGCCATTGTTGGATGTGGTCAGTTCTTAGATTAGTCCCTCTGGTTCAGGAGGTTACAATCTATTAGAGACTGGTGGGAGATCTGATCAGGAGAGTCACAAGTGGGGCCAGGGTTCATTAAATTTTGTGGCAAATGCATCCCAGAATATTTTCATTCTTTTGCAAATATGTGTCAAAGCAAGAATAGTAGAGGGCACAGTTTAGCAGGCAAGGAAAACTTTATTCAAGGCTGTTGCAGTAGGCGAGAGGTGCCAGAACTAAAGTCTGAACTGAACTCTGCTGAGACAAAGGCTGGGAGAGTTTTGAATCACTGGGATATGGAGGGATCCATTTGTGTTTGCTGACTGGCCTTGCCCAAAGGAAAAGTAAACTTTCTCTTATCTTCATGACAGAAGGTCGTTTTACTTGGAGCAAAGTGCCCATGGAAGTTGGGCTCCTTCCTTCTCCTGGAAACTGGGAGATACCCCTTGAAGTTAACATTTCAAAAAGATGGCTCTCAGCTCCTAGATGTAGATATTCCTGGATTGAAAAATGGGCAAAAGGTCTTTAAAAAGATTTACATATCGAAGGGGCAGAGAAAGAAATTACAGGTTTTTAAAAGAAAACCCTCAGAGGAAAGGGAGGTCAATGCCCAGAGTCAGGAAGAAGCCAGTCTAAAGTTTAATCAAACTGAAGAGGACCTTTTGGTGAGCCAACCAAAAGTTTTCAACCATATTGTGGTCCCATTTAATGTTCATTCAATAATAAGATAACAAAATAGCACTTCATAGAACTTTACAGTTTGCAAAACATTTTCCTACATGCCATTTCTTTTTGTCTTCACACTATGAATAGTGTATAATTGTTATACCCAATCTGTATATGAGAAACTTGATTCTCAGCAATGTTGAGTGAATTAACAGAATCATGTAGCTGGTGGATGGTAAAGGAGGTATTTTAAGGCATCTGACTCCTGTGCCTTTCCAACCTGTACTTCTTATTTAAGGGATATCTGTAATAAATTCTTCAGACAAACAAAGGAAAACAATTGTTCTAACATTATGTTTTTTGATTCAAGATTCCTGTGTTTTGTTTCTTTAAATTGTAATAATATAGTAGATTAGTAGATAAGCAAAATAGGTAACTACTATCAACTTTGGATGATAAGTAAAGGGTCAGGTCAATTCCCTACTAAAAATGAATTTATGAATCTGTAAGAACATTATGTAGAAAAAGTTAACTCATGAAAACCAATTTTTATTTGCTAAAATATCTAATCACTCAATTATTTCTCCTTATGCTCATTAAATATTTCCTGGAGTTTTTGAAGTTTCTTGCTCAAAAGTCTCCAATGGGATATGCCCTAAAATTTTAGCACAAAGAAAGATGGGGACTTTTATTCAGGTGTGAGTTTTAATTTCATGAACTATTTAACAGCTTCCAAATGGAGTTTCTCTGCAGCCAGAATCAAATATAAAGATTTTCTTTGCAACGGTTTCAACTTAATTTGAAAATGATTTGGGTGACGGAGAGAAGGGTTTGTCTAAACACTACTGTCTAAACCCTCTTGACACATTTCCACCAGTTTTCTCAGTGCCTTCTTGTTTACCAGCAGCATCAGACCACACCCTGCGCCCAGCGCTGTCATGGTCTGAACGGCCCTCCTCCCATTTTTATGCATTGAGCATGTTCTCACTTGAGATTTTCTACCAGCCCTTTATGCCTCCTCCTCGTCATTCTTCTCTTTTGAAATTTATTGCAGGTTTGATTTCCTGCCATGGTAATGGGTTATCTTTTATAACTGTGAAGATGAGTGCTTTCATTTGGAGAAAGTCTACAGCATTCCTGTTGGTCTCGAGATAATAGCTTAGAAGCGCTATTCATCGAGTTTCTTAACTATGTCAATAGTTCAGGACACCTTGTCATCTATTCTACAGGGTCTGACGTTGTTTTCAATTCCTACAATACAGGTTTGGAATGTTACTGAGGCAAACAGCTCAGCAAGTTTTACAATTGGGTATAGAAGAGGATGGCATCTATAATTACAAAGGTTGGTTGAAAAGGGAGGATGGGGCAGGTCCAGTGTGTAAGTGTTTTATTCTGGTATTACTATGATGATAAAAATTTGGAGCTGAAAGGTATCATCTAGTGACTATTACAGTGGATCTCAACGTGGATTTGGCGGGGGGTTGATTTTTCTCTCTCTGCCCTGGGACATTTGGCAATGTCCTGAGACATTTTTTGGTTGTCACGCTAGAGGAGGCATACAGAAATCTAGTGGGTAGAGGCCAGAGATGCTGGGAGACATTCCCTCATGCACAAGAAAGCCCCCACAACAGAGAATTGTCTAGTGCTGAGGTTGAGAAAGCCTGCATATCTGCTATATTTTAATGCTATTTTATTGCACTATTACAAGTAGTACTTATAGTACTTTCCAGTATCTGATATTTTCCTTGTTTACTTATTTTTCCTTGTGTGTTTCTCATCTTGACAGTATTGGTTACCTCCATTTCTTCATCACACTGATCAATGCTCAGTAAGATTTTCTTTAAAAGGGAAATTATTTCCGTTTCATTAGGGGTTTTTTTTTCCCCTTGAGGTTTTATCCTGTTCCTTTGTTTATAGAATATTCCTCCTGTTCTTTGCTTGACTCTGTGTCGTTCTGGACCCTCTATGCATTAGATAAAACAGCCACCTCTCCTGCGGGAGATGAACCTTATCGTTCAAATCTGCCCTAGCTCTTGGTTGTCTTTCAAACCTTTGTGATTGTCCAAGCAGCCTATTTTTAGTGGGTGCTAGTAGTTGAGGGCGTGGGAAGACCTGTCAGTGTCCCCAAGGGGGTGTCGTGGGGGAGAATCTAAGTGGGTGCCGAGATTCAGCCTGATCAAAAACCAGACCCTCAGACAGTAGTTTTAAAGTGTGCAAATATATATTACTGTGGGGCTGCAAGTGTAAGCCCTATTGGCCACCAAAGCCAGGTGAGAGAGGTGTCCCCTGGTGGCAGCCACAAAAACGGGGGCCTCGGGCGTAAAACCAGGGCCTCTGAGTTGAAACCGGGCCTCAGACATAAGACTGGGCACCAGAGATAAAATAGGGCACCCGATGTAAAAAGCGGGCACAGGACATAAAACCCAGCACCTCACGTAAACCAGGCACCTGGCGTAAAAACCGGGCACCAGCCGCACGTAAAATCTCCCCTCCGCGAGCCACTGGCGCTGTGGGCGGAAAGCGCAAAGATGGCGCTCACCAGGGACCTCAGCAGGCTTCCAAACTCGAGTCAAACTGGATGCCTGCCCCTCAGGTCCTCGCTGCGAGATGAGCCCAGGAGCCTCAGCCACACGGAGTCCCGGCCGCCCCATCGCCGTTTCCGCACTGGACCCAGGCCGGTGAGTCTGAGCGCGGCCTGCGAGAACTGTTTCTCACGTCTGTGCGGTCTGTGAGTCTGTCTCCTGAACGCGGGCACGGTTGGTTTCCAAAGCTAGAGGTTTGGGGGGCTTGTCTCTCAGGGGCAGGTCTTCAAAGTTGGGAGTGCCTGATGTGGGGTTCAAAGTCTTCACTCTTCCGGGAGAAGCTTGGGTTTTGAGTTCACAAGGGCTTATGGGCTGGGTGGGGTGAGGGAGGAGATTGTGTCCCAGCCTCTCCTTCGCGTTGGGCGTCTGTGTGGTCCTTTGCTGAGGCACAGAAGTCCTTCAGCCGGTTCTTGGGTTTGTTTTTTTTTTTTTTGCCCCCAGAGGACGTTGTTCCATAGGTAGCTGTAGATCTGGTATGTTCATGCGAGGAGCTGAGTTTAGGATCCTTTTATGTCACCATCTTGAACGGGAACCTCCTCAATAAGATTTTCTCGAATGTTCTATGTTCCCCTGCTGTTGTTTCTTTTAACAAGAGAGGAAACTGAGGCCAAAAGTGGGCCAAAATGTTATAGACCAACGTGGTAGTAGTTAGTATCAAGATATTGGTGTCTTGATTTACACGTCAGCGTCCCATCCTGCTGGCGTTTGAATCCCTTTGAGCAAGGCAATTTCGTCCTCTGGTTTGTTTTTAAACTGTGAAGAACAGATAACTAGAAGTCGAGAGAAACAGGCAGCTTCTCGTCTGTATTCCTAATGTTTCAAGAGACTCCCATATTTCCTAGCAGTATTTTCCTGATAGCATCAAATTAGATGCCTGGTACAAAAGAACTATACCCCGTTCTCCAAGTCATGTCCTATTAATGGTGATAGAAGAAGAAAAAAAAAAACAACTTCAGGAAAATGAAGACTTCATAACAATTATGGAGTATGTAAATATTTATTCTCGTAGACTCTAGATAAATTGCTCTAAGAAATTTATAGAAATGGTTTGTAAATACCACGATTTTTTTCCACTTTAATTAGGCCTCATAATTTATGTATTATGCCAGTAAACCTCAGCTTGACTTTGACTTTTGGTGATCCATACTTGATGGTGAATTTCTGAAATCTTGCTAAGGTCTATCTTGGTTACAATGCCCAGAAAACATTTCTTTTTCTCCATATGATGTGTGTAATCAGGAGTTAGTCTTTAATGGGTTATCTCTTTTGAAGTGAGCTAGTAAGGTGTGGCTTAATTCACCTTTAATGTGGAATCAGCCAGTAAGATCCAACTTAACAACTTTCTAAAAACAGAGCAGGGATCCAACCTCCATTTTGGATGAAATCTTTCTGTTTTAATTTATACATGTATTTTATATTACATTTCTTAGCGTTTTGTGACTTACAAAGCATTTTCACTTTTAATCTTTATAGCACCTTTTTTAGGTAGGTAGGGAAGTATATTCCTAATTCAGTATACTTTCTGCTACATCATACAAATTTACCTCTGAATAGCCCCAATCAGACTGTAAACTTTTGTAAGGCTGAAAGCACATTTTATACTTCTTTGTATCACATCAGTGCCCTTAATAGGAAAAAGTAAATGTGTTTTTGTTGATTTATCCATTGTAAAAATTTAATACAGGGGAACCCAAAATACCTAGACGACATGCCGAATTTGGCAAACTCTTTTAGATTAAGCAAATTCTAAATTTTTAGGACGCCAATCAATCAATTCCCAATGTGTGTTTGAGATGTGAAATCCAGAGAGTCAGTATGAAATGTCAGTTTCTCCATGCCTGTTTAAAATTCAGCTTTATTTCATTTCCTGAAACCTGGTCTGTTCCTTATAATGTTGAAGATAAAATTACAGAAAAATCACTGTGTTATTTACAAATATAAAGAAATGCAAGAATTGGCTGCCATCTAGACTCTCTAGGAATTGCTTTATTATTTTAAAAATTCTATAAGAACATATAAATGTATGAAGAGAGAGTCTATCTGGAAATACCAAACAAAGGACCAATGCTTTCAGTTTTTTCATTGTCCTCTGGCATTTTTGCATAGATAAAATTTTTAGCCACTTAAAATATTTCACCACATTTGAGACTCAGCACAGTGTTGAGTGCCATGGGAATAAAATGATGAGGTTCTGAGTCCTGACTGTGATATTAAGCATTTGTCCAAATCTCTGCAATTCATGATAATTGTACATATTTCGCATGATACTTATAAAAATTAAATGAGATTATATGATTGTACTTTGTAAATTGAAAGGTGTTACAAAATATTAACTGTGGTTTGTTGGAAGTTTGGTGAATGGTCAACAATGTTTTGCATAATAAGTTACTCCAAGACTTAGTGGTGTGAAAAAAATGATTTTATTTGCTCATACTTTCATGGCTCAGGAATTTGGAAATGGTTTGACTAGGCAGCTCTTGATTGGGTTTGTTGTGCAATTGTGATCACACGTTGGCTATCACTGTAGTCATCTGAAGGCTTGAACGACAGGATGTTCAGGATGGCTCACTCACATGACTGGGAGCTGAAGCTGGTGGTAAGCTAGAACAATAGCCGGGGCTGTGAGCAAGAGCTTCTTTACTCCTCTTCTTCAGCATGGTGGTTTCAGGGTAGCCTTTTTAAAAATGAATTCCTTAGAATGAGTGTCCCAAGAAAGCCAGATAGAAGCTGCCTAGTTTTGGAGGTCATGCAGCATCACCACTGGTTACAAGCAAGTCACTAATGTTTAAGAAGGGAGGATAATCTCCCATCTTTCAATGGGAGGAGTATCAGTGATATCACAGACATGTTTTAAAACCACCTCTTGTCATTAGAAAATTCATAGTAGAGAGAGAAATTAAATGGACATGTTTTGGAAAATGAGTTAGACCATGTATTTACAAAATTTAAAAAATATTTTCCTGTTCCTAATTATATTCTATGTCAACATTATTTTTTTTAAAGATTTTTTTTTTTTTTAATTTACTCATTTGACAGAGAGAGACATAGCGAGAGAGGGAACACAAGCAGGGGGAGGGGGAGAGGGAGAAGCAGGCTCCCCACCGAGCAGGGAGCCTGATGCGGGGCTCGATCCCAGGACCCTGGGATCATGACGTGAGCCGAAGGCAGACACTTAATGCCTGAGCCACCCAGGTGCCCTATATCAACATTATTTTGATGATTTGGTGTAAGTGGTGGTGGGGTTTCTCAACTTTTATAGAGATCCATCTTGTTCTCTGAGAAAATTCTCTATGTTCTGTTATTTGAGGGGGTGACCTATCCCTGGATATCTTCTTTGTTGTTTACCAGGATGCACAGTTGCTTTTTGTAGAGTTTCATTTGATTCATTTATTTGAGCTTTGTTGGCTTTGCCATTTTCAGGAATTCTGTAATCAATAGGCAAATATTCCTAACCTTTTGGCAGTTTAATAACGTATGACTTGATACTATTATTAGCATGTATCTCTTTCAGAGGCCAATTATCCCAGCAGGTGATTAGGTTTTATCTCAGGCATCCCAGGTGGGGATTTTCCCAGCTTGCTTTGTAGCAATCCCCCAGCTACCTCACAATCACATCTTCTCTGTCTGGCAGTCCTATAAACTGACTGCCAGGTGCAGTTTATTCTTCCAAAGAAGGATTAGCTTATTTGCCTCCATATGTGCTTTGTCATGTAGAAGGATTGGCAGGGAAAGTTGCTGGTGGTACAATTCCTGTACCCAGGTGAAGCCAAACCTCTCACTGTGAAGTCCAGTGGGCATATTTTGAGGAGGTTGCCTGCCAAAGAGAAGGCTCTGTTGTTGCATTGTTCCCAGCAAAAAGCAAATCTTTTCTGTAAGAGCCTCAGAATTTCCAGAATTGGGTTAAGAAAGTTGAAGGAAGTGTGTGTTTCATAGAAGAATAGAAGATAGCTAGCATATCTTCTGGTGACATTGGGGGAATAATGTTTTTGTGATTGTTGTTATTGTATTAAATTCATCCCCTTTAATCAGCCCTTTTGTTAGAGCTTTTCTGATTCTTGAGAGCCCCTTTCACTGGACCCATGTGGCAGTAGGTTCTCATGGCATCTTAGAAACCACACATCTACCACCATGAGTTGGCTGGGAAAATTTCCACAATATCTGGCCCAGAAGGGAGAGGTTTCAGAATGCAGATGCTGTCACAAAACAGTGCATGGTGTTGGTTACCTTATATCGATTACCAAAAATGTTGATATTGACCACTCTCTGACATTACTTACTATGGTGAAAAGTCACTTACTGTGGCAGAAAGGGTTAAGGCATAAGACAGTATCTGATTTGATTTCGAATTCTTCTAATTCCTGAAGGTGGGACCTACGGTAAGTCATGCAATATCTCTAAGCCTTGGTGTTCTCAACTATAAATTGGAGATGTTGTTAATGATTTGTGGGGTCACTGTCAGCATTCAGTGCAGTGCTCAGTGGTCAAATGAATGCTGGTGGATCAACTGACCATATGATAAATGATCCCAGATTGTGGCAGAAGGTGAAGTGTGGTTGGAAATGACTCATTAGAAATATTACCATCTGGCTCAGTAGAAATATTAATTTTAAGTTAAACCCTGGTTGTTTGGACTAAATAAAATTAACTTTCACTTTTTAAGCATCAAAGTAATCGACCTGAGAATAATTTGTATACCTTATTGGATTAGTCAGGAGTTGGTCAGGAGAAAGGAAATTACTTTAGGTATTTCAAACTGGAAGGGAATTAATATAGGGGATTAGAGGCTTTCAAAACGAATGGAAGGGCTAAGAGAGAAAACGTCTGTAATAAGTTCAGGAATTTCAAGGTATCTCTGCCAATGAGTCCATTTGCCCATGTCCCTGAAGTTGGTGATATGTAGGAGGACATTTTGAAAGGCTTGGCAAATTGTGACATCTGCCATTTGCTGAAACCCTCACTTTGCCCCACCATTGCTTCATGGGAATTGTTGGCTATTTGATTTTCACCTTCCAAATCTCTGTGGAGTGCCCCTCACTTTGGTTTAAAGGACAATGACACTGAAATATTTTTTGGAAAAATTGTGTATGTGGATTAGTATCTGTTTGAAAATAACTTTGTAAACTTGAACATACTGTATTGTGGATTTTTTAAAAGGACAACCTTTGCTTCATGAGATTCAGCCTTTAGAAGACTTTAACAGGGAAATAGTAAACTGGTTTTAAAAAAATATAGGTAGATACAAATTCAAGTTGGATTACATACTCTCCAAATTACTGCTTTGTAGTGGACAGTGAGCTGCTTTCCAAAGCTTTGCTCTGGGTGGGGTTGCTAAGGAAACACAATGTGCTCAGGAGGCCAAGCTGCTGGTCTCTTCTGAAGGGTGGATTCTCTGGATCTATAGCTCCTGGGCTCTACCTTTATAGAAAAATTGTTAGGTAATCAGCTTTGAGCCAATAACTCAAATCCAGCAGCCATGTGAACTGCTTTGCAATCTATGTTGATAGTTTGTTTGATTAATTGACAATATGGTACATTTAATCTATAATAGAGTGAGAACAATCCATAAGAAATTCTACCATTCAGGTCTTTTTTCCACTCAGGGAGTGCTCTCTGTAAATAGGGAACCAGGGAGGCAAGTCATGGGATGGATAGGTATTCTCTTTTCAACTTTGATGAAAAGGATTTTCTAATGTAACTTGTGCTGAGCTTTGGGGATTGCAAAGATGAATGCTTTAAGGATTGGTGCCCTTTGTGGAAAATTCTGTATCCATGTTTAGACAAAGCTCCCTCCTGTTTAAGCAGCCCAGCATGTTTATTGGCGCATTCCAACTGTGTTGTTCCTTGTGCTTCCTTCCTTAAATATAGTGACCAGATATAGACCCCTGATCCTCTGAGGACACTGTCCCTGTCTCCATATACGGATTTCCTTTCTGTAACTGCATATCCATAATGTATCAGTTATATCCTTGGATTGCCCTTGAAGTGCCATAAAACTAAAGGAAGCAGGCCTTTGTCACAGAGAAACTGTAGTCCCATATAATTGGGCTAGAAGTAGTGATTGCAAATGAAATTTGAACTAGAAGGATGTGGAACCGTTTTGGGTATTTGTCTTTAAGACATTTGAGCTATCTTTAAAGCTCTATTAATCAGTCCTCCTTTCTATCCCAGCCCTGACTGCTGACCCTGAGCTGGCAGTAGAAGTTAAGTCCTTCTGTGAAAGTGATTTAGTGTTACTTCTGTATGGATAAAGATCCAGAATCATGGATAAAGACAAAAAATGAAAATCGGATGGCTCTTACAAAGCAGAAGTTAAAATTATTAAAGTCATTAGTGGTAGATAATGTTTTATGTGTATTCTATATTGAGTAGAGGCAGCTGGTAGGGTAGATTTTTTTCATATGTATGTATATATTTGTGTGTGTGTGTGCATATGTATATAGCCTATATATATATTGTCCATAGATTTTCACATTGTTAAAGAAAATAAGTTTGAAACAATACTATCACTCTTACATATTTTGCTTTCCTTTGAGAGTTTATTGGGCAGTTACCATATTTTAAAATGTGATCTGTATTTGTAATATGACAGATTCAGATTTTGGGCTCATGAGAACTCCCTAAGATCACATTTAGCAAGGGGTGTCCACTTGCCTTCAGTGCCCATGAAAGAAATGAACCAAAATAGCAGATAATGGGGCAGTTGTGATACACGTAATGTGTTTGACTGCTACTGGTCAGAGTGGTGTTGTGAAGAATTAGAGAGAAAAGCAACAAGCAGTCTTTACTCTGCCCCTACTCTTCTCTCATCCCTTTCCACCTTCCCTGCCCTTGTGCACATGCTTATTTTTCCTGCTAGATTATAATAACCTTTAAAGAAGCCTTAGTTCATTTTTTCCCCTCAAAGCACCTAGTGGTGCTCCTTGAATACATTTCAATAATTCAGGAGGTAATTATTATTATTTGTAATATTTAAGCTAAATGATGAGTATGCTTTGTAAACCACCATTGTTAGTGAAGAAATTTCAGTTAATTCAGTGAGTTGAATGTGGCCTGCAAAAAAAATATGTCCAAATCTAATTCCTAGAATCTGTGGATGTGATCTTATTGGGAAAGAGAGTCTTTGTAGATGTAATTAAGGTAAGGATCTTGAGATAAAGAGATCAACCTGGATTATCCAGGTGGGCCCTAAATGCAGTAAGTTTCTTATAAGAGACATGTGAGGGAGATTCCAAGAGAGAAGAGGGGGAGGCAGCATGACCATGGAGATAGGGATGTGGCCACAAGCCAAAGAACAACATTGTTGGCAGCTGCTGGAAACTGGAGAGAGACGTGGAATGGATTATCAGCCTAGAGCCCCTGAGGCAGTGTAGTCCTGCTGGCATTTTGAGTTTGGACTGTTGGGCTCTAGGACTGTAAGAGAACAAGTTTCTGTTCAGTTGCCAAGTTTGTAGTGATTTGTTGCCACTGCCCTAGGAAATTAACACACCTTAGTTCTGGACAAGTCCCCTAGAGACCACCCTCCCTGTATCTGGAGCACCTGGGAGGCTAAGTGGGGCCATAGGTTTCCTGATGTTCCTTTCTTAAATGCTTTACAACCCCATGATGGAGGGCTTCTCCTTGGCATAGATTCTGGGGACAGTGGATACCTATCCTCACTGAAATCAAAACTATAGCTGCTTCACTGTCCAGAACCCTACATTTATTGTTGTTCGGAATTGAATCCCTGTAGGGAGACAGGTACTCTTAGACAACAGAGACTGTTTCAAGATAACAGCCAAACCCCGTGATGACAGTGCAATAGAGAAGGAAATCATAGGGAAGGGAGTATTTGTATGTAGACAGATACTTTCTGGAGGAATTAAGTCCTGAGCTGGACTGTGATGAAAAAAATAGAGGTTTTGAATAAGTGGCATGTGGAAAGGAATATATTTTAGGTGGTAGCACAGAAGAAAGAATAAGCAGAAGGGATGAAAACTAGTGATTGCTTGAAGGGAAGATCAGGAGAACCATGTTGAATGCTAACTGAACTAGAGTGTTCAGTTGCCATCAGAGGAATTTGGGTTTATTAATCTAGGGATGCACTGAGGTTTGGTGAGCAAAGTAGTGAGGCTGCATGCCTTTAAGGAGTTATCACTCATGAGATGGTGACTACCACATCCAAGTCTCCTCCTTCAGCAAATCTTCCCTGACTTCTCCAGGCAAGAAGTGCCCTCTTTCCCTGTGTATCCCTGCATAACTCCATTACTTCTGTGGAGTATCCCTCTATGTGGTTTGGATTCCTCCTAACTTCAAAAGGCCCCCAAGGGAAGTGTATTTCAAACACCTAGCATTGGGCATGGCTTCCAGCAGGTGCTCCAGTACCACTTCCATTGAACTCAGCTGATTTTCAGGAGTGACACCCCTAGGAGATTAAAGACCCATACTTCAGCTATAAAGCTGGAGTACAGCCAGAAGCTGTCCAAAAGAGTTTTAAGGCATTATTCATGCTTGGTCAAAGCATGACCAAGGTGCCTAACTCAGGAAAAACACTCTCACATTTTCAGTCCCTGCACATGGCCCCCCTAGGTGGAAAGCATGTCTTCATTGAGTCAATGTCAGGTTCAGAGGAAATGTGTGGCTAAAGGACAGGGAATTGCCAGTGTTTATTGAGGACCTGATTATGTACTGAAAACTGTATTTGAGATCATATGCTAGAGAAGAGTTTTTTTGCCTTGGATATCGCTGAGCTTGTATTCTGTCCACTTTCTTCTAAGTGTGTAATGTGCTAGGGGGAAGGAGCCTGGGACCAAAGGTTTGCAGGAGGGGTTGGTGGGAAACATGCCGGTTAACCTGCTCTCTGGGAGACATGAATGGGAGACACATTATAAAGGAATGTGTAGGGATGGGGTTGGAGAGGAGAGACAAACATAACCTAACAGCCTGTGTGCTCTCTTTGTTGTGTGAGCTGCTGGGTGTAGATGACCGTAGAATGCATTTGTTTTGCAGGATGCATAAAACACAGTTCCTGCCTCTAAGGTAGTGGATGAGAGACAGGAGATGCATCTGTGCTCTAAGTTGTATTTCCTGGGTTTTATGTATCTAAGCAGTTTGCAGATACCAGCCACGTAGCTTAGAGTGCTAGCTTTATAGTTTCCCCTTTTACCATGGCTGCCTCTTCATACTTAGTAACATGGGTGCATTGCATAAAACAGGTTCCCAAATATCTGGACATATTCAGTCCTTTAGAAAAAATGGAGAATAGTGGGAAGCTGATAAAATTTGATGCCAGCCCATTTCATCTATGCTATTCTCCATGCTGGGTGTTGATATCTGAGCCTCTTTCCCTTCTTAGTTGGCAACTTTAGGACATATCAATATTGATTTTGGATCTGGGTTTAACCCATTTCCGTACAGAGTGATTTGTTGGAACAAATGATAATTTGTGTCTTCTGAAAAATTCTGTCCTCTTAATGCCCTCTCCCCTCTTCTCACAGGAGGGCTCGATTTTCAGTGTGATGAAATGACCGTATAGTTTTCTAACTATCGCCTTTGTCTTATCCTGGAACTGGACTTAGAAGACCTTTAGTTTAGTGTGTTTACTTGCTTTTTTGAAAGGATAAGCAGGGGCGCCTGGGTGGCTCCATCAGTTAAGTGTCCGACTCTTGATTTCAGCTCAGGTCACGATCTCGGGGTCATGAGATGGAGCCCCGCACTGGACTTCCTGCTGGGCATGGAGTCTGCTTAAGATTCTCTTTCTCTCTCTCTCCCTCTGCCCCTCCTCCCACTCATGCTCTTTCTCTCTCTCTTTCTCAAAAAAAGGATAAGCAGATTTTATTTATACACCTCACTGAATCACACATGCAACATGGTTCAACAAAATAAAATATTCACACAATATAGTTAGGAAGGAATATTTTGAATCTCATGAAATGCTTTTATTCAATGGGAAAACCAATTAAGAGTGTATACAATGGGAGTCCAGGAAGTGATGGCATAATAAGATATATTTGTTAAACTCTCCTAGAGTATAGGCATAGGTGCTTCAACATTTACATCTTCTGTGTTTGCTATTTACACGAAGTGTGTAGTACAATTATCTATTAAAATGTATTTTCACCTTGTGTTGGGAAATGAAATATTTTACCCCCTAACATCATCAGTAAACTCTCTCATAAGCTTTTTTTTAAAGGAAGAAATAAAAGTAAATCTTGACATATCCACTAGAATATCCCAAATGGAAAATACTAACAATATTTAGAATGGTTGGCGATACAGAGCAACTGGGGTCTTTTTTTTTTTTTAAAGTTTATTTATTTTTTTTAGTAACCTCCACACCCAATGTGGGGCTCAAACTCATGACCCCAGGATGAAGAGTTGCATGCTCTTCCGACTGAGCTAGGCAGGCGCCCCACAACTGGGATTCATATACATTGTGGATAAGAGCATAAATTGGTACAATCACTTTGGAAGATGTTTAGCACTATCTACCAAGCTAGATATATACACACCCTTTAACCTAGTAATTTCATTGTTAGGTATAGAAACAACTGAAAGGCCTATCATATTCACCAAAAGACACCTACTAGAATGCTTGTAGCAGCACCATTTGTAATATCCCCAAGCAAGAGACCACCCAAATGTTTACCAAGAGTTGAATAAGTAAATAAACAAACAAATAAATATTTGTAAAGTATCCTACAGTAATAAGAATGAAGTATTGTTATAGGTGACAACAGGAATAAACCTAACAAATATAATACTGAGTGAAAGAAGCCAGGTGAAAATATACCTTAAATAAAATTTAAAAATGGGGGGTGCCTGAGTGGCTTAGTTGGTTAAGCATCTGCCTTTGGCTCCGTTCATGATCCCAGGGTCCTGGGATGGAGCCCCACATTGGGCTCTCTACTCAGCGGAGAGCCTGCTTCTCCCTCTCCCTCTTCCTGCCGCTCTCCCTGCTTGTGCTCTCTCTTTCTTTCTGTCAAATAAATAAAATCTTAAAAAAGATTAAAAAATGGGCAAACTAATCCATGATTTAAGAATTCAGGAAAATGCTTACCTTGGGGTATGGCAACTCAGAGGGGCATATAGTGCCTAGGAGAGGGGGGCTTCTGAGGTGTGCCGGTAGTGTTCTAGATCTTGATCTGCGTGATGGCTCCGTGGAGTGTTCACTTGGGAAAACTCATCAACCACTCACCTTTGTTTTTTTAAGTTTTTGCATTTTTTTCTTGTTTCATATTTATCTTTTGTCAGTCTACCAATATACTTTTTATTTATTGACATTTGTATCTATATTATACTTCATAGAACATTTTACTTATAAAAATGAAAACAAACCTAATGCTATGCCTATCTGTTATTGGTATCAAAAGAATTGGACAAAATAGTTTATATTTCCTTATACTTAATATTAAGTTACTTCTAGTAATTTGATGAAAAAATATTTGAAAGAAACAAGAGGGCAAAAAACAACATAATTTGATTAAATTACCTTTTAATCAGAGCTTAAGTATATTAAGAATTAAGGATAGTCTCAGATTAGGAAAGAGATCTTTTCATGCTAAAATTCCTACAAAGTGTTAATGACTATAAAAAACCCAAAGTGTTTAAGAATAAGTTGAAACAACAGGGTTTGACAAGTTTTAGAGAGATGATAACATACTTTCATGAAAGAGAAAAACAACTCAGAGTGATCTTAAGACAGTAGATAGCATACCTAACAGTTTGTAATGGTAATTTGATTTATGTATGTATAATACTTATCAATGGAATAAGTATTTGCTGTGCAAAATAAAGCACATCAAATTGAAGTGAATGAAGTGTCAACTTTGTTTTAAATTAATCCTAAGAAATTTGAGGAAAAGATAATTAGCACTTAGACTTGAAGATATGGGAGCAATATGACAAGGCCAAAATAAGGAAGCAATAAAACAAATGACAGTAGAACATTTCCTAAAACAACTACCTGCATATATTGCTTTCTGGGGAGATAAAGAGAACAAAATAAAATTCCAAACACCTTCACTTAAAGTGTATTCAAGTCTTAAACCTTTAAAATTCGGGTAAAAGGTCATAAACATTTATAAAACATGGCTTAAGAATTTTTATTAAAAACCAAGCAATTGCTGAAAGAATTATGCAAAAATTAAAAAAAAAAAAACCCTGAGAATTTCCTTTAGATCTCTCAGAAATACACATGTATAAGTGAAGTATGTCTGAAATAATAGAGAACATATTTCAAGGGCCATAACTATTTGTTAGAATGTAAATGTGGTATTACACATATCTCAAATTTCCTATGTATAGGACTACCTAATTACCCCAAGATCCCCTGTGTGCCTGTGATAAGGTGTTCACATAAAACAAGGCTTTTGCTTAGTATCTCTATAAAATAAAATTACCAGGTTTTTCTTGGACATTTTACGCATTTCATCTGCATATTCCTAGTAACTAGGGTAGGTGTGAATGAATGTTAAAGTGTTATAGGTGCAGATTCTTAACACGATAACCAGAACTATCCTGCACCTATAACATAGTTTAAGAAAACTCTACTTTTACCATATTTTATTTGTTATTTATTTATTTGAAGAAGGAAGAGACAGAGGAGGAAGAAGTGGAGGGAGAAGCAGGAGGAGGTGGAAGAGAATGAGAAGGGGAAGGAGAAGGCGAGGAGAGGAGAGGAAGGGAAATAAGAAAAAGCAAGAAAACAAACTTGAGGATCTAGTTTCCAAATCTGGCTGAAAAATATAGATTCCTGGGCTCCACATCTAGCCTATTGAATTAATACAAATCTCTGGTGGTTCTGATTATCAGCAGAGCTGGGGATAACTGGGTTAGAGAATACTGAGATTGTCAGAGGTTGACCCTCCTGGTTTTATCAAGTGTTAATGAGATTGCATACTGGTTGTCCTCACAATTGCTTTCAATGCCTCACTCCAAAAGAATGAAGAACTTGGGAATCTCAGACCCTATGGCCAGGCCATGTGGGGGAATATGTTTGAACAGAGAGGGTTTCCTGGGCTCCTTAAATTATAACAAACTCATTGAGGACAAGAAATGTGTCTTTTCTAACTCTACCTCTGGTGCCTAATGTAGAATGATAATGAATGTACTTAATTTGATGCATTGTGCAGATTTTGTGGGTGCTGCCCAAGACTAAATTCCAGCAGAGACCTTGATTTGTTAGAAGTTAGTCATGGCTGATAAGAAGCCCATGATGCACGCATTAGATTTAAAATAAATTCATCTAGGGGAGGAGACCAAGATGGTGCAGGAGCAGGAGACCTTAGTTTTGTCTGGTCCCAGGAATTCAGCTAGATAGCTGTCAAATCATTCTGAACACCTGTGAACATAAAAGACTTTTAAATTAACATATAATGTATTTATTTCAGGGGTACAGGTCTGTGATTCATCAGTCTTACACAATTCACAGCACTCACCATAGCACATACCCTCCCCAGTGTCCATCACCCAGCCACCCCATCCCTCCAACCCCCCTCCCCTCCAGCAAGCCTCAGTTTGTTTCCTGAGATTAAGAGTCTCTTATGGTTTGTCTCCCGCTCTGGTTTCGTCTTGTTTCATTTATCCCTCCCTTCCCCTATGATCCTCTGTCTTGTTTCTCAAATTCCTCATATCAGTGAGATCATATGATACTTGTCTTTCTCTTATTGACTTATTTCACTTAGCGTAATACCCTCTAGTTCCATCCACGTCATTGCAAATGGCAAGATTTCATTTTTTTTGATGGCTTCATAATATTCCATTATGTATATATATACCACATCTTCTTTACCCATTCATCTGTTGATGGACATCTAGGCTCTTTCCATAGTATGGCTATTGTGGACATTGCTGCTATAAACATCGGGGTGCATGTGCCCCTTCGGATCACTACACTTGCATCTTTGGGGTAAATACCCAGTAGTGCAATTGCTGGGTTGTAGCGTAGCTCTATTTTCAACTTTTTGAGGAACCTCCATACTGTTTTCCAGAGTGGCTGCACCAGCTTGCATTCCCACCAACAGTGTAGGAGGATTCCCCTTTCTCTGCATCCTCGCCAACATCTGTCGTTAACTGACTTGTTAATTTTAGCCATTCTGACTGGTGTGAGGTGGTATCTCATTGTGGTTTTGATTTGTATTTCCCTGATGCCGAGCGATGTTGAGCACTTTTTCATGTGTCTGTTGGCCATTTGGATAAAAGACTCTTAATCGGAAACAACTGAGGGTTTCTGGAGGGGAGGGTGGTGGGGGGATGGGGTAACTGGGTGATGGACATTGGGGAGGGTATGTGTTGTAATAAGCACAATATAAGACTGATGAATCACTGACCTCTACCTCTGAAACCAATAATACATTATATATTAATTGAATTAAATAAAAAAAATCCATCTACACTGTAAGAGCATTGGTTGAAATTTATTTATTTATTTATTTATTTATTTATTTATTTATTTATTTATAATCAGAGAGGGAGAGAAAGAGTGTGTGTGCGCACAAGCAGGGGGAGTGGCAAGCAGAGGGAGAAGCAGGCTCCCCCATGAGCAAGGAGCCCAATGTGGGACTTGATCCCAGGACCTTAGGATCATGACCTGAGCCAAACGCAGCCTCTTAACCAGCTGAGCCACCTAGGTGTTCCGAGCATTGGTTGAATTTGAACCTGGGGAATCACTATTTCTTTTTTGGCCTCACTGGAACATAAGAAATCCAACCCCAATTTGGGTGGGGCAGTGGTTTCACAAGGGAAGAGAGAAGTAGAAACGTCAGATGTAGGAAAACAAGAAAATACAATTACTTTAATAGCATTCCTAGTATTGATCTTGGGTAGGTAGTAAGCATTGGTTAATATCCCAAAATACAGGAGAAGTTCAGACGTATCTTTCAGTTGAATCAATAGATTTCTGTAGGGTCAGATATATGGTTTAAAATGAAACCCTTTTGTGTTCAACCTTAATTAAAATAAAACAAATTCATCCAAGAGAGGGCTGTCACAGAAATAATCATGAAGTAAATTTCATAAGGAAAGGTGGTAATCTTGAAGTATTTTTTATTTATTTTTTTAAAAAAGAGTTACATTTTATAGCCCAGATCCACCAAGAATCCCAGTATGATTTGTGTTTCAATATGATTAAGTGAAAGGATTCTTAATGCTTGACTAGTTTTTTTTTTTTTTAAAGATTTTATTTATTTATTTGAGAGAGAGAGAGGGAGCAGGGGGAGGAGCAGAGGGAAAGGGACAAACAGACTCTGCACTGAGCGTGTAGCCTGATGCAGGGCTCATTCTCACGACCCCGAGATCATGACCTGAGCCGAAACCAAGAGTCAGACACTTAACCAAGTGAGCCACCCCGGTACCCCAATGCCTGTCACTAGTTTTTAATTGGGACCTTATTAAATACTCTTTAATATAAACAGAATAATGTGAGCTTACAAATGTTTTACTTTCCTTAAAGATATAACAAAAGGGTTCATAGAAATTTTTGCACTTCACTAATTTTGGGACCCCATACCTTTGTGCAAAATATGATAGATACTAGCCTTGTTTGTACAGTATTCTTTGTAACTTGCAGCATATGGCAAGACATCTGATTTAGAATCCAGTAGAATTACATTTTAGATAAGGTAGCCAACTGTATAAACACATTGTTTCTGTAAATTTCACACTGCCTTGTTATTTTGGCACCTGCTGTTCAAGGAAAGAGGAAAGTGAAGGAAATAAAACTCAGCACAAAATAGAGCGGGCACTTGAAGTGGCAACTGCTGGGAGGTACAAAGAGGAGACACAAAATGGAAAGACAAGGTGTGTTTCTTACAGGTGGGGGAAGAGCTTATTTTCCCTAGAATATTATTCTATTTAATTGAGAAAAAATTGAATAAGGTGAAGTGAATTTGAGAGGAAAAACAAGGTTTTAATTGATTTTAGCTCACAGAATCTTAAAGCTGGAATGGATTCTGTAGAATCCCAGTCTTGCCATTTTATAACTAAAGAATGGCTCAGACAGGTTGGTGCACAAAATTCACACAATTCACATGATTGTAGAATTCTGTCTAGAACTGTCATTTCTTTTATAAACTAAACACTCACGTCATTTATTTATTTATGTAATTTTTCATTCCTGGAAAGATGAAAGAATAGTATTCACAGAACATATGAGTGATTTTGGAGGAGTGACATACTGGAGGTCAGAGCTCTCCCTCCAGCAACAAGAGGGTTCTCTAGTGGATGCTGAGCCTCTAAGCTTTACCCCCAGGGAGAGAGGACTCTGTCCTGTGGCCACAGTTCTGGTAGCAGAGGACAAGAAGGCTTCTTACACTTGACTATCTGATTCCTTACTCACCTTACAGACATAGAATCTAGGGCCTTGCTAGGATGCTGGAGATTCTTGCAGTATAGACTGGTAGGGAGATTCTTCTAAAAATGTTTTTGAGAGTCCAGATTATGACTAGGTGTCCAGCATCCACCTGTGGAACTGTATTGGTGCCTGGAGTCTTGGGTATTCTGCCCCTGTGTGGCCAGGTCACTGAGAAGAACACAGAGTTAGAGTCAGAACATCCTGGGATAGAATTTTGACTCTGTAAAGGGACATTCTTTGTAACCACATATAGACACTGAACTCTGTGGATCTCTGCTTATTTTGAGGGGGAAGGACAGATGGCATATAAAATGTCTAGTAATGGCTCTTGTCTGCCAAACGCAGAAGAGTCAAACAGTAAATTTGCATAAATTTCCTTCCAGTTCCTGAAGATATTTCTTTGACTCAGTGCAGAATCTGATAGCATTAATTTTTTTTTGTTATCTAATTTGCAAACTTGAAACTAAGAACACTCAAAATCCTCTTGGATCACTATATGATGAGATGATGAGCAATTTCCTCAAAAGCAAAGAACACTAAGAGTCACTATACAAGTAAGTTTTCAGTGTTGACTCCACTGATTTTCATATCCTTTTATCTAAATACCAATTCTGGCTAGAATGCTGTTTTTAAGATATGTAACAGGCTGCAACAATTCACAATACTCAGGGGTGGGTGGTGCATGGGTAGATCTGCAGTGTCCCGAGCATGGAGGTCAGGGTTCTTTGGAGGAATGGAACTTACTGATTTCTTTTTCAACTTTATTGAAATATACTTAATATGCAAGAAGTTGCATGTATTTAGTGTGTACATTTTGATGGGTTTGTACATATGCTTACAACCTGTGATAGCCATCACCATGAATAATAAGCATATCCGTCACCTCGAAAAGCGTTCTTGTGTTCCTATGCTTTATTATTATTTGTGGTAGGAGCATTTAGCATGAGACCTACCCTATTAACAAGACTTTAAGTACACAACACTGTATGGTTAACTGAGGCTCTGAAGTTAAAATTATGCAGGATGAATAAGCTCTGGAGACCTGTACAACTTAGAGTTGTCTCATTTTTTTTTTTTTAAGATTTTTTTTTTTTATTTATTTGAGAGAGAGAGAAAGCGTGAGTCAGGGGGAGGGGCAGAGAGAGAGGGAGAAGCAGACTCGCCCCGCCAAGCAGGGAGCCTGATGCAGGTCTCAATCCCAGGATCCTGGGATCATGACTTGAGCCAAAAGTCAGAGGCTTAACCAACTGAGCCACTCAGGCACCCCATGTTGTATGACTTGAGCAACATTTTTTAAAATGATGGTTATTCAGTATAGTGTGCTTCGATGAGGTGGGTTGATCCAAGTGTAATGTTCTAGGAAGGAAAGAACATTTAGAGTTGTGACCTCAAATTAAAAAAAAAAATCGCAGGGCTTCTCCCTCTGCCCGTGCTCCTGTTCTCTCTCTCTCTCTCTCAAATAAATAAGATATTAAAAGAAAAAAAATCTTGATGGGGCAAAGGGGGACAATTAACAAGCACGCAATATGCTTCTAGACACTGGAAGTACTATGAAGGCAAGCAGAGAGAGAGCCTAGAGGGAACTAAGGGGTCCTGTTCTGTTGGAGATATGCTGGCCAGGGAAGGCCTCCCTGAGGAGGTGTTATTAGAGACAGACCTAAATTAAGTGAGGGACGGAGGCATATGGAGTCCTGGGGGAAAAGCATTCTAGGTACAAAGCACAGAAAAAACAAACAGCACTTAACGCAGATAGGAAGGAGCATGTCACGTACCCAGAACAAGAAGCCCAGGTGATTCAAAGAATGGATAAGGTGAGAGCAGAAATGTAGAAAGAGACCTATAGGCCATAGGTTTTTGTTGTGAATTTTTGAAGCTGTGATTGTTAATTTTATGTGTGAACTTCACTAGCCTACAGTGCCCTGTTGTTTGGTCAAACACCAGTATAGGTGTTGCTATGAAGGTGTTTTTTAAGATACGATTAACATTTAAATCAGTAGACTTTAAGTAAAGCAGATTATCCTCTGTAATGTAGGCAGACCTCATCTAATCAGTTGAAGGCCTTAAAAGATTGAAGTCCCCTAAAGGGGAAGGAATTCTTTCTCCAGTCTGAAACAGAAATTCTGCCTGAGCTTTCAGCCTTCAGATTTAAGACTACAACATTAACTCTAGCTGGAATTTCTAGCCTGCTGGCCCACTCTTCAGATTTTGGACTTGCCAGCCCCCAAAACTGCATCGGCCAATTTCTTTCTTTCTCCCCCCCCCCAAAGATTATTTATTTATTTATTTGACAGAGAGAGAGAGAGAACGAACATGCAGGCAGAGTGGCAGGCAGAAGCAGGCTTCCAGCGGAGCAAGGAGCCTGACATGGGACTCCATCCCAGGGCCCTGGGATCATGACCTGAGCGGAAGGCAGACAGTTAACCAACTGAGCCACCCAGGCGCCCTGCCAATTTCTTGAAATAAATCTCTGTCTCTTTTTGTCTCTCTCTCTCTCCATCCTATTGGTTCTGTTTCTCTGGAGAACCCTGACTCATAGAAGTTGTCAGGTTGATTTGAGCAAGGGCATGATATGATCTAATTTGCATTTCAAAAGATCACTCATGCTTGGAGGAGGGAAAATTGACTCTTGGCAGCAAGAGGGAAGTAGAGAGACTAGCTAGAAGGCTGTTCTGTCTCGTAGGTGAGACCTGACAGCGGCCTAGAAGTGATTGGAGGTTGCTGGATTTGAGAAATATTTTGCAGGATTTTCAGGCAGATCAGATGAAGGGTGTGAGAGAGACAGATAAATCAAAGCTTAAGTTTTGGGCTGAGCAGCTGTGTGAATGGTGTGCTATTTATAAAGGCAGTTCTGGAAGCCTGGGTGAGGAGCAGGTGTGCAGAGGTGGAAAAGGCGGGGAGGGGAGATGTATTAAGGATCCAAAGTTTATCTTGAGCACATTAATTTCATGTTGCCCTTTTGCTGTCCAAATGGAGGTATCAGGAAGCTTGTTAGCTGCAGGCCCATGTCTCTGTACAGCGGTAGTTAAAAGCACAGTCTCTGGAGCTGGAACATCTGGTGTCGAATCCCAGATCCACTCTTGAAGTGAGCCTCACTGTCTTGGTCTTCTTGTCTGGAAAACAGGTTGATAATAAATATGCCTTACTGAAGTGACATGAACCACTCAATTAGTCAACATGTGTAAGCTCTTAGAATGTGCCTGGATGATCACAAAAAATGTTATATAAATGTTAGCTATTATTACAGTCAGAGTTTTATCTTTCTGGCCCATCACATAAATTGCTAGATTGAGACCAGGGACTGGGGAATGCCTGCTTTGTATAGTTTTTGGTTACCAGCTCAGAGGTCAAACTATAAACAGGAACGGGGTGAAGCCAAGTGATCGTCTTCCCGTTGCCCGGACAGTGAGCAGTGATGGCGTTACTTAGAGCGGTGGCATCAGAGAGTTGTGCTTTAATATCCTACTTTGTAGCCGATTGCAACACCAGCTGCTCCGATGCAGCCCTGCTCCCCCCACATTGCCTCCCTGCCTTTACTGCTTTGTTTCTTCCGCTGTGCTTATCACCTTCTCATATACTGTATGTGACATGCTTATTTATTTGTTTATTTTCTCTCTTCTTGGTGGAGTATAAGCTCTAGGAGGGCAGGGATTTTTGACTCTTGCTCACTGTTGGCACCTGGAAGAGTGCCTGGAGGAATGAATGATGTTTCCTGGTGCTTCCCATTCCCTTTCTCTGTTTCTTATTCTATTTTGTCAAATATTTTCCCATGAGAAAACCATATCAAAAAGAAGGCCAGACATTAATAAGATTCTCTGGATCTTTTTGACTTGTGCAGAATATCAGGTTTTCATTGAGACAAACCTCCTTTATGAAATGGAATTTCAGAGGTACTGATGGCAATTTCAATTTTGACTTTGGAAATCCAGAATTGACCCATAGTCTCCTGAAAGTGATGGTACTTTTTGCTGTTGGTTTCCACTCAGTTTCTCAGCCAGTCTATGTGTGGGCACTGTCCCACTCCAGTTGTAGATTCTGATCACAGATTTTTACTCAGCAATGCTTGTCGATGAGGGGACATTGAAAGCTATGCAGGGTGGAGGTTGATACATGGCCTAGTCAATCTATGACTTATGAGACCTATTGCAAGTCCAAGGCACTGTATTGATTCTGCCGAATGGACTGGAAACTGATCTTCATTGCACAGGACACTCTCACTTGCTCCTTGTCAGTTTATTCCCAATGCAGCACTTGCATCATGCAGCTTTGTTACAAAATCATTACCTTTTATTTTTTAAAGATTTTATTTATTTATTTGAGACAGAGAGAATGAGAGAGAGCACATGAGAGGGGGGAGGGTCAGAGGGAGAAGCAGGCTCCCTGCTGAGCAGGGAGCCCGATGCGGGACTCGATCCCGGGACTCCAGGATCATGATCTGAGCCGAAGGCAGCCGCTTAACCAACTGAGCCACCCAGGCGCCCTAAAATCATTACCTTTTATTTCCTTTTACATTCCATCCTGATTTTACCATAAGTATGAAGGGTGGACGAATTGATGTCTTTATTTACCACAAAAGCAGAGGTCCTGTTTCAATGTCAGCTTTTCAGAGGCAGTTGATTTTATCTTCTCTCGTTGCATGGTTTTAGTATATAGATAGTATTTCCTTGGACATGCAAGCCTTGTGTCTAAATAAATAAGAGTTGATCCTTATTCTGTTTATGCCAGCACTTATTATCACCCTTAGCATATTGTATTGCAAGGAGTATTTAAAGAATATTTTTCATTTATTGTATTAGTATTAGAACTGTTTTCTTATTTCTCATTGTGGTTATACCACCCAGCACATCATGGCACATGGTTGGAGTTCCACAAATGACTTTTGAAGTGAGTTATTCATTCCTGAGGCTGTATGGGAAGGGACACTGACAGTTTGCTCTCAGGTCTTCCTTTTATGTAGTCTGAAATAGGACGTTCCTCATCAGCCATTCTCTTTGTTCTTGAAAGTAGGTGTGGACTGGACCTCAAGATACCATTTGGAAAAAATAACCTCTTTCTGGATTAGGTTACAGTCCTTTGTACCTCTGAATTCCAGGCATGATTTGTATCATTAGAGAATGGTCATTCTGTTCTAATGACTAAAATTATAGGGCTTTCTAGTTGGAAGGAAGCTTATCAGTCTTCTACTAGAGAATGTTCATTGTACAGATAAGTAGTCTGGACTGAGAATTTAGGGACTGACTCCAGGCCATAGGGCCATCAGCTCACATGGGAAGGAAATTCATGGCCTCTGAGCTCCACCATGGTATTAGAGGTTGGTTTGGAGGTAGTTAATAAGCTTATCTAAGGCAGAACATTAATATTCTAAGCAAACCTATGTTCTTTTTTTTTTTTTTTTAAGATTTTATTTATTTATTTGAGAGAGAGAGAATGAGAGACAGAGAGCATGAGAGGGAGGAGGGTCAGAGGGAGAAGCAGACTCCCTGCTGAGCAGGGAGCCCGATGCGGCACTCGATTCCGGGACTCCAGGATCATGACCTGAGCCGAAGGCAGTCGCTTAGCCAACTGAGCCACCCAGGCGCCCCGCAAACCTATGTTCTTAAAAAAATTTTTTTTTAAAAAAATTTGAGTATAGTTGATATTACAATGTTACATTAGTTTCAGGTGTGAAACCTAGTGGTTCAGCTTCTCTGTATGTTACGCTGTGCTCACCACAAGTGTAGCTACCATCTCTCACCATACAATGCTATTACAATACTGACTCTATTTTCTATACTGTGCCTTTTATTCCCATGACTTATTCATTTTATAATTGGAAGCCCTTATCTCCCTCTCCCCTTCACCTATTTTTACCCATCCCCCTGCCCCCTTCCTTCTGGCAACCATCAATTTGTTCTCTGTATTTATGGGTCTGATTCTGCTTTTTGATTTTTGTTTATTTCAAACCTGCATTCTTTTTTTTTATTTTATTATGTTATGTTAGTCACCATACAATACATCATTAGTTTTTGATGTGGTGATCCACGATCCATTGTTTTCGTATAACACCCAGTGCTCCATGCAGTATGTCAAACCTGCATTCTTTTTTCAGAGATGACTTGATGCGCGCATTGAAGGCAGTCAGGCAGGGACATTAGTCTCTGAGTTTGGTTTCTGCAAAACACATGCTGAGTCACTTTCTTGTGGCTGTTGATACTCAGAATGGTCCTGTCATCACCTAGGTCTTTGCTCTTGTTGTTCAGTTGACCTGAGGGGAAGAAAATTGAATTGAGTAACAGAAGATACGTGTACAGTAAGATAAAATCAAATAAACACCACCACTCCCCCACACACCCTAAGGTGAAAAGGAAAGAGAAGAATTCAAATAAAACCTTCTAAGAAAAATGATTCATTCATAGTAAATGTCATATCCCTTGCCTTGGATCTATGATGTCATAATTATTATTTATATAACATTCTAGACTGTGCAACTCATACTGTTTGTTAGCGCATCAAAGGGCAGGGAGCCTCATGGCTGTTATTATATGTTTGGAGTATAGTCATTTATTATTTTTTTTAGTCATTTATTCATGCACAAATAAGTGAGCTTTTTATATGGCATATTGAATAATAAATGGTAGGGAGAAAAAGTGAAGGAGGAGAGTTAATCTTGATGGGTGGACAACCTTGGGCAACCATAGGAACATCCTATTTTATTTTAATTAATTTTATTTTTTAAAGATTTTATTCATTCATTTGACAGAGAGAGAGAGCGCACACAAGCAAGGGGAGTGGTAGGCAGAGGGAGAAGCAGGCTCCCTGCTGACCTGGGAGCCCCATGCGGGGCTCGGTTCCAGGACCTTGGCATCACGACCTGAGCATCAAGATTAGATGCTCAACTGACTGAGCCACCCAGGTGCCCCAGGAACATCCTATTTTAAATACATTAACCAGATTTGCAAGCTATATCCTAAATAGCCCATATGGAGCAGATGTGGGCAAAGCCACTGGCACTAAGAAAATGGGGTCACAACCATGAAGATGAGTCCTTTGCTTTTTTGACATGTGCTTAGTCTTTTGCAGATTGTTCAAAAGTAAATGAATACATACTAGAACCCATTTTAACTTTACTGAATTTTAACATTTATTTTTATTTGCATCTAGAAAGAATTCAGATGTATGAAAGCATATCTGATAGCTTTATTTTTCCAATACAAAAGCCAAATCTTTGTAGATGATTTTGATAGCGATTCACGTGGTAGATCAATTAACAAATTATTTAATTAAAATTTATTTACATTTAAAGAGGAATCTTTCCTTCCCCTGTTTTTATTTTTTAATGTTCATCCAGGCATTAAAATTTTTTTTTGGTCCTAATTGGAGACATTTTTGAAGCACCTTTCCTGGAAGTAATCTACACCAAGTTATTGCTAGGTTCTCTCACCTTTTTAATTTTATGCTGAAGTTAATGGTTCATAAAAAGGATGTGTTCTGCAGGTATTGACTATGAATATTAGAAAATAGAAATATAGCCTTGGATCCTTTGTGGAGAATCTGCAGCTGGATGGTGGCAAAGGCTGGTCTTAATTAAGTCACACCATTTGGGTGTCCACCAAATCTGAGAGGCTAAAAATCCAGTGCAAGTGAAAATGATAGCCCTTGTGCATTTTGCAGTGACTTTCTCCACATGATAGGGAGGAGGAGAGGAGAAAGCCTGAAAATGATGCAGTAGCAAGATGCCCAGTATGTGGACCCAAAGACCGTCTTGCAGGTGTAGTAGACAGAATAATGGCCTCAAAGATGTCCACACTCTATTCCCAGGAACCTGTGAATATGTTACCTTCCATGGTAACAGAAGTGTTGAAAATGTGATTAACAGTATGTACCTAGAGATGGATGGGGACCTTATCCTGGATTATCCAGGTGGACCCAGTGTAATCTGGCTTGGTCTTTGAGGGATACAGTGGAAGAAGAGGGAAAGATTCAAAGAGTGCTGCATTTAAAGAAGGAGGAGGGGGCAATGAGCCAAGGAATGTGGGTGTCCTACAGAGGTTGGGAATTGCCCTCAGCTACTTTCCAGGACGGAGACAGATCTCAGTTCTGCAACTACAGTTCTGCAACTATTAAATTCTGCCAATAACCTCTATGAACAAGGAAAAGGGTCCTCCCCTAGAGCTTCAGAAAGGGACACGGTCCTTCCAGTAACTTCATTGAAGCCTAATGAGATCCTGCCAGACGTTTGACCTATAAAACTGTAAGCTGTTAATTTTTTGGTGATTTGTTACAGCAGTGATAGGAAACAAATACAAATGTTATGGAATAAATGAAAAAGATTGAGAGAACAGCCTCATTTGGGTAGGTCAGTTTCAGCACTTGGAAGGAACTGCCATATGGAATAAGGCAAAGCATTATTGACGACTCAGGCAAACATCCAGGTCTGTTAAAATAATGAATAAAGACCACATGCACACAAGAGACAGACTTGTTACATGTTACTGTAGAATATAGCTTTTCATTTTCAGACAGGCCTCGGAGATAGGAAACATAGCCTTTTTGTTGAGATAATTTATAAAAAATAATTTCAGATTATTTTAGTGAACTATTTCTTGTTTCTGGGTAAATGTATGTAAATGTATCCATTGCAGTTGCTCAAACTCTAACAATAACTTGTCATGGAAAAATGATGGTGCTTAGCAATTAGGTCAAATTTTTTTGTTTTTGTTTTTTATTTTTGTAGGTCAAGTTTTGTACCATCTTTGTTGCTTTTTCTGCTGTAGTTACTGAATCTTCTACAAAGTGAGTGCTTGAGTGTCTTTTTAGCTCGCTTAGTTTTAACTCACCATCTCTCCTTTTCCCTGGCCTTCTTTTTGGGGCTTCTGAATATCACCTATTTGTTCATTCGGATCCTGTGTTTGGGGTTCTCCTGAGCATGTAGAACTCTATCCAAGTGTACTCAGGACTTGCACAGAGATGTAAGGTGGGGGCGCAGAGGTATTCTGACTGGCTGTGCCTGGATCATTGCTAGGTTCAAATTGTACTGTAATTTCACCTGTTCAAAATATGATTCCTTTTTTGAGAATTCAAACTGCTCTGAGAGGCAGGATCTAAGAGTCCATACAAGTTATGCTTACACAGACAGGCCTAGGGAGGTCCATCCTGCAGTGCATCCTGCATTGTTTAATAGGCATAAGCTGTTATGTTTGTGCTGTGTGTTGTGTTGGGTTGTATATAAGCTAGACAGATCTTTTCCTCCTTAGGCCCAGGCCTATTATTTATGGGCTGAATTGTGTCCCCCTCCCAAATTCATATGTTGAAGCCCTAATCCCCAGTGTGACTAAATTTGGATATAGGGCCTATAAGGAGGTAAATTAAGGTTAAATGAGCTCATGAGAGTGGGGTCTCACATGATAGCACTAGTGTCTTTATAAGAAGAGACCAGAGGGCTCTCTCTGTATTCACAGAGGAAAGACCACGTGGGGACATTGCAAGAAGGAAGTTGTCAGTCAGGAAGAGAGATCTCGCCAGAAACTGAATTTACTGACACCTTGATCATGGACTTCTAACTTCCAGAATTGTGAGAAGATAAATTTCTGTTGTTTAAGCAACCCAGTCTGTGGTGTTTTGTTACAGAAGCCCTAGAAGATAAATACAAGACCACTTCTGGGAGTCTGCATTTCATCCTGGAAAGTCTTTGAAGCAAATTAAGCTTGGGACATATAGCATCATCCATTTCACATTTGAAAGCAAGTATCTCTGGCTGTTGTGTAAATAGTGACATAAAAAGGAGGGCAAGAGTGGAAGTGGAAAGTCTGCCGAGAGGCTACTGTAGTGCTCCATGGGAGAGACAATGACATTTTTCACCATTTGATTATGTAAAGCAGAAATGACAACTCTAAATTGGGCAGTTTGCAACATACTCTAATTGTGCATTTTATAAATATGAAGGTAAGAATATGTATCAACAACAGCACAGAGAGTGGGGATTTGGGGCTAGTAGACTGATACTATTGAAATTAATACATTTTATGTAAGACGTTACACTATTAACATAAAATTGATAGTGATAATTGTACTATTCATGATGTAACCTCTACGTTAACATGAAAAGGATGCAGAGATATATAGCTAAAAAGCCAATAAAGGAACTTAAATGAAATACTAAGGATATTTTGCCTCAAAATGAGGCAGAAAAGAAGGGATGGAGAAAAGGAAACAGATGGAACGATGAGAAATCAAATAGCAAAATGGTAAACCAAAATCAAGCTGTATCTAAAATCATATTCAATGTGAATGGAATGAATATGCCAGTTAAATGATGGAGGTTGTCTGACAGGAGAGGGGAAAAAAAGCAGGATCCAGTTAAATCCTATCTACAGAAACATACTTTAATTATAAAAGCAGATAAAACGTGACGGCGAAAGGATGGGGAAAGATATGCCATGCAAGCAATAAACATGGGAAAGATGCAATGACTATGTTAATATTAGACAAGATAGACCTTGAGATAAGAATTGATAAAGAGAGACATTTTATAATGAAAACAAGGCCAACTCTTCACAAAGACATACCAATTATTAATACATATGTGCCTGATAATAGAGCTTCCAATTATGTGAAGCAAAAATAGCCAGAATTAAAGGGAAAATAGACAGTTGCACAATCATAGTTGGAGATATTAACGTGTCCTCTCAATAAGTAAGGCAAGTAGACATAAAAATCAATAAAGAATAGAAGATATGAACAGCGCTATTAACCTCCTTGATCTAATTGTTTATAAAACACAACATTCTGTAGCTAGAATACACATCTCTTTCATGTGCCATGGAGCTTTCAAGATGTATGCTGATCCATAAAACAAGTCTCAATTTTAAATTGATGCAACTAGTTGGATGTATGTATTAAAGCTAAACTTATGCTTACCCTGTGGATCAGCAAACCTATTTATAGATATTACCATTGAGAATTGAATGTACCAAAAGATGAGCACAAGATTGTGCAGAGCAACTTTATTCATAATACCCTAGTTCTAGAAAGCAGCTAAATGCCCATCAGCAGGAGAATGGAGACATAGTGATATATTCATTTAAGACAATATAACACAGGTAGAAAAATAAACTTTTGCTACACAGGACAATATGGATGATCTTGTAGATATAAAGAAAAGCTCCAGGGGCACCTGGGTGGCTCAGTCGTTAAGCGTCTGCCTTCGGCTCAGGTCATGATCCCAGAGTCCTGGGTTCGAGCCCCGCATCGGGCTCCCTGCTTAGCAGGAAGCCTGCTTCTCCCTCTCCCACTCCCCCTGCTTGTGTCCCCTCTCTCGCTGTGTCTCTCTCTGTCAAATAAATAAAATCTTTAAAAAGAAAAGAAAAGAAAAGAAAAGCTCCAGAATCCAGGTCTAAATCTAGTCATACTGTATGATTCCATTTAAGAAGTTCAAGAACAGGCAAAGTGAATCAACAGTCATAGAAGACAGAAGAGTTGGAATAGCTATTACTTCCTGGGGTGGGAGACATTGCCTGGGGAGGGAACAAGGGAGCATTCTACATGCTGACAATTTATGTCTTCCATAGGTGGAAGTTAAGTCCAAGTCAAGATAACTGACTGGTCTAGTTCAAGAAGCTCAGCCTCCACCCAGCAAAACCAATATGAGTAAACAATGAGTTTGTTTTGTAAACAAATGTAAACAATATGAGTCATTAGGATCTTGGTTTTCCAGTCAGTATTCCTAGGGACTCCACGTGGTTCCCACAGTAGTACTGGTAGATCATCTCTCTGCATCCTTCCCCCTCACCCATGGATTATTTCCAAATATGATGACTTGAACTATATGTTCTTTTGGATAGAAGGTTGAAAACAGGTGATCTTTGTACTAATGATATAAAGAGATTTTCTTGACCAAATTACTGATTGAATCAATCTTACAATGAGACCTTTAAAAAAAAATAAATGGTAGTTGCATTTATTTTTTAAAGATTTAAAAAAATTTTAAGTAATCTCTACATTCATTGTGGGGCTTGAACTCACAACCCTGAGATCAAGAGTCACATGCTCCACCAACTGAGCCAGCCAGGCACCCCTACAGTGAGACCTTTTGATTGACCTAAAAATACAAATTGTTTAGAACTCTTTAGGGGCATAAACCTTCCTAAATTGATACACTGACTAGTCTTTGAAGTGTGGTCTCAATAGGCAAAACTTTTTGGACAGTTGAAGTTACTGTGAACTCGTGAAAAAGAATTTTTTAAAAAAAGGATTTCCTACTTTTCATCCATTTCTTGCCATTAGGTGTCCTTTCTTGATTTCCCCCGTTATTCCCAGTATGTCTAATAGGAGGCATAACTTCACACAAGCCCAGACAAGCTCGGGCAGCCTTGCATAAAACTTTTGATAGAAACGGATTCTACATTGTGGTTTTCCCACGGTGCCACAGTGGGAGAGTCTGCTTTGTGTGAATGGAGGTCATGGTTCTTGGATTCCCCACGAAAGATTTACATGAGGATCCGCGCTTGAATAAAGACAGCCAGAAGAAAAGTAGTAAGCACAGAGCAGTTTATTAAGGACAGTATAATCTCAAGGGGGGAGAGCAGGGAGACCCAGAGGTGGTAACTATACTGGGGTTAGGGATGTCTTTTCTTTTTATGTTTGCATAGGTTGTGGGTTATAGCTAGGGAGGTCTCTGACTGAGATTGTTTCCATTCATCTAAGGGACTCCTCCTACGGGCTGGGAGGGAAAGTGTTTGGCCCTACAAGGTTCTGGCCAGAACAGTCATGGCCGTCTTCGGGGGGGGGGGGGGGGGCAGGGTAATGTATGTTTACATTACCGCAATGTGAAGGTATTATAATGAATCTATAGGTTACCCTGGGGCAGAGGTTGAACAGGAGAGCGTATGTTCTGCACTTGTAGCTCTTGGTCTGTCAGCCCTGGAGTCTTGGAAGTCATAAGGCCAGCATGTTAAGAGCCACAAAATCAAGATGTGCTTTCAGGCTTCTAATGTGTCATCTATTTATCACTGCCTTTGCCTCCATCTCCTGTCTAACTAACTGCCTACTCTATCAGTAGCTTTAGGGACATCAGATAAGTCTCATACACATAGATGTGGGTTAGTATAGCATGTGTGTTAGTAAAACAAGTGTTAGAGTCAGACCTGAATCTAAACAGTGGCTTCTTTCTTAGCTGCTGTGCAACGTTAGGCAAGTTACTAAAACTCTCTGAGCTTCAGTTTCCTTCTCTGTATAATGTAATTAATAATCATTGCCTCATAGGGTATTGTGAGGTTAAACATCTAGAATGGTATCAGGCATATTGTAAGGGCTCAATAAACGATGGTTTTATTATTTTATGATGATGATAATGCTGCTGCTGGTGATGCCATTAAACTTAGTGGAATTCTGACCTCCTACTTCCATAAATATAGGCAAAAACATCAGCACACAGTTATGCACAATTAAATGAGTTCTTTTGCTCCTTACTTTCTGGATAATGGGGCTTATAAATTCTTCATAAAGCACTTTGGATTCTGGAACTAAAGCTCTAAAGAAGTCTAATGACTAAATAAAATTTAAATGCCATTAGTACTTCACATAATTATCACAAAGTGCCAGGGGGATATTTGGAAAATAAATAAATAGAGTGAGCTGTTTTGTTCTCTCTAAGATTTCTACCAAGATGTTAATAGACAGAAAAACATTAAAGATACTGTATGAATTTTTTTTTGTTTTAATTTTTTTAAATCTCACATTGCTTAGCAGGGGAGGATGTGACTGTTAGCAAATTTCAGAGTAGTTTATTAGCTTTTATTAGTTTTTAGCTTTTAGAATCAGAGTTAGTTTTGTGAATCACCTAATTACACTCAACATTGGTGCTGTTGACATTCTGCACAATCACTGTAGAACAGTGCATGTGTGGCACGTGTACACTATAATTAAATCTGACAGAATCATTCTTTCTCAATGTCTGGGGAATTTAGGGATCATTGTAAAATAATTGGCATGGAAACTGAAAGTGTTTTTCTCTTCTTAAATAGCAATATTGCACTTACACAACATATATGGGCAAGGGGCTGGGAAAGAGAGTACAGGGCTCTATTGTTAAGAAATAAAATGATTAATATATATTTGTTATAAATTTTCTGTTATCATCAGTGAAAGAGAAGATTGAATGACATGCTTAGGTCTGTTTGAAAGAAGCAGGAATTTGATTCAAGTGAAACAAGGGCTATATTTTATTTATTATTATTTAATTTGTGCAAGAAACTAAGCATTTTACATATATTATCTGATTTAATCTTTCAGTGCCCCTGTGAGGAGGTGCTCAGTGGAAAATACTGTATTCTTTCAACAACAAATACTTACTGACTACTTACTAGGTATCAGTCATTATGCAGGACATTGGGATTCACCAAATATGTTTTCTGCTTTCTGAACTCTCACAAAGGGTGGGGATCACCAATATATAAATGGAAAAAAATACAGTTTTAATAAGTAGGGATAGTAAGAATAAACAAAGAAGTATCAGTATTGATTTTTTTTTTAAAGATTTAAAAAAAAATTTTTTTGAGCGAGAGAGAATGTGCGCACACAAGAGCAGAGGTTGAGGGGAGAGGGAGAAGAAGAAGCAGATTCCCTGCTGAGCAGGGAGCCCAATGCGGGGCTCAATCCCGACTGAGCCAGCCAGATGCCCATATCAGCATTGATTTCTAAGCGTAGTTGATTTGTAGGTAGACATTCTTAAAACAGTCACTGTATCACTTTGGAATTGGAAGATTCCCCAAGATTCAGATTGTAGGGCAGGGATGACTCAGACCTCCTTTACTGTCAAAGATTTAGTGACTATGTACGCCGCACATCTGTGAAGGCGTTGTGCTATGGCATGTGGAGTGCACAGCCATGCCCATCACTGAAGGTGATGGCCTGGATGAGCATACCTGGCTCCCTCTTCCACCCACCCAGTATCACAGATGGGGCCTGGAGGGTGTGTTTCTGATGGTGATATTTCTGGAGATGTCTCTGAACGAGAGCAGGTGCAGGGGACTTAAGTATCTGGAGTGACTGCCCAAGCCTCTCCTTTGCCAGCGGGTGGGGGCAGATCTCAGAAAAGTGCTGCCAGTGTCTGCTCCCGCTGGCCTCTGGTCCTTGGATGGGCTTTCTTGTTGTTTAAATCTGCACAGAGCTAGAGAGCAACTGGCCAGAGGGGCTGAATGTACCACATCTCTCCTTGTCTGGAGGAGGTGTATGTCCTAACAGCTCCAGGGAGTCTTCCTCTCTGTCATCCCCACCAGGGCAGCAGCTTACTGCTCTAACTCTGGCAAGAGCTGTTTAGTTGTTCATTGCCCACTGGCTTGCCAGTGGCCTGGAGACCCTTGCAGTTTATGTAGACAATGTAGGAATTGCAACCATGAGCAGGCAGGGTCACTGTCCTTCTTGAAAGACAGTGGATCGCCATACTTGGATGCATGTTAGAACTTCTAAAAATACCTATGCCTGGATGCTGTACAGACCACAAAGTCAAATAGCTGGGGCTGTCTGTGGTCCAAGTATCAGTAGATTTTAAAATTTTCTCATGTACTTCTAATGTATGGCCAGGGTTGCAAATGACTAATTCACTGACTCAGGATGAACACACTCAGTAGTTAAAAGAGGTGATTAATATTGAGGAAAAACCAATGGATAAATAGCATGGATCATTAGCGCAGAAAAAAATGAATCAAACTTTCAAGTAGATGAAATGGAGCAACAACAACAAAATTACTTTCTGAAATTGGATTTCACAATTCAGTAAAATAACTAAAAAAATAGATATCTAGAAAACCAAGTGGCACAAGTAGCTTACAAGATGGACAAATATAAAGAAATGGAAATCAGAAGTGAAAGATAGTTAACTGATGACTAAGAAGGAAAAAAATAAATAGAGGATAGGTAATAATGAGAGAAATAACAGAACCTTTTCAGAGGTAGAAGAATGACTTAAAGGTTCCATGGCTCCCAAATAACATTGAAATTAAAGGCCACAATATCAAGTGGGAGCAAAAGAACAGCATATAACTGATTATTTAGTTTAAGGCCAGAACTCTAAGGATCACATATATAGCTAAGAGAACATTCTTCTCTTAGGAAAAAGATTTTTTTGTTTTGGAGACTACAAGATGCAATTGGTATGTCACCCATCTATCCTATGTAAGATACTATTCAAGAATAATACAAAAGGGTTGAGTCATCTAAAGGGGTGAGGATAGGATAAAATGAATATATGATGTGGGTGGTTGGCCAAGTGGAGACAGACTTGGAGTGAAAGCATTCTTAAAATTTCATTTGGGCCATGGAAATACAATGGGCAAGTAATCTATCTTGGTTGGTAGCATGACTGCTTAATCTGGATTCATCAGTAGTGAAATGTAGGTTTCATTATAACTATTAGGAACGTATATATATATATATATATATATGGGGCGCCTGGGTGGCTCAGTCAGCTAAGCGTCTGGCTTGGGCTCAGGTCATGATCCCAGTGTCAGGCTGTCTGCTCAGCGGGGCGTCTACTTCTCCCTTTACCCCTCCCCCTGCTCATGCTCTCGTGCTCTCTCTCTCCCTCTCTCTCAAATAAATAAATAAAATCTTAAAAAAAAAAGAATGGATATATAAACAGTAATAATAATGAAGTGTGGTTATCTTTCCAAAGTAACCAGGCACATGGGTGGTGGGTGTGGGGAATAATATGGAAAAAAAAATAAACTTGCCAGAAAAAGTAAAAATGAGAACAAACATAACAATGATAAATAGATAAAATGAAATTAAAGTATAAGAATAAAACCACATTATCAATTATCACATTACATAAAAAATACTGACAATTTCCATTACACAATTCAGAGACTCCATAGGTGATTAAAATGCAAAAGTACACAAAGAAGAGCGAATAACTGTTGGTGACAGTTAAGACCATATTACTTAAATGGGCCAAACCTAGGACAATAGAAATAAAAATGACTTGGACCAAGTAAAATTATGGTAGTAGGTTTTAATATAGCAAAATGTTAGTGATCAATTCAATAAAAAAGCCAGACTACCTTGCATTTTACTTATGTAATTAAAAGCTCAAAGCAGTATGTACTAAAGAAATATTCTAGCTTATGTGCAAAGAGCAAGTATTATTTTTTGGTTCACAGGCATGTACAATTATTAAAAAATGAGTAAGACCATAGCATACTAAAACTTTAGAGATTTTGCAAGTCACATTTCTTATTATGGCCAATAAAACTAGAAACCAACAGTACAATTACTATAAAATCTTGTAATTTAAAAACACAAACCCTCAATTAAAGAAAAAGTTTAAAATATCACAAATTATCTAGATAAACAAACAACAAAAGATCAGCTTGCATTATGGCTTATGTGACATTAGCATTACTTTATTTGGAGAAATTAATATTAAAAGAAAGTCTCATAATAAACAAACTATTTAGCTTGAGAAACTAGAAAATGCATGGTAGCAACATACTTATAAGAATGAAGCTACTGATAATTAGTGATGTAAAAGATAAAATTAAAGAAAATTAAAGATAAAAGTATATTGTCAAAAAAATATACCCCAAAATATGGGCCTAAAGGGCCTAAATATACCCCAAAATATGGGTCTAATGTATGGGCTTTTTCTAAAGAAAAAGCAAATGGAAAATATGAAAAGATAAATATATGCAATAATTAGAAAAGTACAGTTGATGGTACCACAGACACTGAAAAAATAATTTATAAGAGAACATTACTTGTATTTTTTCTGAGGATCATACTTTATTGATAACTGGTTTCTTGCTTATTTTAATATTCTGGGCATATTTGTTTCAGCATTGTTCAGCAAACCCTCAACCCCTATCATTGTTGGTACTTCATTTAGGTCTGACAACTTTCTTCATAGTACTAAGGTACTCACATTGTGTTATACCACTCTCATCTTTCAAATAGTACTACTTTTTAGCTATAGAATAGGGTTGTTTATCATGAACTCCTATAATCAATTCTAGGTTGATACTTCAAGGAAGAATTCACTTAGCAGAATCAACTTATTTCTTTGCTTGTTTTCCTGAGCCAAGAGATACCCTTGTGACTTCTTTTGTACCAGCTAGACACAAGAAGGGCACTCTCTTCTTTAATGATAACTTTATTCCCAAAACTCAGCATTGTGGGGCAATTCAATATCAAGTTTTTGGACTACTGCCATCATTGAACTAGTTGAAATGTGTTTTTATTATAATAGGAATAAATTTCATTATGCTATTGTATTATCCATGAAAATGCATTAAAACTAACCATGTTCAGGTTAGTCATTGAAACTTTAACAATTACATATAAGTATACTTCCTCTTGAGTACAAAAATCAGTGTCTCAACATTGAGGCTCTTGGGAAGTGATTGGAAATTGCGACGGTAACTCTTGGTGGGCCATGACTTTAAAATTGACTTGACTCTAGGGACAAGTACAGAGCCTTTGAATTAAACTGAGCAAAACAGCTGCTGATAGAAATGCCCAACATTGGGTATTATTATTATTATTATTATTATTATTTTTTTTAAAGATTTTATTTATTTATTTGAGAGAGAGAGAATGAGAGACAGAGAGCATGAGAGGGAGGAGGGTCAGAGGGAGAAGCAGACTCCCTGCCGAGCAGGGAGCCCGATGCGGGACTCGATCCCGGGACTCCAGGATCATGACCTGAGCCGAAGGCAGTCGCTTAACCAACTGAGCCACCCAGGCGCCCGGGTATTATTATTTAAAAATGGCCGTTTTGGTATACTGGAAAATTTCTCCCCATGTTTTCTCTAGATTTTTCCACTTACTACAACTACCTAGGCCTCCAATGTTGTAACCAGGTCCTTTGGCTTAAATAGGTACAAACCTCCTTTCCATTGGCTTGTCCACATGTAGCTTTATATGCACACCCAAAGCAAGCTTTAATAGGTGCTTTGGCTTATGTTGATAAACAAGAGAAAGAAAATGTCTGGTAGCTTCAACACTTTTTATTTATTTATTTATTTATTTAAAAGATTTTATTTATTTATTTGACAGAGAGATAGAGAGAACAAGTACGCAGAGAGGCAGGCAGAGGGAGAGGGAGAAGCAGGCTCCCTGCTGAGCAGGGAGACCGATGCAGGGCTCGATCCCAGGACCCTGGGATCATGACCCGAGCCGAAGGCAGCCGCTTAACCGACTGAGCCACCCGGGCGCCCCAGCTTCAACACTTTTTAAAGTGTGGTTTTCTTCTACTACTCCCTACAGTTTGACTAACAGATATTATAATATCTTAGTATTATATTAAGATTATAATAAAGAGTTTGTTTAAAAGAATATTGTAACTCACTGTTCCTGCTACTCAAGGTGGAACCCAAATTTTCTTTAAAACAGAGAAATAAGGTCATGAATTTTAATACTTTTATTCTGCAAGACATATGTCCACTGGATCTTATTTTGTGTTTTTTGTTTTTCTGTTCCTCCAAAGCATGAAATTAAAATAGCTGAAGTAAAATGAGTAAGTGATAGGGTGTATGATTTTAGTTCATTTGTTGTTGTAGTATTCTAAGTTAAATTATGTTTGAATTTTGTTATTATCATCTGTGTATTTATTCTTACATACTTACAGAGAGACAAATTTTTTTTTCCTGTTGAAATCCTTGAATTTGTAACTTAAACCTTGAATTATGGCAGATAAAATTATCTGAATTGCTATAATGCACTTATCACAAAGCTCCATTTCCCTATGCAGCAGGATGGAGAGGATACAAAATGATATTATTATTTAAGAGATGATGTATCAAGCAAGAAAAGCATATAAACCAATATATTTATTTTCAGGTGTTTAAATGGAAAATACTAAGCTGAAATGTTTGATGGTCTAAGAAGCAATTTATAATGAGTATATGATAATATCGTAGACTTTACTCCTACTTTACATCACTAAAGTCTGCATAGCTTGATCTTAAATTCTGTGGAAAGGTTTGTAACTCTTTTAAGCTGTCCTTGTCTCATCTTTTTTTTTTTAAAGATTTTATTTATTTATTTGAGAGAGAGAGAATGAGATAGAGCACATGAGAGGGGGGAGGGTCAGAGGGAGAAGCAGACTCCCTGCTGAGCAGGGAGCCCGATGTGGGACTCGATCCCGGGACTCCAGGATCATGACCTGAGCCGAAGGCAGTCGCTTAACCAACTGAGCCACCCAGGCGCCCTGTCCTTGTCTCATCTTGATCCTTCCCTAGGAAAGGGAATTAGGTTATTTAGTATCTTTATAAAATTGTCATACATTTCTGTATTTTTCCTTCAAAGCAACAGCAGTGATAGTTTATAGAATGCTTTCATGTACACATAATCCTGAGGATTATTGTTCTGATTTAATGACTTGATAAGAACATGCATCTATCCAGTAACAGAGCTGGAAACTCTGAAGAACTGCTTTGGGATTTAGGATGCAAGGCATGGATGATTTCATATTTTCATGGATAAAATAGATAAGCTCTCACAGAGTGATTATGTGCATATGGGAATGTTTGTTATTTCTATCAGGCCCCTGTAGCTTCACTTCCTTTCATACCTGGCTCCAACATGTTCTTCAGTTCAACTTCGGTTCTTAGAAATATTGTTTACTTTTTTGATCCTGTTGTCCTTTCATCATGTTTGCCTGGCAAAATCCCAGCAATGCTTCGATCTAATTGTCCATCTTATTTAAACCTACACCAAAGTTGTCCAACACTGCTGGCCACAGATGTTAATATCTATCAATTCATAATCTCTGTTCTTTCCAAGGGCAAAGAACTGTGTCATGGAAATAACATGGATGCCATTTCTCTATTCCCTGACTGTTGATATCCCTTCATAACTTCTTGTTTTTCAGCATCTGCTATTAGCATGACATTAACTTGGAATATATTTTATTTTAAACTTATGATATATCTTTAACCTAATCTTGGAGCTAATAATTTGAAAAGAACATGTTTTCCAAAAGAAATACAAGATACAGGTGGCAGCTGGTTCCTGAGGGAGTTGGCTCCTGCAGAGTGAAGATTTAAATTCCAAGGTCATGGCAGAATATCTGAAGTTCATTGCCAGGACTGTGATGGTACAGGAAGGGAACATAGAAGGTGCATACAGGACCCTAAACAGAATCCTCACCATGGATGGGCTCCTCGAGGACATTAAGCGACAGTGGTACTGCGATGGCAGTACTATGAAAAGCCTTGTCGCCAACGACGACGACGAAACCTGTCGGCGGATCTACAACATGGAAATGGCTCGCAAGATCAACTTTTTTTTTTTTTAAGATTTTATTTATTTATTTGAGAGAGAGAGAGAATGAGTGAGAGCACATGAGACGGGGGAGGGTCAGAGGGAGAAGCAGACTCCCTGCCGAGCAGGGAGCCCGATGCGGGACTCGATCCCGGGTCTCCAGGATCGTGACCTGAGCCGAAGGCAGTCGCTTAACCAACTGAGCCACCCAGGCGCCCATAAGATCAACTTCTTGATGTGAAAGAATCGGCTGGATCCATGGCAGGGCTGCTGAGGCCTGTGGGTAGTAGGCCCAGTATGAAAATCCCTATCCAGCCGTCTCCTTTCTTTCTCCAATCCCATTTTCTCTTCCTTTCTTACAATAAATTCAATCACGTATGTGCAAGAAGGCCTGCATATATAGAAGCAATCCCATAGTCAGCAGTGGACCCTCTCTTTTATTATGTGAAGGAGAAACTAAGTCAAAAAGTAGGAGTAGAATGGTGGTTGCCAAGGGTTGGTTGGGAATGGGGAATTAGTGTTTAAAGGGTATGGAATTTCAGTTGGGGAAGCTGAGAAAGTTCTAGAGACAGATGGTGGTGATACTTGCACAACAATGTGAATGTACTTAATGCCACTGAACTGTACACTTGCATGGTGAAAATGGCAAATTCCATGTATATTTAGCTATAATAAAATTTTTTAAGTAGTCTAGGAGAGGTGAGGAACTTTTCTAAAATGTAGTGGAATATATCTACCATTTCCTACTCAATTCTTATGAAACCCAAAGCAAGACATTATTGGAAAAGCATCTGTTACTCTTTACTGAACTGTCCCCTCCCACCAACTGTTAGATGAAAGGAGAGGAGAGGAGGCATCTACATACTTGGAATAAATTTTGCTACTGAAACACCAAAAAAAAAAAAAAATACAAGATACAAATAAAACATAATATTATATAAAGCTTGTATCACCAAGTAATATAGAACAAAAGTCAACTTACCTCTAAATTGACAAATGATATAGTTCCACAGACTATGTCCCTGAACATTATTGCTTAGGGAAATATTCTCAAGTGCCAGATGTTTCATTACTTGGGTGTATTTTTATAAAATGGAAATTCATTGATTGCCATCAGATGGAAATTAGAAAGAAAATCAAGTATTTAAAATCATCTCATCAATTTATTTTACCTGATATTTTTAAGCATAAACATATATATATACACACACACACTCATCCATTTAAATATAAATGCATATGTATATATGTAGGATTTTGCTGAACTCATGCAGTGAATTTTACTAAAATTATTGTAATATTTTTATAAACGTGTTTTCAGTTTTTTTTGGCAATACCTGCCATAAGTGTACATGTTAAATGTTGTAAAGTGTACATGCTAAATGTACATGCTAGTATGTTTATAGAAAATTAAGATAATATTCATCTGAATTTCTTTTAAAAATAGTGTAAATGTCTTTTTTTTTTGTTTTGTTTTGTTATTTGTTGTTTGTTTTTTTTTATATATTTTTTTTGTTAGTGTAAATGTCTTTAACTCAACTCTGGGTATCAAAGGCCAGGTGACCAAGACGTCTGTGTAGATTTAAAGCATCACTGATAATTACCTTTACCATTGCTTTTTATTTTTTCATATGGATTTGAGTTACTGTTACTGTCTTTTCATTTCAGTTTTGAGGAACTCCTTTAGTATTTCTTACAGGACAAATGTGTTAGCAATGAACTCTTTCAGTTTTGTTTATCAGGGAATGTCTTTTATTTTATAACACTGCTTAGCTTTTGTTGCTTGTTGGTGCATAGCTTCCAGGTTAACCAGAAGTGGATACTTAGGATATTCTCAGGTCTTCCTTGAGCATATGCACAGCCCTGGACATGCGCATAGCCTTATGTATGTGCCTTCAAGATTGCTAGGAATACGTTACAGTTTTTCAACCCCCTCTACGACATCTCATTCCTCAGCTTTTCCTTTTATTTATTTATTTTTATTTCTATTTTTTTATTATTATGTTATGTTAATCACCATACATTACATCATTAGTTTTTGATGTAGTGTTCCATGATTCATTATTTGCATGTAACACCCAGTGCTCCATGCAGAACGTGCCCTCTTTAATACCCATCACCAGGCTAACCCATCCTCCCACCCCCCTCCCCTCTAGAACCCTCAGTTTGTTTTTCAGAGTCCATCGTCTCTCATGGTTCATCTCCCCCTCCGATTTCCCCCCTTCATTCTTCCCCTCCTGCTATCTTCTTCTTCTTCTTCTTTTTTTAAACATATAATGTATTATTTGTTTCAGAGGTACAGATCTGTGATTCAACAGTCTTGCACAATTCACAGCGCTCACCATAGCACATACCCTCCCCAATGTCTATCACCCAGCTGCCCCATCCCTCCCACCCCCACCACTCCAGCAACCCTCAGTTTGTTTCCTGCGATTAAGATTCCTCATATCAGTGAGGTCATATGATACATGTCTTTCTCTGATTGACTTATTTCGCTCAACATAACACCCTCCAGTTCCTTCCACGTCATTGCAAATGGCAAGATCTCATTCCTTTTGATGGCTGCATAATATTCCATTGTGTATATATACCACCTCTTCTTTATCCATTCATCTGTCGATGGACATCTTGGCTCTTTCCACAGTTTGGCTATTGTGGACATTGCTGCTATAAACATCGGGGTGCACGTACCCCTTCAGATCCCTACTTTTGTATCTTTGGGATAAATACCCAGTAGTTCAGTTTTTCCTTTTAAACTTAATGATTAGCCTATTGTTTGTCTGAACTGTTATCCATTACCTCAGGCATTCATGATATTAAGCAATTGCCTCTAATTGTTTTTGACAAATCTCTCCACTCTCAATACTTTCTCCCATAGAGTCTTTGCACTGAGTGAACTTTGAGTCAGTGCTTATAGACTGATTGTCTGTGTCCGCCCCCCACCCCCAATTCATATGTTGAAATCTAATCCCCAGTGTGATGGCATTTGGAGGTGGGACCTTTGTGAGGTGATAAGGCCATGAGGTAGGAGCCCTCATGAGTAGGATTAGTGCCCTTATAAAAGAGACTCCAGAGAGCTCCTTCACTCCTTTTGCTGTGTGAAGACGCAGTTAGAAGACTGCCATCTGTTAATCAGCAGGCAGGCCCTTACCAGACACTGAATCTTTGGGTGCCTTGATTTTGGACTTCCCATCCTCCAGAACTCTTTGAAATAACTGTTTGCTGTTTAAGCCATTCAGTCTATGACATTTTTGTTATAGCAGCCTGAGTATGGACTAAGACAGTCCGTTAAAATAAAGACCGGCTTTGCAAGTGGAATCTTCTAGGGAACTACCAAACTGGTTAAATAATGAAAATTCTCTTGAATGCGGCTTTGAAAGGGCTCCGGTCCTGTTCTTCCTCCATTGACTGCCAAACTGTTGGTTTTCCTGTGATTGTGAAGCTGTTGTTTTCAAGGCTATCACTGAGATGGCAAGGGGTGAATGGGAATAGGGCAAGTTAAAAATGCCATGAAACTCTCTGTTCTTCCTGAGATTTAGCATTTTTTTTGAATTAAACTAGATTTAGATTGCTGCAAACCATCAGTTAATTCCAGAGTCCTGAAATGTTGATTCTGACCATTAAATACACACACACACACACACACAGTTTTCTTGTGTCTTTTATGGACGGTTTTGGAGATTTTTACTTTGTCATTTTTATTAATATCACCTATTCAGTTCCTCCTTAATTCTTATTTTGATCAGCGTGAGATAGGTATATTAACAATATCAAAACTGTACTACTTAGAGGCAGGTAAAAGGGGTTGTGCCCATCTTAGTACGTGCACAGTCCACACAACTTCTATACAGAGGACATGCCCATGATAGCTTAATACCATATTAATGGTGGCTATTGGTATTAAAAACAAGCAACAAACAAATAAACAATAATAAAAAATAGGGGCGCCTGGGTGGCTCAGTCGTTAAGCGTCTGCCTTCGGCTCAGGTCATGATCTCAGGGTCCTGGGATCGAGCCCCGCATCGGGCTCCCTGCTTAGCAGGAAGCCTGCTTCTCCCTCTCCCACTCCCCCTGCTTGTGTTCCCTCTCTCGCTGTGTCTCTCTCTGTCAAAATAAATAAATCTTTAAAAAATAATAATAAAAAATAATGGTCACCCAAAACAAGTGAAAGATTAAAATCAAGTGTGGGAATCCCAGGTCTGCAGATGCTTCATTTGCCTGATTCTGGTTTTCCTAATCTATAGTGATACCAGAGACCTCCCAGATTACTCTGAGTATTAGCTACAGCATAAATCTGTGTGTGTCACATAACAGGGTTTCAATCCAAAGCAGTTATCATCAGTAGAAAGGTACTAATCAGTACTAACTATTGTTATTTTGTCATTTATATGCCATGGCTCACAGGGCATATTGAGTATACTTTCCCAAACTGAGTTAAAAAACTCAGAGGTGCTTATAAATTTTGTCCTTGGAAATATGTGTAAGGTTATGTAGATTTCTGGGAGTTCATGTTGGGGGGTGGTAATGAAATGGAAAACAACTATTACATGAATGTGCCATTGAATTTAAACATGTGAGTGTGGGGTGGATAGGGAGGGTAACTGTGACTTGTGTATGGTATTGTGAATGAGTCCATGCATCCCAGACAGGAGATGGATGGTGTGGCCTGGGGCTTTAAATTGGTTAAACCAAGCCATAAAGAATAAAAAGCAAATGTAGGATAGGTGAATTGAGGACAAGGAAGAGAGAAGGAGAAGGCTGAGAGTAGAGAGCTGTTCATATGTAGGAGAACAGAAAGAAGAGTGGATTAACTAAAGAAATAAATAGAATTCGATGGACCATTAAGAAAACAAGAAGCAAAGTAGGGAGACATCAAGATTCCTGGTGGAAAGGAATCATTGTATTTCTGGCTTTGGTGTTGAAGGTCCTCTTATTTCTCCTCCCAATTTAAATCTTTTTTTTTTTTTTTAAGATTTTATTTATTAATTTGACAGAGAGAGGCACAGTGAGAGAGGGAACACAAGCAGGGGGAGTGGAAGAGGGAGAAGCAGGTTTCCTGCTGAGCAGGGAGCCCGAAGTGGGGCTCGATCCCAGGACCCTGGGATCATGACCTGAGCCAAAGGCAGACGCTTAACGACTGAGCCACCCAGGCGCCCCTCTCCTCCCAATTTAAATTGAACTTTCCTTCTCCCTTTAGAGATGGTAGAGTAACCATAACAAAATGATTGTAAACATATGGTGTGTGTTAATGTGATCATTCGCCTCCTCATTATGGATATAGTATGACCATTAACATCTAACTGCCTAATTTCCCAATAACCATTGAAAAATTAGAGCTGCATCATTGCCATCTACTACTCACCATAATAATTTTGGCATTTCTAAAAGCATTTAATCTTTGTAAAATTATGCACATCATTTGCCTTTTGTGTATTTTTGACTTTTGGCCTATATTGACATTATTTGTGAATTATGTGTCCATATAAAATAAAAATTACACACTTAATCTTTTATATAAAAGTAAATTACAGTTATATTTACCAATTTTTAGGGTTTTTTTTTCCTTTATAAGATCAATGTTTATTTGCTTTTTGTTTTTTTTTTGTTTTTTTTTTTTAAAGATTTTATTTATTTATTTGAGACAGAGAGAATGAGAGAGACAGAGAGCACATGAGAGGGGGGAGGGTCAGACGGAGAAGCAGGCCCCCCGCCGAGCAGGGAGCCCGATGCGGGACTCGATCCCAGGACTCCAGGATCATGACCTGAGCCGAAGGCAGTCGCTTAACCAACTGAGCCACCCAGGCGCCCAATGTTTATTTGCTTTTTGTATATCTAGGTCCATATCAAAGCTTTAAAAAATTATCATGTACACGAATATGGTAAAATACCCACATCTTTCCATGCTTTGTTTAAATTGCTTCCAAAAGTCTCCAAGAACAAATGCTTACTGTGTGCACATGTGTAATTCATTATTCAGTGGGAAAGATTCCTATGAAGCTGAAGACTTTTGTGTGCTGCTGGCTATAGACGGAAATGTGATCTTTGGTGATTTTCACATTAGAAGTGTGTACACATTCATACTCACATGCTTACACACAAGATCATCTATTTGTTCTCTCTTTCTCTTGCTCTCTCTCACACTCTCTCTCTCTCCCCCCCCCCACACACACTGGTAAGTCCATAAACTCACACACACCCATGCTCAACTGCAGAAAGTCACATACACTATTCATACACTCATATGCATATGCAGGTGTAGATATTTAAAATGCATTGTGAAAAATTTCTATTTGATTTGGAACATGGAGAACTCTTCTTTTTATAATGTATTATTTTCACTACTATTGAGGGGTAACCCTCAGATTTAGCTGCCTTTCATCTTGGATGTGAATAAACAGAACTATTTATGCATTTGATTTTGAAATATACTAAATGTCTATTAGATACCAACCCTTAATTTTCTCTTTAGGTGTTTGATTAGCCTTAAAAGCATTTGGGGCAGAAATGCACATAAAGAGTTATAATTTTAATCTTTCTCTTAAAGACATGGTCATTTATAGATTTCCAAAAAAGAGAGTTAATAGTCATCAATTAAATAAATCTCCCATTAGGATTATAGCTAACTGCACAGTGATTCTACCTGATGCCTTTCTTTCTACTTGTTCTTCTTGTGTAGTAGGTTTTTATTCCATGAACTTTACCCCACATCCAATCTGAACAAGTATACTGCATGTTCCAGTCACAGCCAGCCCAGGACAACTGACCACAGCTGTACAGGTTATCAGCTGGACAACTGTGTAGGGGCTGTGCCCGTGTAACCTTGTATAATACCTCCATCTTCATTTTGAGTAAACCAGTCCACAAATATGTAGAAATAACATCAGCTCCACCTTGGTTTCTTTGTTAAGAAGGAAGGGTCTGAACCAGGAAACTGTACCAGCAAACTGTAATGAGCAGTGCTGCAATGTTTCTCCATGCTTTGCACCCAGGCCGCTGAAACTATGGCTGAAGGAGAGATACATGAAACATATTTTCTTCATGAAAATAACCTGTTCTGCAAATCTGTCATTTGGGAATTTCAGAACTTGAACTTGAAGGAACCCTCAATTGAATTCATCAGTCTGCCTTTTCCTGAATATCCCTTTAGAGATGAGAAAATAGAAGCCCAAAGAAGGATAACAACTTGCCTAAGATCACAAAAATAATTTGTGTCGAGGCCAAGACTAATAAAAAATCTTCTGGGTCCTAGTCCAGAATGTCTTCCTTCACCCCCTGATGATTTCTGATCTCCCATTACCTGGGTGATTGACCTGTTATTGCTTCTTTTCCAGTAAGTCATGAGTGCCCGAATGGGGTGAATTCTGTCATGCACATTCTGTAGAACCTGTAGTTTCCTTTCTTCCAAACTCTGGTCCTATGTTTATTAGCTTGTGTCTGTGAGTTTTCAATACCCAGGTCTGAAGGAATATGTACCAGATTTCTGTTATTTTTTAATTACAAGTGATTCATTGCTGTTGGAAATAGCCTTTGAAATTATGTCCAGAAGTTTTTCTGTCATACTATTTTATTTATTTATTTTGTAAAAGATTTTATTTACTTATTTGTCAGAGAGAGAGAGAGAGTGTACAAGCAGGGGGCACGGCAGACAGAGGGAGAAGCAGGCTCCCCGCTGAGCAGGGAGCCTGATGCGGTACTCGATCCCAGGACTCTGGGATCATGACCCGAGCCAAAGGAGACAGTTAACCAGCTGAGCCACTCAGGCATCCCATCTGTTATCCTATTTTAAATTGTGAAAAGGAAACATCATGGAAGGGGCTTTTCCGGTTTCAAAGTATGTAAATGATAATATTGACCCCAAATAAATGTGAGCTAAGAACCTGGTTCACATTGTATATTTAATTCACTCCAGACTTTTTAGAAGGGACTGTATGTTCAATATTTTTATAATTGGTATGAGCTTTATAAGTAGCTGTATTGGATTATGCTGGTTTGAGACTTTCAGGCAAAAGGATTATTTGAGCAAGTGATAACATCCACAGTAAAGATATTGTCAACCTGTTAGCTGACCAGAATTCAACCAATTTAGTGGTAGAGCAATGAAGTAGCCTTGATTTGATCTGTTGTTCTGCTTGCAGACTCTGTGTTTACAGGTACAGATAATGTCTAGTGGTTTGGAAGATTTTTTATCAAGATGTGTATAATGTGAAGTAGACAAATTAATATTATTCAGAGTAGGAGTTTTGGTTTTAATTTAATTGTATAGGTAGCTGTTTTATACCTGTTTTATTTTTCCTTCTGGTTTTGCCTGGTAGGTTGTAGGATGCGGGAGGGAGGTAGAAAAATTCCCGAGATCAAACACAATTTCTAGGGAGCTGCTTCTTTGCTGTGACTTTACTGTTAATCCTTAGTCATAAGCTCTTCAATTGAATATACAGCACCATTCTCCTATCTGAAAATGCCAAATATCATTTCAGAGTGATTAAAAACCTGGTGATAAAAAAACTTCCAATAATGTTCTCATTTTACTACTATTTCCTTGGATGATTTCCTAAAGATGAAGAAGCAATAATAATGTGTGGGCATTTAATATTAAGTATTTAGAGACTTTAATAATTTGAGATTAATATTTATAAAACTTTTATGGGTAACAATAACATTTAATGAAACTATCTCATTACATTAGTATTATTAGATTGATATAATAGTAAAATATAAATTACGTATTTTTCTCATTGATCCTTGACAAGTTTTTATATGGAAACATAACTGATGGGATGGGTGTTTGTAGATTTTGGAATTGTTCCAATATGAGATTTAATAGAGGCTTTGGGACTTATTAGCAGTGAGAGCTTCAGAAAGTTAATTGTACTCTGAAGCTCTTCCTTACCTGGTATGTGACAATGGTAATTTCTGTCTTGCCTGATTTTTTAAAGTATTAATAATACATTGTGTAAGTGCCTAGCATAATGGTTTGAGTGTCGTGATGAAAATAGTGAATAATAATAGTAACAATAAGGTAATTGCTGTAAGTAATAGGCTAAATACAATAAGAAACAGCTAATATTGACCTTTAAAAAATTATTCTATTTCCGAAATATCCAAGTATTTTATTTACCATCTCTCCGTAAAAACCAAGGTGTTTAAGAGTTGCTTTATAGTCTAGGAATTAAGATGAAGCAAGAGATGAAATTCAGTTCAAACAAAAGGCCTAATGAGTGTTTCTTGAAACCTTTGTAAAAATTGCACAGTTAATAAGGTGGCTTAATTTCATTGCTAGAGGCACCGATGCATATTTCATTCATTTTAAGTGTTTCCTTTTTCAGAGCCAGAATGAAAATATAATAACTGCATAGTCCGTGATTAGCCAGCTGCTTAGCAATTCTCTGTCCTATTGAGTATTTTCTGCTGCATCTTTTTGGCAGCAACAGATAGCAAGTAAACAATATTAGTTGAGCATAGACAGTATATTTTTGTTTTGACGTAATTGCTGCCCCTTTAATGGAATATTAGGGCTACTGGCGGTGTTTCACTCCCTATGTATTTACAAAAACTGAAGGTGACAAAAAGTCACATCCACAATACACAGTTAGCCCTTTTCATGAAGATGCAGCCGGTTTCACCAAATTGATTTTGTATCTCTCTCTCTTGCTTTAAGCCTGAAGCCTTTGTTTAGGGAGGATCAATGGACGCCTATCAGAAATCTCTACCTCTGTGCCAAGTTCTTTACCTGCACAGTAAGTGCCTGTAAATAGAGCATCAGTCATAGGGCTTGACACCCACCTTCTCCCACCCCACCCCCAGTAGAGCAATAGCAACTATCAGGCAGAGGAATATTCTAGAAGGAGATTGGGCTGGCAGTCATCATGACCAGTGCAGAGTGTCTTAGGCATCCAGGGAGCATGGTCACTCTTTCTCATGACTGTCTGGCTAGAAAGTTGCCTTGGACATCGTGCACATCACTGAGAGAACCTGAGTTTTAAACTAGGTGACTGGGGCAGAAGGATTGTAGTAATTTGGTTTCTTTTTAAATTCTTGGCATGTTAGTCTTCGTTGATTATTGAGAGATTAGCTAAACTACTCCATGATATTGCTGCTTCAGCATCCATTTTTTGTGGCTAGGTGGCTTGCAGTGGCCTGACTAGCCCCTCCCCCCAGCACATGCCCTAGATAACAGCCTGTAGAGTCACAAATAAATGTAAATTCCTGATATGACTCCCCCAGCACCCTTCTCCCACACCTCCCAGGGCCTTCCTCTTGTGAACCCCTAGGCAAGACCCCTGAGAAGTTTACCAAAACCCTGCTCTTTTTGGTTTGATTTGATCAATCTGGCCTAAGCCCAGGAACCCCCAAACACTCCACTTATGGACCCGAATGAAGGCATGTGCCTTGGGTCCTGCAGCGCTCTCTGCTGCATCCTGAGTTGACCTCTCCCTATTGTGGCCCCTGGAGGCATGCTGTGTACTTTCTCCAGGGCCTGTGAGTCATAAACTTCTCTATTTCAATTCCTTGGTTGTCTTTGGTTAAACCATGCAGCTTACCATCTGATATCCCAGGGCTCTCCATAACAAATGTTTATAGTCACAACACTGATGAACCCTAAATGTCTGCTACAATTCTCCAAGTGACCCCTAACCAAGACCAGTGCACGGAGAGCCTAGCCAAAGAGGTGTGTAAGATTTCCTTTCCTGCACCAGGAGACCACATAGCCCACACTGAAATGCTCAGTGCTATATCATCAGGCAGCAGCTTCTAATACTTTTTTCAAGTCTCTCTACTACCCCCTACTTCCATTGCTCTCTTTCTTATGAGCTGGTACATGTGTACATGTGCATATCCCCCGCCCGCCTCCCCCACCCCCCTCCCTCAACCTCAAAGCATTTGTCTACAAAATAATTACCTCTGCCTCCTGGGGTTTTTCTGCCTTCTGAGACTTGAGCTCTGTCTCCAGTCAAGAGGTTGATGCTGTTTGCATTTCCCAGGACCCCTCTATGCTTCTGGTTAGGAGCAAATTTGCTTCTGATGCCTGCAACACCTTTGCTCCAGACTCTTAAACTGTGTTGTAGCAAAGGTAAGCTTTCATCTGGCTCACTCTGATCAAACCATCTTCAGTGTTTATGTTTCTGGACTAGATTTGAGTTGTTGCAAACCTTAGATTTAGGGGGAACATTAAAAATATTTCTTGTCTCTTCTCTGGGGGTGTTTTTCTTTCTCCTATTTATAAAGTGCAGCTATATCCTACACAGAGGTGGCTTCTAAACTTTTCTCGTAAGGTGGAACTGGAACATAGTAAAACATCCCCTTGAAGGTTCCCACAAAATCACTCATGATGTACAATATATCGACAGGAATAACCTCAGTAACCAACAAAGTCAGACAGCTTTTCCTGCAACATCAATTCAATCATCGTTTCTTTAGTTGAGTGTCAGGTGAAATTTTGGCTTGTGTTTTGGCATCATGCTATGTGAGAAATATGTATATTTAACCCTAGAATCATGTTTAGTGAGCTGAGATGTTCACAGCATTGGAGGCAGATGGGTTGACTGAGGAAACAGCAGATTCTGTGGCGGGGGTCACACTCACACTGTGGCATATGCTCACTGAGAGGAGCAGAGTGGATTGCCAACACTTGCTCTAAGCAGCTCACTTGCGTCTGCATACGTTAGACGTACCAATGCAACATCCTGTTGTTCTTTTGCACAGCTCACGGCTTACCCTCAGCATTTCCCATGGATGTCCATGGCATTTGGAGCCAACGGTGATAATAATGACCACTGTTACTGAGTGCACAATGACTAAGTGTGCATTGTATAATGCTGTGTCTTATATGGTCGTCCCATTGGACTGCACAACAGCTTTATGGGTTCTGCACTCTTAGTCCCATTTTCCATATATATATATGGAAATATATATATATATATGGAAATATATATATATGGAAATATATATATATGGAAATATATATATATGGATGTTTTTTTAAAGATTTTATTTATTTATTTGACAGAGAGAGACACAGCGAGAGAGGGAACAGAAGCAGGGGGAGCAGGAGAGGGAGAAGCAGGCTTCCCATCAAGCAGGGAGCCCGATGCGGGGCTCGATCCCAGGACCCTGGGATCATGACCTGAGCCGAAGGCAGACGCTTAACGACTGAGCCACCCAGGCGCCCCTATATATGGATTTTTTTTTTTAAGATTTTTATTTATTTATTCATGAGAGACAGAGGCAGAGGGAGAAGCAGGCTCCCAAGGAGCAGAGAGCCCGATGTGGGACTCGATCCCAGGACCCTGGGATTATGACCTGAGCCGAAGGCAGACGCTTAACCATCTGAGCCACCCAGGCGCCCTATATATGGATTTTTAAAGAATGTTTTAGTCAGAACAAAACACTAAGTAAGCAAATCACTTGTTATTATGCCTCTGTGTGTACATGTGTGTTTGTCCGTGTGTGTCTTACATGCCAACTGGCTTATAGAATCTAACATTTTAGAGAGATGAAAGTTGAGAAGGTAATAAAAATGGTTTTTAATATATGAAAAATGGTTTTTATTATATTTACAGTGAAATGACTGAAGACTGGAGAGTTAACATGTCTTTCCAAGTCATTTAGCTGGTTCAATTTAGTATTTTGAGCCACATTGCTTCTTTCTCTTTGTAAGAAGAATATTTCTTGTTTCTGACTTGTTTCTATCATCTGTTTCCTAGTTTTCCAGCTTTCTCAGGAGCTGGGACTTTGGTAATATTGCAAACCACAGGTACTGTTACATTACATGCTTTCTTCACGTAGCTTCTTGGTTTCTGAGCTGCATTTTAAAACTAGATGGTCTGTACTTGTAGTCTTGGGACCTTCATATAGAGAATATCTTGAAAATTTACCCATTTTCTGGTAAAATACAGTTTCCCTGTACACAAAGGGTTTATTGTTCTATTGGGGTTAATGTGAGTCACTCTAGATACAACTTTAAGGTGTTTCCATCAACAGAGACCTAAATATTATGCTGTTGGATGGGCAGAGTAATGCTATGTTACCTACTTTTCAGAGGGTTAATAAGGACTTTATCCCATTTCCATTTACTCTGATATATCACTTATTCTGCTTTTTAATTTTACAAAACTCTGTGTAATTCTGTTTTAATATTTCCTGTGTTTAATATGTTATATGGTTGTTTTGGTTTGTTCATTAATAATAATTTTTAAGACTTAAGGTATATTTTTAATTATTCCAGTGTTAACTGCTGTAATGTCAAAATATGATCACACAGACCTATGTGCCTATAACTCTATATCTTATTTATTGACATTTGTTGTAACTTGACATGAAAAGAACTTGTGTGGCAGAAATTGCATGGCAACCTCCAGCTTATCAGTTTTGGGGGTAGACATGCTACTCTTGGCAAACTGAAGACTGAACGCTAACTCTCAACTGGAATAATCTGTGCGAACAGAATTTATTTTCATAATGACCTCTTAAAACATACTTTTCACATTTTCCTGAATATTTTGATTTCTATTAGGCTCAGGCTCAAAAGCAGACAACTGTTAAATGTATTGCTTTCAAATAATAGACACTTTTCTAAATATGGGTAGTAAACAACCTGTAAGCCAACAGCAAAATTTCACAACAAAACATTGACTGTTATATACTTTTAGTGATGAATTTACACTATAATTCTTTAAGTACTTAAAAATTCATATTCACCTTTTAAAAAATAACCGTCATGGGGCCATTTAGCACATTGCAATAATAGTATATTAAATACCGTAAATGAGAATGTGCCAGGAAGACATTAATATAACAAAATAGTATCACACTCAGCTTTGCAGACATGAGATGTGCATTACAGTGAACTTCATGAAAGTTAGCAATAGGATATAGGAAATGAAAATTGACTCTAGATTCAGAAGTACATACACATATACACACATACACATTTGTATTATATATATACACATGTATGCATAAATGCATAAATACACATACCCATGTGTACACCTATGTACACATACATGCACAAACATATAATATACATTTAGAGCAAGGGTATATGTAGACATTTTCAGAACAATATGATCATATAATAATAGTAAACAGTTGCTCAGAAGACTGCAATATTTGCATAATAAAGGGAAAGACAACCTGCTCAAGAAAGTGAGTCTCAACCAGAGTCAGAGAGAACATCCTGATTTTGAAGGACAGTGTTGCTATTAAATCTTGAAAGGAAGCTTCTCACGGTCTTGTCGATTATGCGCTTATGCTGATCACCTTTCTGGGAATAGATAGTGATTAAATATAGGATGTATTTCTATAGCTTAGAATGTGTGTGTGTGCGCGCGCACGCACACACAATATGTGCGCACACGTATGTGATGCTGGTATTTTAATTTAAGAACACAAATATGCAAAGGAAGAGTGAATAATAACTTTTGGATATTTTCTCCTGATGTTTAATTCCTTGCCACGCTGCTGCTCATTATGAGGACTGGTTCTTTACGTCAGGCAGTGGTGGTAAGCTGACACTTTGTATCAGAGGATCAGAGGACACTTGTACTTTCTCTTACATTTTTTCCCCGGGTTCTACAGCTTTGCTTAGATCTTTTCCTTCAGCAGCATGATGGTTTGCCCTCTGAACCTGGCATCTGCTCTGCAAAAGACATGATGCTTTTTTTTGTGGACAGAAGTTCAGCTTTCAAGGAACTCAGAGGTTCAAAAAAATGCAGAACTATCAGTAATGGTAAGTTAAATGTAATAAGTGCAACAATATGCAGGAAACTCAAAGAACTCTCCCTGGTGTGTTTGTGAGTAATCTTAAAGATTAGGTAAGATTTCACCCAGAGAGATGCACAGTGGATATGTGAGGAGTGAACACTAACTGGTATGAAAATGGTAATCAAAAGAAGGTGACGGAAACACAAGATTTATTAATTCACTCATTTGTTGCAAATAGAATAAGTACCTATTAGAAATCAGGTATTGTGGCTACTATGATGGGCAAAAAATAGACCTAGCCATTACTACCTGTTGGTGAGTCAGACATTGAGTAAATAAGCACAAATCCATGTAAGTTCTTAACAGAGATAAGTGCTATGAAGGGAAGTTTCCTGTTGCATGTAACAGTGACATAAAGTCTGCCACAGCAAGGTGTATGTATTTGGAGGAGTGGATATGGGTATGATAGGACGAGGCTTTTTTGCATATGGTGAGTTTGGAATTTGTTTTATCATTAGTGAGAGATTAGTGGATATTCTAAATCAGAGCTCAAATTATGATGGCAATCCCCTATCTCCTCTTCCTGATCATGGGATCTTTATTTTAGTGATGGTAGGGTTGTATGAGATTCACTCTAAACTATAACCTTGAGACCAATGATCATTAAAAGCCACTGCTTTATTCTTCCATTCTGATCCTTACTAAAGAATACTTTTGCAAAAAGTGTGATGATTCTTGCGTAAGGTTATAAACACAAATACAAATGAGATTTTCCCTCCTTGTATATTATACCTGCACAGTCACTGCATTTTATCTACTCTATGTTCTGTTGTTGAAAAATGGGCTCTACTGAGGCATGTCTGAGTGAATTTTCTCAAGTTGACAGAGAAACAAAACTGTTGAAACTCAAATTACATAAAAATAAATGAATAGAAGCTAAAATGAAGAAACATAATTTAAAAAAATTTAAATGGTTATTATAAATCTGCTATTGAAGATATTGTCAGGAGTGTTACTTGTTCTCCAATACTTTTAGATCCTGTATGAACATTTCCAATAAAATTTAGTACCAAGATAAAAGTTTCAGTAAGGAGTTTTTTGGTTTCTCAGTTTTGAAATTGAGACTTATTCTGACTTCAAAGAAGTTAAGGAGCAATTTTGATGGTAAAACATAATTAGTATACTTGCTTCCTTTAATTAGGAATCCTAATTCTCTTCTAGTTTATTGATTATACTGTATCCATGTCCCATTCAGTTTGCTACTTCACATAGAGAACATTCATTCATTCATTCATTCATTCATTTATTTATTTATTTATTTATGAGAGGGAGAGAGGAGGAAAGAGGGGAGAGGGAGAGAGAGAATCTAAGCAGGCCCACCGTGGAGCCTGACACAGGGCTCAATCTCACAATCCTGAGATCATGACCTGAGCTGAAATCAAGAGTCAGACGCTGAACAGGTGCCCTCACATAGAGAACTTCTTTTTTATTTTTATTTTTTAAAGATTTTATTTATTTATTTGACAGAGAGAGACACAGCGAGAGAGGGAACACAAGCAGGGGGAGTGGGAGAGAGAGAAGCAGGCTTCCCACCGAGCAGGGAGCCCAATGTGGGGCTCGATCCCAGGACCCTGGGATCATGACCTGAGCTGAAGGCAGATGCTTAACGACTGAGCCACCCAGGTGCCCCCACAGAGAGAACTTCTAAGTTAGCAAGTTATTAGGATTAATCTGATTTCCCATTTCTTAGCATCTAGTTACTTGAGTCTCATGATACTCTGTTCTGAAACTGTGAGTTAAGTAAAGATGATAGCCTTGACTTGTCTTTACTGAGATGACATAGCATGAACAAGCTTTATGATAATGAAACTCATGAAGAACGATGACCATTCCAATCTCATTCTTGCTGTTGGTATTTTCTTTTAAAACACAAGTGTCGGGCGCCTGGGTGGCTCAGTTGGTTAAGCGACTGCCTTCGGCTCAGGTCATGATCCTGGAGTCCCTGGATCGAGTCCCGCATCGGGTTCCCTGCTCGGCGGGGAGCCTGCTTCTGCCTCTGACCCTCCCCCCTCTCATGTGCTCTCTCTTTCTCATTCTCTCTGTCTCAAATAAATAAATAAAATCTTTAAAAAAAACCAAAAAAAACAAAAAAACAAAACCAAAAAAACACAAGTGTCTTCTGGGAAGAACCAACAAAAGACAAAAAAAAAGTGTTGGTAAATTTATTTCTTGAGATGGGAAGTAAACCATAACTTTAGTTTTTATGGTTGTGTTATGAAATGAATGTCCATAAATGTCTAGACTAACATAGAGGGATTTGGACAAACAAATGGCTGAGCTGCTTTTCGTAAATCCCATTGAAAGTGATAAAAGTGCTGAAGAAAGTGTAAACAAAAGTCTATAAAAGATGAAGTTTCAAATGGGGCTATGGGATTTAATGAGATCCAAACACAGGAAAACTGTTATTCAATATATGGTAACTAATAGCCAACTATATTTAATTGTTGTTCACATTTTCTCTGAGACTATAATCTTTTGATTTAGGAGCATTGTGTTAAACCTCTCTTGCCTCTGTGCTACCCTCTGGCTCAGCTGCCTCCCTGACTAGATGCTGGCAGAGTGTCAGACATAGAATCAGAATCTCAGGAAGAGAAAGGCACTTGCGGTTATGTCATCTGGTTCTGTGCCTTCCATTAAAGAAAACCCTTGAGTTCTCAAATCACTCATTACATCCTTAGGTGAATCCAAGTTTTCTTTTTACTGAGTTAGAATCAGATTGTTAACTATCAGCAATATTCCTAATTCTACCCTCCAGAGCCATCATAGGACATGTCTAATCCTTCTTCTGCCCAACACTTCTTTAAATATTTAATAGAAATACCATAAAACTGAAGTAAAATATAATCAGTTTTTACCTAGATGAGGTGACATCATTAGACATCACCCTGTTCATGTATAGTCACTGCCCTAATAATAATAATAATAGTAACCACCATGTATTGAGTCCGTGAACAACCACAAAATCCTGGACTAGGGATTTTACTTACATTTTTTTCCTAATGCATACATGTAACCAACAATGTGAAGTATTTGTGCAACCAGCAAGGCAATTATTGTTATTCTCTAAGTTTGGCACTTGACAGAGGTGCTGTCACCTTAGTTCACGTCTGACCGTAAATCCTGGTTCCTTTACTGTTCTACACTCCTTTATCTAAATTGCAAGCACATGCCTTATTATTAACTGTATTATTCTGGGTAAATTGCATTATTTAAACTCTGTGTTTGTCCTTGTAAAACGGTTGAACTTTGGGTTGTGGAAATAACCAATATGATCCCCTCTTGGATAGTGTAATTTTGGGGAAACTTTTAAATCAAGATCAAGAGATTGCTATAAGAGGCAGTTCAGGTAAGTCTCATCTTGCATGGGACAGAGTGGAAAGTTGCTTTGTCAGCACTCAAGAAAGGATGCATCAAGGCATCTTCATACTTCCCAAATCTTGAGTTGAGTCCAAGGAACATTTAATTATAAGTTTTTTGTGACTGGATATTTCTGTGATTAAGACCTGTAAACTAATGAACTAGTGATAGAGATTTAGCACATAATTTATGTATAATATGCATGGCATATACAATATATTTGTTATGGTGATAAATATGACTTATGCAAGATATATTTATGTTTAGGTTTATATATATAATATTTTTTTTTACTACAAAGAAAAAAGTACAAATTTATAGTTAGAAATATTTAGAGATAAAAGTAGAAGTGTTTAAAAATAAATTGAATTTATTAAATTTATTTAATAAATTATTAAATATGACAGCTTGTTTAAATAATAGGTGCCTGGGGCGCCTGGGTGGCTCAGTTGGTTAAGCGACTGCCTTCGGCTCAGGTCATGATCCTGGAGTCCCGGGATCGAGTCCCACATCGGGCTCCCTGCTCGGCAGGGAGTCCGCTTCTCCCTCTGACCCTCCCCACTCTCATGTGCTCTCTCTCATTCTCTCTCTCTCAAATAAATAAATAAAATCTTTAAAAAAAAATAATAGGTGCCTTTTAAATTTATAGAGATTATTTGATTATTTTGCAAAAAAGTTTTGCAATTCATACTTGAAAAATAATGGAGATGTGATATTCTCCTCAAATTCACAGGATACCATAAAGTTTTTAAACTTCGGCTAATCTGATGAGTGAAAAAGTGTATCTCATTCATGATGCATAATTTGGATGTCTAGTGATGCTGAAAATCTTTTTGTGTTTAATGACCATTATATGTCCTTTGTGGCTTGTCTGCTAATATCCTTCACTAAATTTTCTATTGCTTTTTTTTGTTTACTCTTATTAATTAGAAAACTTTGTACATATTAAAAATACTATCTTTTTCGGGCGCCTGGATGGCTCAGTCAGTTAGGCATCTGACTCCTGATTTCGGCTCATGTCATGATCTCAGGGTTGTGGGATCGAGCCCCGTGTGGGGCGCCCAGATCAGCGGGGAGTCTCCTTGAGATTCTCTCTCTCCGTCTCTCTCTGTCCCTTCACCTTCTCTAAAATAAATAAATATAATCTTTAAAAAAATATTATATGTTTTTGTTGGTCATATTCATTCTAAATACTTTTCCCAGTCTATTGATTATCTTCTACATTTGTTGTAGAAGTTTTGGCAAATGATTATTTTATGTCATGAAATAGGGTTAGCTTAAGAAGATCCCCTCAGTATGTGTGGTGGTTAATTTTATGTGTCAACTTGACAAGGCTAAAGGATGTCCAGACACTGGTACAATATTATTTCTGGTGTGTCTGTGAGGGTGTCTCCAGAAGACATTAGCATTTGAACTGGTAGGTGGAGTAAAGAAGGTTGCAGGTGGCCATCATCCAATCTGTCGAGGGCCTGAATAGAACAAAAAGGCAGAGGAAGGGCAACTACTTTCTGTGCTTGAACTGAGACATCCATCTTCTCCTGCCCTTGGACTCTCTTGGGCATTTAGACTCAGACCAGGACTTACACCATCAGCCCCCTGATTCTCAGGCCTTTGGACTCAGACTGATTTATACCACCAACTTTCCTGGTTTTCCAGCCTGCGGACTGTGGGACATCTTGGCCTCCGTAACTGCCTGAACAGATTCCTGTAATAAATCTCTTATATATATCACTATATAGCCTACTGGTTCTATTTTTCTGGAGAATCCTGACTCATAAAACATGTTATAAAATTTTTCTCCAGAACAATTTTCATACTTTTTACTGTGAAATTTATTTTTATACTTTGAGTGAGATCAGGGCTAAATTTTCTTTAATACCATTAGCAAAAAAAATGTTAGCTTTATATGACAAATTGAAATTCTTTCCATATTTTCCTACGACCTTAGAAAGAAATGGTAAAATATTTAAAATTAGGTAGCATCAGCTATAAAACAATCTGGAGTGAAGTCATCTTAAAGGTAGCTGTTTAGTTAATTGTCCATTCTGTGATTATGTGTCATCAAGATTATTTATCTCTTGGATCAAATTTCATAGTTTTCCTCAAGATTTCAGTTGGTGTCTCATAGTTGCTTTTATATCTTAAATTCCTTCTGATGCTTTATTTTCCATAAATCTGAATTTATATATCTTCACTTTCTCCCTTTTTTAAAGTCATATGACAAAAGATTATCTGTGCATTCCTAAACCTATTCATGGTTCAATATCCCTTTAATTGTATACCTTGACAGGTTATATTCTCTTCTGTTGCCAATTAGCAGGTGATGGAAGGCATGGCAGTTCTCTTGTGGCTCTGAGTAAATGAAGTTGTAGACTCTAACCATTGTGTTATGGTTTGGGGAGGATCCCACTCTGCTTTCTTTTTCTAAGGGGCTGGCTACCATGTCCCAAATGAAAGCCCTGGCCCTAGGCGCTGCTTCCACCAGAGCTCACAAAGGTTTACACAGTTAAGTAGCTGTTCTAATGATCACAAGAAGTAAATGGACATGTGCTGCCTATCATCCAGAGACCCAGTCACTTGAGACCACTCATGAACAGCTCCCCTCAGACTGAAGAGAGACAAACCTTGTCTTTTACTTCAGATCCCTTGGAGAAGGAAGCCATGCCTTGATTTCCTTCCCTAGAAATCTCAACAGGACTTGTGTCCTTGGACCCTCGTGGTACACCAACAACATGCTTGTCTGGGTCTATCACCTTCTCTATAGAGGATATTGGTAATGAAGGTAGAGTAGTGATATGTGACAAGCATGCCATTATCCCAGAATCCTGCAGAAATGACTTCAGTGTTTAGACATATCTTTGTAAGATAAAGAAGTCTTTTATGGTGGTCTTTTTTCTTTATATATCTCCCTTTAACACACTTTGGAATTAAATGCAACCAGATTTCAAGTGTTTGCCTCTTACAAGTGTGGTGTAATAAGAATTGAAAAAAAGTGGCTATTGTTCTGCAAGGAATTTTAGAATTTCAAGGCTGACCCATTTGAATTTCAGTTTCTTAATAAGCTAAATCATGTTTTACTTTCCTGCTACATGTCTAATCATAATCATATGAGTGTTTTCCCGCTCTTCTACATGCAGATTGCCTCATACGTAACATCTCTCCATCTGAGGCTCCCTATGTGTTCTCTCACCCTCTTGCAGAAATGCTTCTCAACTTTTCCTAAGCGTTGCTGGTATGTTCTCGGCTGTCATTTCCTCAGCACCATCTGTAGACTGATATTTTGTGGGAATTTGTATGGATTCCAAGTAAAGAATTCAGCTCAACAGGCTAGCATATTTAGTTTTTAAGAGAAAAGAAAGTAATCGATCAATTCCTATTCTGGTCCACTCTCTTTACTGCCCCCTCCCCCCGCACTTCTCCCCATTCTGCCCTTACATGAAGATATTTTTACAGCTTCGAAATGGAATCAGATTTCCAGGCTGCACAATTAAATTTCAGTCAAAAATTCCACTTACCAGAATGCTCACAATACTAATAGTGTTGTTAGAAATAAGACACTTGATTAAAAGGCGGCACACTTGTCTATATCTTTAATGTGCATTCCTAATGAGTCCTAGCAGGAGGCTGATTCACATGAAAATGCACAATTAGCTCATCCAAGTTTAATATACCATTATCTGCACCCAGGCCCTCTCTTCATTACCATTTGAATGCACTGTTTTCTTTGGAGTTTTGTGCAGGAAACAAATCCCTGTATATGGCACACAGCTCTAGACTCTGATTTGTCTGCATTTGCCCTTTAGACAAAAGGCCAAAACACCGTGCTCTGTGGTGCATTAATTTTCAATCTCTGGCTGTTTTTGAAATTGTAATGCAGCGCATTTCCTTTTCCAGGGGACTTCAGGCAGTATACAACATAGAGGTGGATATAGCCAAGGGATTTGTTTGTTATTGGGAGTAGGGGCACACCATCTTTCCCACATGGATTCCAGATAAAAGGGGTTACTTTAAAGAGCTGTTGAAACCCAATGAAATAAAATATTACTTGAAATCTGATTTCACTATATTGAGTCTACATTACTATCTGGACTTTGAAGTCTGAGACAACCAGTTGCCTGAAATAAAAACTGGAAAAACAAAAGTTTTATTTAATTCCTATCAAGATTATCATTTGGCCTTTCATTAATTTTTGGTGTTTCTGGCATGCCACACTCCCACAGTTCTACAAGCTTCCTGTTATTCAGAATTCTCTTTAATCTGGAGCAAATGAAATCAATAACATTAAAAATACTGTGAACATTTTAAATAATTTCTTCCCTCCTTTTTCCTCATTTTCAAGCATAATGTAAATTTAGCTTTTCAAAGAGACTTAAATAATTGTAAAAAGAAAAAATGTCTTTCTTATGACATGGCTGATAGTTTCTACTCTTGAATAATGAATCTCACAGGACATTTTACTAAGGATGAAGTCATTTTATTTTATTTTATTTATTTTTTTATTTAAAGATTTTTATTTATTTGAGAGAGAGAGAGAGAGACAGCGAGAGAGGGAACACAAGCCAGGGGGGAGAGGGAGAAGCAGGCTTCCCGCGGAGCAGGGAGCCCGATGTGGGGCTCGATCCCAGGACCCCGGGACCATGACCTGAGCCCAAGGCAGACGCTTAACGACTAAGCCACCCAGGCGCCCCAGGATGAAGTCATTTTAGAAAATACAAATGGTTATTATTTTGCAGATTTACACAGTGAAACAAATAGATAAGGCATACTTGAGGTGCACAGATAGGCAAAATTATTATTTGCTCATAAGGTAATGTTAAGAATAAATCACTAAGGTTAAGGAGAGCCAGGGTCATTGGAGGGCATGTGGCATATTAGAAAGTAGATGATATTAGAGGATTTGTTTACAGTCTTTACAACTTACTAGTTTTGTTTGTCAAAATTCATTCTTAATTTCTCTTAGTCTCAGAATTCTTCTTTCCTATTCTTAGCAACATCTATAAAAAATGGCATAATAACACCCTTCGGGTATCACTGTTTTGAGCATTAGAGATAAAATTACGTAGAATCTAGTTATAAATTCATGAAGTTTATAGGAAGTTCATGTAACTAACTGTATTTCTATGCACTAACAATAATTTGAACTGGAAATTAAGAAAAATTCTCATCTGCAGTAGTATCAAAAAGAGTAAATACTCAGGAATAAATTTTAAAAATGAAATACAAGAAGTCTTGTACACTAAAAAGTACAAAGCATTGGTGAAAGAAATTAAAGACCTAAATAAATGGAAAGATATTCCATGTTCATGGCTCAGAGATTTAATATTATTAATATGATAATACTGTCCAAATTGATCTACAGATTCAACACAGTGCCTTTCAGAACCCTAGCTGTGTTTTTTTTGCAGAAACTGACAAGCAGATCCTATAATTCATTTGGAAATGCAAGGGACCCTGATAGCCTCAACAGTCTTAAAAAAAAAAATACATTTCCCGATTGCAAAATTTACAGCAAAATTATGATAATTGACATTGTGATACTGGCATAAAGACAGACATTTAAAACAATGGAACAGAATCAAGATTGAAGAAAGATATCCATACATCTGTACATCTAGTGGAGGACAGACAGTTGCCATAGTGAGCACTTAAAAGAAGCAAGTAGTAAAAAAGTCCCCTGGGGGAAGATGGTGGCGTGAGGACCCTAAGTTCACCTTGTCCCATGGACACAACTAGATAACACTCATGTCAGTGTAAATACCCAGAAAATGACCTAAAGACTGGCAGAACAACTCCACAACTAAAGGTAGAAAAGAGGCCACACCGAAGAGGATAGGAAGGTCAGAGACCCAGGGGGGGCCTAAACAGACCCTTGGGCCATCTGTAGGAGGGAGAGACCCCCGGGCACAGAGAAGGGGGAGAAACAGACTATCATACTGGGGAGCCTAACATTTGTCTTTGAAAGCAAGAGGGGCTGAATTTCATCAGTTCTTACAATCAGTGGGACTTAAAACCTGGACTTTTAAAAATCAGTGAGCTCAGTTCTGGGAGAGCTAGGAGGGTGATAGGAAGCTGAGTCTCTACACTTAAAGAGCCAACAAACAAACAGCCCATGGAGATACAGCATAAAAATGGCAGCTTGAGAAATGCTTGGGGTATATGGGAGGGAAAGTTACTTGCTCATCTCAGAGTGTCTTCTGGAGGTTAGGGTTTACAGGGAGACTCCCCCAGGAACAAAGGAGCTGGCAGGCACCATCTCCCTCCCTGGCTCACCGGTATAAACACATGGCCAAATGTGGGAACCAGCACAGTGCAAACATTCACTACCTAACTTCCTTACACCTAGCCCTGCCCCCTGCACTTTGGCAGATCCACCCTTTCTAGTCACACTTGCCTCAATCCTGGCACTTTGGGTCTCCTCCCTCACTGGTGCAAACCTTGCCAATACTGCATCTCCTGACCTGCCAGTTTTGTGGGGCTTCAGTTCTGGGGGCAAAGGCAGTGGCAGCAGGGCCCTGGAGAAATCCAACACACACCTTGTAAAATTGCATGCCCTGCCCATGCATGCTTTGTGCATCTGCTCAGGTTAGCCTGGTCCTAGAAGCAGGGGCAGGTTTCATTTCACAAGTACACCAGTGAGCACATTGTTAAAACTGTGCACCTCACAGGGACCAAACAGCACCCACAACAGGCAAAGAGAGCCACTGTAGACTATTGGGCTGAAAGGAAAAAGCAGCCAGGACAAAACAGCAGGGCACACACAACACACATAGGAGACACCCTTGAAGCACTGGGTTCTGGTGAGCAGGGGACACTGCACTGCAGGGCACTACAGGACCTTTTCTTCATGAGTCCATTACTTTCAAGAGCAGGAGACATAGCTGACTTTGCTAACACACAGAAACAGACAGAGAGAGTTAGACAAAATGAGGAGACAGAGGCATATATCCCAAATGAAAGAATAGGACAAAACCACAGCAAGCGACCTAGGTGAAATGGATATAAGTAATATGCCTGATAAGGAGCTTAAAGTAATGATCATAGAGTACTCACTAGACTTGAGAAAAGAGTGGAGAACATTAGTGAGCCCTAAAGGAGATAAAAAGGAACTCATCAGAGATGAAGAACACAATAAATGAAATAAAAAATACACTAGATGGAATAAATAGCAGGTTAGAGGAAGCAGGGGAATAAATTAGTGACCTGGAGGACAGAGTAATGGAAATCAATCAAGCTGAGCCCGTTGAGAGAGAGAGAAAAAAAAAATGCAAAATGAGAATAGACTTAGGGAACTCAGCAACTCCATCAAGCATAATAACATTCACATTATAGGGATCCCAGAAGAAGAAGAGAGGGAAAAGGGGAAGGGAAAGAAAATGTATTTGAACAAATAATAGCTGAAAATTTCCCTAATTTGGGGGGGGGGGGAAACAGATACCCAGATCTAGGAGGTACAGAGATCACCCAACAAAATCAACTCAAGGAGGTCCACACCAACACACATAGTAATCAAAATGTCAAAAAGCGGTGATAAAGAGAGAATTTTAAAAGCACCAAGAGAAAATAAGACAGTTACATACAAGGGGAAGCTCCATAACACTATCAGGCTTTTCAGCAGAAACTTTGCAGGCCAGAGGGGAGTGGCATGATATATTCAAAGTGCTGAAAGGAAAAAAATCTGCAGCCAAGAATACTCTATCCAGCAAAGCTGTTGTTCAAAATAGGAGAGAGAAAGTGTTTCTCAGATAAACAGAAGCTAAAGGAGTCTGTGACACCAAACCAGCTCTATAAGAAATGTTAAAGGGGATTCTTTGAGTGGAAAGTAAAGACCATAAGTGAGAGTAAGAAAAGTAGGAAGCACAAAGGCAGTAAAAATAAGCATCTTTGTAAAAATCAGTCAGGAGAGGCACAAAAAAAAAAAACAAAAAAACAGGTATGTGAAGTATGATACCATAAACCTAAAAAAGAGGGGAAGAGGAGTAAAGAATGGGTTCAGACTTAAGTGACCATCAACTTAATATAGCCTGCTGTATGCAGAGATGTTATATATAAACCTAATGGTACCACAAATCAAAACCCAGTTATAGATATGCAAAAAATAAAGACAAGGAAATCTAAGTATATCACTAAGGAAAGCCAGAAAACTGTTAGAGAAGACAGCAAGAGAAGAAAGGATCAGAGAAAAACTACAAAAACAACCACAAAACAAGTAACAAAATGGCAATAAATATATACCTATCAGTAATTACTTTGAATGGAAATGGACTAAATGTTCCAATCAAAAGACATAGGGTGAAAGGGGCGCCTGGGTGGCTCAGTTGGTTAAGCGACTGCCTTCGGCTCAGGTCATGATCCTGGAGTCCCAGGATCGAGTCCCGCATCAGGCTCCCTGCTCGGCGGGGGGTCTGCTTCTCCCTCTGACCCTCTTCCCTCTCGTGCTCTCTGTCTCTCATTCTCTCTCTCTCAAATAAATAAATAAAATCTTAAAAAAAAAAAGACATAGGGTGAGGGAATGGATAAAAAAACAAGATCCATCTATATGCTGCCTATGAGAGACTGATCTCAGACCTAAATACACATGCTGGTTGAAAGTGAGGGGATGGAGAAACATTTACCATGCAAATGGATGTCAAAAGAAAGCTGGAGTAGCAATAGTTATATTTGACAAAATAGACTTTATTTTTTAAAATTAATTTTAATTTTTTTTTTTTTTTTTAGAGAGAGAGAGAAGGAGAAAGAGCGGGGTTGGTGGAGGGGGAGAGGAAGAGGGAGAAAGAGAATCCCAAGCAGGCTCCACGCATAATGCAGAGCCTGATGTGGGACTTGATCTCATGACCCTGATATCATGATCTGAGCCAAAATCAAGAGTCAGATGTTTAATGGACTGAGCCACCTAGGCGCCCTGACAATATAGACTTTAAAACAAAGACAGTAACAAGAGACAAAGAAAGATACTACATAGTGATAAAGGGGACAATCCAACAAGAAGATCTAACAATTATAAATATTTATGCATCCAACATGGGAGCACCCAAATACATAAAATAGTTAACAAACATAAAGGATCTCATCGGTATTAATACAATAATAGTAGGGGATTTTAACACCCTACTTACATCAATGGACAGATCATTCAAACAGAAAATAAACAAGGCAACAGTAGCTTTGAATGACACACTGCAACAGATGGATTTAATAGATATATTCAGGACATTCCATCCGAAAACAGCAGGATATATCTTCTTTTCAAGTGCACATGGAGCATTCTCCAGAATAGATCACATATTAGCCCACAAAAGAAGCCTCAACAAATTCAAAAATATCAAAGTCATACCATGTACCTTTTCTGACCACAGTGCTATGAAACTAGAAGTCATTCAGAAGAAAAAAATCTGGAAAGAACACAAATACATGGGGGTTAAATAACATGCTACTAAACAATAAATGGGTTAACCAGATTTGTCAAAGAAGGAATAAAAAATTACATGGAGAAAAATGAAAATGAAAATTCAGCAGTCCAAAATCTTTGGGGTGCAGCAAAAGTTCCAAGAGGGAAGTTTATAGCAATACAGGCTTACCTCAAGAAGCAAGAAAAATCTCAACCTAACCTTATACCTAAAGGAGCTAGAAAAAGAACAAACAAAACATAAAACCAGCAGAAGGAAGGAAATAATAAAGATTAGAACAGAAATAAATGATATAGAAACTAAAAAAGCAGTAGAATAGATCAATGAAACCAGGAGCTGGTTCTCATCAACAAAATTGATAACTCTTGAGCCAGACTCATCAAAAAAGAGAGAGAGAATGAATTCAAATAAACAAAATCACAAATGAGAAAGGAGAAATAAAAACCAATACCACAGAAATACAATTATAAGAGAATATTTTGAAAAATTATCTGCCAACAAATTGGACACCTAGAGGAAATGGATAAATTCCTAGAAACATATAACCTACCAAAACTGAACCAGGAAGAAAAAGAAAATTTTAACAGACCGATTACCAGCAATGAAATTGAATCAGTAATCAAAAAACTCCCAACAAATAAAAGTCCAGGATCATATGGCTTCACAGGCGAGTTCTGCCAAACATTTATTTTTTTATGTTCAGTTAGCCAACATATAGTACATCATTAGTTTTTGATGTAGTGTTCAACGATTCATTAGTTGCATGTAACACCCCATGCTCATCTATCAAACATTTAAAGAAGAGTTAATATCTGTTCTTCTTAAACTTTTCCAAAAAACAGAAAAGGAAGAAAAACTTCCAAATTCGTTCTGTGAAGTATTACCCTGATATGAAACTGGATAAAAACATCATACAAAAAAAAGAGAACTACAGGCCAATATTTCTGATGAAATAGTTGTAAAAATCCTCAACAAAATATTACAAATTGAATCTCACAACACATTAAAAAAATCACTCACCTTGATCGAGTGAGATTTATTCCTGGGATGCAAGGGTGGTTCAGTATTCACAAGTCAGTCAACATGATACATAACAACTTGCAGAAGGAACTCGATGAAGAGGGTTTATTGTGCCCCTCTGCTCTTTGTTCTCTCAGAAGAACAATATCAGATCCATTTGCCAGATGGGAGAGCTGTCTTCCACAATCAAGGAATTAGAGCTCCAGCTGAGAGCTATTCTACAGATGAGTCCAAGAATGCTGAAGTTCCAAGTGGATATGACTGTGGATACTGACACAGTTAATTCCTCATCATTTCTGATGACCTGAGGAACATGCAATATGGGAAAAATAGAAGCTGTACGTGTGTATTTAGAGATTCAGCTCTCAGTTTGTGTCCTGAACTCCTCTCAAGGTTCATCTCTGGTCACCATTACTAGCAGGTGAATGTGGGACAAAGCAAGGAATGGGATCTGGGAAGTTTGCTGAGAATGTTTACCAACAAAGAGAGATCCAATTGTCTACAGAGCTTGAGTTCTGCACCTTAAGTGTGAGACAAGAAAACTACTACTCTGCCAGCACTAAGCCATGGAATCCCCTCTGGGTAAATGCCCAGTTTCACTAAGTGGCAATTTTCCTGGATATGGATTTTGGAAAATTTCCTTTTGTGACATTAGTGATGGAACCCATATCTTTACATTTATCAGAATTTTAGTTTCTGAGTTACTGTGCCCATTCTTTTAATTTTTGAGTCCAAGTAATGGGGATCAAAGCTCTCTGAGTGTCTTGTGAGAAACATTTCACTCCTCCATCATAATCAGACATAGACCAATTAACCCACATAACAAAACACTTTCATAACAAATGTCTTTGTGCTCATAGCTATGATCTTTTTTACTTAGTACACATATTAGACAAAGTATTAGTATAAAACTATGGAGCATTTATGAGTCATGAACACAAATTAGATTAATAGGAACATAAATTGTATTTTAAGTTTTAAGGATCATGGTCAAAAAGTTAAAAATAGCATTAGTAGTAGAATAAAAACACACCAAGTGCCAGAATAAATGTGCTAAAGCTTACATAGAACATCTAAAAGAAAATTATAAAAACAGAGTAGTTATAGAACACAATGATGGGATATACCATGACAAAGGGTTGGAAGATTTAATATTGTAAGGTGGTATTTAAAGAAAAGATATTGATAGAATTTGACATGTTGATTTTAAAATATTGTTAAAATTGCAAAGGGCCATGAATAAACAAGAGAGTCTTGAAGAGCAAAGTTGGAAGAATTATTCTGTCAAATACAGTAGTCATGATAAAGCTATTCTAAGTGATATAGTATGGTATTAGTGCTACTATAGACAATTAAATCATTGAGATAAAATAGAGTCCAAAAATGAACCCACACTTGTCTGGGCTATAGATAAAGTTTACTCTTTGCAGTGACAAAGGAAAATCTTTTCAAAAGATAGTGTTGGGTCATTTGGATGTCCAAATGGAAAAAAAAGATTCCTGTGTCACATCATAATCCAAAATCAATTTCAGATGGATCATGGATCGTAAAATGAAAATGAAAACAAGAATGTCTCTAGAATAGAGTATGTGAAAATATCTTTTTGAACTTATATGCAATTATAAGTATGCAATAAGATGCATACATCACATATAACAAAATAAGTTTACCTTATTATTACTTTGTCATTATTCATCTTGGCATGTGGCTTAGAAAGTGTTTGTTGCAAATGCCATGAGCATTTCCTTCCCAGAAGGTGCTGTCTTCTTGGTACCATTTTTATAACATCATGTAATTTTACATCATCAGATATTTTGCTTTGGAAATTTACTTACTGCTAACTTGAGCATCATTTCCATACTTCTCATTTTATTTTGCAAATAATTCAGGAAGCAACATCAAAATACATTTGTAGGGGGAGGTATTAGTACTTTTGAAGCAAATATTTATATTTTATTACCTAGTATTTGTACTTTTTTTCTTAGCTACCCCATTCTAAAATAAAAGATGAGATGGTTCAAGATTCAGAAAACAATTGCTTTCAAAATTGTTTCACGATGGTTTTATGGTATATGGTTATTTTCAAACTCAGTAAGTTGTATACATTAAATATGGGCAGCTTTTTAATGTCAATTATACCTTAATAAAATGGTTTAAAAATTGTGTCATGGAATGAGGATAAAGATTTCTTTTGCTCATCAGATCATATTTGGTGACTGAGCCAGGATAATTGACTGAAGGGATAGGTTATAAGCAGGTCTTGGGAGGGAATATGTTTGTCACCTAGAAAAACTGCCATGATATTAGTTATATATCCTTATTATGCTTTTCTTAGTACTGATATGACCCAGTAGTAAATTCTTCAACTTATTTTGAGGGGAGTTTTCTCCTGTGAAAGTATGTCTATACTGATGGAAAAAAGGTCCTGACCTGTGCTTGAGGGTAGCTTGTTTCAAAGAGGAACATTATGACATCTTTTCAATAAGCTTTGAACAAAACTTACAAAGTTTTAAAAGTAAGTGCTAAAGCCATATTGTTTACTCCTGCAGAAAATAAAACTATTTTTTGTTTATTAGAAAAGTAACATTTAGCTTAAGAGATGTTGTCTTTGTGCTCTAAAGAATGTTATTTTTGGTGGATGCTTTGTTAAAAGGATACACAAAACGTGTTCCTACCTTGCTGTACCTGTCATCACTGCGTAAGGCAGACTCTGCGTTGGTTCAAGATCTTATAACGTCATAAAACTATATAGAATTTTACAACAGTAAAATCCAAAACTTTTAATCATTTGAAGGTACTAACGACCAGGAAGGTATAAGACTCTGCCTAACATACATTCATACAGCGGATGGTCATTAAATATATTTTGAATGAATGGAGCTTAAATCTCTTCCCTAAGGGAAAGTTCCAGTTAGTATCTGAACCAGTAGTAGATGTCACATCTAGTTTTCTGTTACATTATACGGTTATGTATAAGGTCTTTGACTAAGGTAAAAGGTCAAAGAAACACGTTTTCTTGATGTATTTATTCTCAGGAACATTTGTTCTTTGATGAAATTATTTTAAAGTGGCCATTGGATCCTTAGTGTTTCTCTGACATACTTTATAGGTCAGAGCAAAGACTACACTCTGGTTATAGGGCTCTAACAGCAAATAAGATTGCCATATACAGCAGTAGGTTAGAAGTCAGTTTTGACTTTGGGTTAGATCCAGTTATGAGATTTCTTACCTTTTTTTCCTGAAACTAGAAATGAGTCTGGGATCACTAGGTGGGCAGAGTGGCTGATGTGAATACAATGCAATGTTTCCTACTCTGAAAATAAGGAAAACCCTGGGAAAGTGTGCATGTGCTTGCTCATTACCCAGTGCAGGGACTCCATTACATATGCCAAGACAGCTTTCCCAAGGAAGAAGAGACGTGAGTTCTATCCAGAAAATAAGTCTTTGACAGCCACCAACAACTCCACATTTCAGTAACAGTCTTTCTAGTCATTTGTGTTTTAATTTTGGGGGCATTATGTTGTACAATATAATTCAACCAAATTAGATGCAGTGGTAAATACAATTACTCTTGATATTTCTATTCCTATACTTAATACTATACTTACTACATAAATTTAGGAAAAGATTATTCTGCCTGGATCAATCTTCTTTTAAGGGTAAATAGGTGTTGTATATCAAAGATCACAATAATCATCAGCAGCTATTTAAAGCTGCCCTTTATCCAAAATACCCTTTTCTTTCCTAAAATATTCTTTGGTGGTGGAATGTAGTGAATAGAGCTGATTATTCTATAGGAAGCACATAAAAGAATAGAGAGTTAATGGGACAAGGAAAGCAGACACATGTTATTGGGAAATTGAATAATAAAAATAGACATTTGGATAATTGCAACAGATGGGCTTGACACAAAACAGAACAGTGCCAATGTAGAGACTGCTGCATTTTCACAAACAGTACATAGAACTGTATTTATTTATCCAAAATATTCCATTTATATGTAGACAGACACAAGTGCACCAAAGTTCATTTTTTTTCAGTACCGTGCTTACGTAAGATAGCCTAATTTATATGTGTTTGAAAATAAACACAGTTATAATGATAGAATTATATGTGTGTGTACCACGTAATTACTACAAAAGAGTTGATAACTTATAGAAGGTTGTATCCTTTCAAAAGGTCAAATACATGTGTGTGTGTATATATGTATATATTTTAGATATATTTGTTCTTTTAACTTTAATGACAAATGACTTCTATGTCTCTGTCCGAGATGCCCCTGGGCTCTGGAGAACCAGTCAGTGGATTCAATTTTATCATTGCAAAGCCTGCTTGTCTTTGAACTACTCTTTATGTTTATATCTTCCTGGCTTCGTTCCTGGCTTTGACAAGGGCCTTGTGTTGACCTTCACTTTTTATTTACTTCCTCCTTCCTTGTCTGGTTCTGAGCCACTCCCTGCCTCATCTCTGCTGCAGAGTAACTAGGTGAATCTGTACCATTCTTTAGTCCTAATTCTTTGGAGGATCGCTATGAATGGTCAATTTGACAACTAAGGCATGAGTTTCCAATAACACTTGTTGCTTGTTAGGCTGCACTTAGCAATATAGAGGTCACTGGTGAGCCTAACAAGAATGGTGTCTGTCGAGAAGTGGGGATGCAGGCTGGACTGTGCTGCACTGGAGGTTAGGAATTGGGCAACTTCTAGGGATAACTCTATTGAAACTTCTTGCTGTAAAAGGAACAAAGAACAAAAACGTGTAAGACCGTATGTGTGTATATAGATATCTATGTAATTTTATATTGCTATTTTAATTTAATTTATTTTTAGATAATAGAAACTTAAATGAGCTTGTTTGCTAAAATAATCCAGTTTAAAGAGAGGGAGGGGATAACCACATGAATAGAGGTTTTGGTTGGGTCCAGGAGGTAGACTTCCAGGTATTAAGTATTCTGTGGGGGATATGAGGCACTTACTGCCTTGTGATAGGAAGGAAGAAGGAAATGGATTCAAGGATAGGTAGGTATATAGATTGGTTGGTGGAAAATTGAGTGTATTCTTGTATGCTTACTTTTGTTACCTCAATGAAATAGAAGACAAGAAAAATCACTTGTTAGGAGGATAAGTGAAATAGTTTTAACAGGTAAGAGAATGCATAAAATATTCCTCTAAGGGGTGGGAAAGTAAGCTTATTAGAAATAGCAGCACTAGTGAGTAGTATTAAGTGCCAGTTTAAGACTCACAATCATGACTATAATGGGAACACATCAGCTGAATTGTTGGTTAAGGTGCTGTTATAGGTTCATATTCCACAAATAAGCTGTGGTTATTCCCAAGACAGTGAAAGATAGAGTGAACAGCACAAAGTCAAAGGCATTTTAAAGGAGTGATTGTAATAATGCACTGAGAAGAGAGGCTGGACAAGAAAGCAGGGTCACTTAAGGTGGGACTAACAGCAGTGGGAATTGCCGTGGCAGGGAGGTGTGTCATTAGACTGGAGGTATCAGGTGGTCATGGAATGTGCCAGTGATAGGGGCATGCTTGAGCAAGTGAGCTGGTGTGATCAGAAATCCCAGTTTTCAGAAGTGTTGTAAAGTCTGGTGAAGACAAGATGCAGGTCTGTGTGGGAGGTGGAGGTTCAAGGAGAAGGAGATCAAAAAACCAAAACTGTAAGATGTTAGCCCACCATTGTGAACATTATCAATGTTGAGAATACTGGCAAGTAGCTGGGGGGATGAGGAAGACCCTGAGTCAGGACCTACCTAGAGGGTTTAATTAATGAAGAATGTCTAGGAGATTAGCAGGGAAGTACATTGAAAGAGGGGGTAGTGGGAATAGAGAGAATGCTGTAGCCAGAAGGATGAATTCTAGGGATCAGAGGAAAGGGGAGTATGGACTGGAAAAAGCCTGGGAAGCCAGGAGGATACCTAAATCTCCCAGACTGAGGTATGCAGAGTGTGAGACAGAAAAACAGTTTCTGGAAGAGTCTTGCAGAGGAGTCCCAGTGAGGACCTGCGTTTCAGTAAGAGGAAAACAGTTAAAGAAAACATTCTACAAGTGTTTCAGATGTGAAGGAAGAGTACAGATCACAGAGAGGAAGGTGGAGAGCAGTGCACGAACGGAAAGTTTTGTAGGAAAAGGTCAATTGGGAATTAGATTAGGGAGAGGACAATGTGTTACGTTCTCTCCCAGCAATACTTGTCTTGTCCACCCAGTTGTAGACAAAGGACCATGCCCCTTTAATAAGGTATGTGGTAAGCAAAGGACTGTGCTCTTTCTAAACTGGATTCTGGGTCCTTTATAGAAGTAGGGTGGTAAACATGTATAGTTAAAATTTCTGCTAGAAAACAAACATCCTTGAACTCCTTTGCATATGAACTTAGAACAATTGCCAACCCAGCAACTGAGATCAACATCTGTAAACAACCCGGGATTAAGGGATTCTGAATACTTACCACACAAAACTGTCCTCTACCTTGACCATTGCCTCAATTTCCTAATTGGAAATGGATTCAATCATGAAATACTTGTCTTCAACTATGGGGCAGATAGCATCACAAGAATTCATTGAACATAAGAATTCATTTGTAACATAAATACTTGCAAAAATAATAGGAAGGGCAGAGTAACTAAAGATGGTTTAGACCACTGTGCTTACCATAAAAAATGCATTATTTTATAGTGGTTAGATCAACATTAATGTTGGAATCAACACTTTGTAATTATATTTCTTTTGGTGAAGCAAATAGAGTGTTTTTTTTTTTTAATGAACAAAGTAGTCAAGGCTCAGTTTTGAGATTTTAAAATTAAAGACATGTTTTTCAGCATTTTTTTGTCAATAGCTGTAGTTACATATCATCCTGTAGCCTGTTTTCTGTTATGTACCTGATCAACGAGATAGTGATAGTAAATAAAAGCTAAAACTAAATGTATTTATTATGATATGATTTTCACTTTTTTCCCCATAGCTTCCTAAAGTTATCTAGGGGAGGAAATTAATACTGATACTATGTCAAGCAAGGAAAATGATCAGATTTGTATGTGAAGTGGGGAGAAGCATTTGAAGGAGATGATATCTTCATATTACTTTAAACTTATTTACTCCATTAGAAAAGGTCACTTTTCCCAATAGATTTAAGGAATAAAGATCACATTTGCTTAGGATTAGTGGACAGGCATTTTGTAAAGCTGCAAAAGATTCTGAATCTGTTTTCATTATTCTATTGTGGTGGGCACTTGGAGTTAATGCTACTGCAAATGTGGGGAGAAAGAGAGGTTTATTGTTGCCTAAAGCTTTGGAAATAAATTTAGAGCAGTCTCAAAGGAAGACCCTTCCATGAATGACCTGCTCTCTTTTGTACTTGTCTGTTGCTATTTCAAGATGCTATTTTGTTATTGCTAAGAACCAGTCCAAATCTGATCAACAGAGGTTCCTCTGAAGAATGCGGGTGTGCTTTTTATCTTTGGAACTATTCAGTTTATCTTTAACTTTAAACTGTCTCTGAGTAATTAGTTTGATTTGATGCTTTAACAGAAAGTAATCTTCAAAACTCTTAATAGAGTAAAAAACTAATAACAGAAAAAAAGGAAAGATAATGAAAAATTGCTCTTAATTTTCTCATTTTTAAAGAGTACAAAATGATAGATTTTACTTACTCATAGACTTGTTATCTGTATGTGGAATACATATAGGAATATGGGCATAAACAAAAAGATTGAAAAAACCCCAAAAATAATAATGCTAAAGTATTAGCATGATTTTGTCTTAAAAATGTAATCATATGGTTTATGAACTTTTTTTTTTAAAGATTTAATTTATTTGACAGAGAGAGACACAGCGAGAGAGGGAACACAAGCAAGGGGAGTGGGAGAGGGAGAAGCAGGGAGCCCGATGCGGGGCTCGATCCCAGGACCCTGGGATCATGACCTGAGCCGAAGGCAGACGCTTAACGGCTGAGCCACCCAGGCACCCCTGGTTTATGAACTTTCAAAAGCATTTTTCTTTGTGCTTATTCTTGCCACATCAACAGTTATTCAAACTGTACCTTGGATGTATATTTGCTAAGAGGTAGAGATACTAATTTATGAATTATTATAGTGAAGCTAATTTTTTTTTTTTATTGAAGTGTAGTTGTCACACAGTGTTGCCTTAGTTTTAGGCATACAACATAGTGATTCGACAACTCTATGTATTATGCTATGTTCACCACAAGTGTAGCTACCATTTGTCACCATACAATGCTATTATAGTACCGTTGACTATATGTCCTATGCTGTACCTTTCGTCCTGGTGACTCATTCGTTCCATAACTGGAATCCTGTATTTCCCACTCCCCTTCACCCATTTTGCCCATGCCCCTACTGCCCTCCCCTGTAGCAACCATCAATTTGTTCTCTGTATTTATGGGTCTCTTTCTGCTTTTTTTGTTTGTTCATTTGTTTTGGTTTTTAGATTCTATGAATAGGTGAAATCAAATGATTTGTCTTTCTCTCTCTGACTTATTTCACTTAGTATAATACCCTCTAGGCCCATCCACATCGTCACAAGATCCCATTTTTTTTAAAGGTTTATTTATTATTTTAGAGAGAGAGAGATTGAGCGAGTGCAGTGGGGAGGAGCAGAGGGAGAGGGAGGTAGAGAATCTCCAGCATACTCCTCACTGAGCAAGGAGCCCAGTGAGGGGCTTGATCCCAGGACCCTGAGATCATGACCTGAGCTGATATCAAGAGTTGGATGCTTAACTGAATGAGCCACCCAGGTGCCCCTCATTCTTGTTTTATGGCTGAGTTATATTACACTGTGTGTGTGTGCGTATACACACTACATTTTCTTTAACCATTCATCTATCAGTGGACACTTGGGTTGATGAAGATGATGTTTTTTATAGTAATAGAATTTTCATGTCATATAAAACAATATTCCTTTTTGTTGTCCTTTAAAATAATTGATTATTCAGATAAGGGTTGATGGTATTAGGCATGGAGAAGTCGTCAGTTTACCAAAGAAGAATCATCCCCATCCCTGCAACCGGGAGGTTTGCCAAACTAAACTCTGGGAACTTGACCAATCTTTAAAAGATGGAAACCACCTTATTCAGTGTTTTTCCAAATGTTTGGAGTTCTAGTGGATATGTGGCTTTGCAAAATCACTCCGGTGAGCTCAGGGCAGAGAGAAATGACTAGATTTTCCTCATAACTTATCAGCCTCAACAACATTTAAACAGTTCGTTTACAACTTGGGTAGGTATTATTTAAAGAAATTTCCCACAGAAAAATAGTTTGAAAACTATTGACTTAATGCAAAACATTTGATTTATACACCCTGAAACTAGGGCACATGGAAGTTTTATGTCTGATTGTCTATAGCTCCCCAGTTACAAGCCAGTATCTATGGCAGAATCAGGACCAGATATTTATTTGTATACATTATCCATCTTCACCGCCTTCTCGTCTTATCCCTATTTCTTTCTTCCTTTCCATATACCCTCCCTCCGTCCCTCCCTTCCTTGACTTCATTTGCCAAATATTGGATTCTATTTGACAGGCACATTGCTTGACGTAGAGGGCACTGAGATCTGGTTTAAAAAGACACATAATAAACAAGTAAATCACAAAACAATATGGCGAATGCTACAACAAAAATATGAACAAGATGAACATGTAGTTGACTGGATTGCTGTAAGACCCGCAGTTGCCTTTCCTGAGTCATGGTACAATAGTTAGCATTTGAATTCTGCAATCAGATTTACTTTGAGGTCTTTTCTCAACCACTGATTAGCTGTGTGACTTTTGATAACTTTCTTAATGTGGATTGCTTTATAATTTTTAGAGAAGGGAGATGCAATCAGACAGGCATTACCCCTTCCTACTTATAAACGCATGGGAATGTCTATCTACCTAAAGGAAAAAACCATTTTCCTACACTTAGAGCACTCTGACACTGCATGTGTAAGTTTTCCCCCCAAACCAACCAATTCTTCTACTCTTTGGACACCAGTTGTTTGTCTTGCAATTCAGTTATGACATTAACTAGCTGCAGACCCCGCTAACTAGCTGCAGACCCCACAAGTTAAGGGCCCAGTCCTACACGATGGCCATGACTTCAGACGCTGGTCACAAGGTTTAGGTTGTTTCCTGTACTTCTGATCAACCACTTATAAATTGTACCATGTACCATAATTTGCTGTAGTGGCTTCCAGAACTCAGGGAAGCACGTATGTCTGTTGTTTTATTATAAAGGATATGAAAAAGCTACAGATGAACAGCAAGATAAAGAGGTACATAGGGTTAGGTCTGGAAGAGTCCCAAGCCCAGGGGCTTCTGTCCCCTTGGTGTGGGGGTGTGCCAACATCCCAGCATATGGATGTAGTCACCAATCTAGAAGTTCTTAGTTTAGGTACTTTTATGGAGGCTTCATCACATAGTCATGATTGATTTATTAACTTAATCTCCAGCTCTTCTTTCCTCCTTAGAGGATGGGGGATGGGGCCGAAAGTTCCAGGCTTCTAATCCTGCTTGGTCTTTCTAGTGACCACTCACCATCCAGGGCCCACCAAGAGTTGCCTCATTTGAACTATAATCCTATCATCCAGGAAATTCTAAAGGATTTAGGAGCTCTATGTCTGGAACCAGGGACAGAGACCAAATATACATTTCTTATTATGTCACAGTCCATACCCTGGTCTCAGGCCATGGACCCCTTAGAGCAAAGTCATCATATTTTTCAAAGCATTTATATTTGATGTAGAACAGATATGCCAATAGTAGCAACATGAATATGCCTAATATTTGGAGAAGTCAGTGTGAGATAGAGATGGATTGAAAGAGACAACTGATTTGTCTTATAAAACTATTACATACATTTTCGTATTCTTTTACAATTTGATTCTCCCCACCCTGATCTACTGCTGTTTGTACCTCATGATAAGCTAATGCAGAACTATTTAGCACAGAAATCAGCTGATGGTTAACTAGATTCAGTTCTTCCCCAGACCAGTCATTTTCAAAGGGTATCACATCCTGAAGAGGCTTTAACTCATCCTCTCAATACACTTGATCGTCAATATTAGTATTTTCATAAGACTTATTTACATAAGGTAGTTGATTCTTACCAACTCTAATATTTTAACATATCACAGTATGATCATAGCACCATTCAGTTTCATTACAGAACAAATCAGTAAGAATTAGAGAGGTATTTGCTTTGCCTTCCCAACAAAATCTACCTTTGCCCATATATAAGATCTTATTAAGGACAGGCATCATTACAGTTGGCTATCACTCATTTATGTCTGGGTTCTAAGTTAATTAGATACAAAGCCATTCACTCTGTCTCATTTCAGAGGCTTATACAAAGACTGGTTTCCACTGTGTGTAGTTACATAGCAGGACCCACTTCTGTCCTAGGGGGAGGACATGAGCAGTACTTAGAGTAGTTTCTATCCCTACTAGCTGTATCACAGGATATATTTTATTTCAACTTATTCTGGGGGCGAGAGCAATCATAGTACATTGATGTAAATTACAAGTGCCACCAGAAAACTTCCATGCATTTGGAGGGCCATAAGATTCCCAAAGGAGTGCCCCTAGAGCCACAGCAGCTAGAATCGAGGACCATTGCTTAATGGCCAGTTCAGACTCCATTTGTGTTAAAATAGTGAAGAGACCCTGTTGGGTCAGGGTACAGGTCTTTTCCCAATGCTGGGTTCTAGCATTATCCATAATTATTTGTTGAGTAATAGCATCCATTTTAATATTCCTTAAACCCACATCTCCTTCCAGCTATTGCCATTTCTCTGTTCCTCCTTATAGAAATATTCCCAAAAATACTGCTTAAAATATATACTTACAGTCTTTGTTTCCTCATTTCACATTTTTAAACTCTTAGTGTACCAAGAAAAATAGTCATCATCATTTATCATTAGGGTTTAATGGATTATCATCTATTTAAAATCTTTGTTATTTCTACAAATAACTTAGAAGAATACAGGGATAGTGAGAATACTATTCAAAATTGTAATAAGTTGGGTGCCTGGGTGGCTCAGTTGGTTAAACGTCTGCCTTTGGCTCAGGTCATGATCCCAGAGTCCTGGGATTGAGTTCCACATCGGCCTCCTTGCACAGCTGGGAGCCTATTTCTCTCTCTCCCTCTGCCTGCTGCTCCCCTCTACTTGTGCTCTCTCTCTCTCTTTCTCTGTCAAATAAATAAAATCTTTAAAACAAACAAAATTGTAATAAGCATTAAACATAGCAAATCTCTCTATATCAAATGATTTTTGCTACATGCACCTCATTAAAGATAAAGAAATATTGCCACATACTCCTTTAGCAAAAAGGGATAGTTCCAGGTTTTTGTTACAAAAAATTACATGATGATGTCTTTCCTATTAAATGATTAACTAGATGACAATACTATAGTTCCTTTTTGTCCTTAGAAGTGTGTTATTCACACACTGATTCTTGAGTTTGAGAAATTTCATCTATAGATATCATCATCTGAAGGCTCATAGTCTGATAGTTCACTTATATGATCAGTTTCATCATTATCAGTAGAATTCAGAGTTAGGCTGTCTCTTTGTGTTTATCTCATTTTTCTAGTAATTGTGAAATGTCTTGTGTATTTTCTTTACCATTGTGGGCAGGAAAAAAATCTGAATTCTCAACTTTGTTCAGTGAAAAGTAAAAAACACTACAGGGATTGTTTTTCTCATGTTTGGATAACAGAAAAAGAAAACTGAAGAATGATGATTTATTTCACTATTGCATTATCCTTTTAGGTGAGTTTAATATTTTCCCATTTTTATATTTTAGTCTCTTTTTTAGCATACATGGGAATTAATGATGAATAGTGATAAAATAAATTTTAAGATTGTGAAATAGCAAAATGTTTCAAGATATAGGAGACTTAAGATCATTAAGTTCCTGTCATATACCTTAGATTTATAAAAGCGTCCACTAGATTCATATGATAATTCAAATAGAATGATTCTTATTCTATTAAAAATAATAAACTTCTTTATTTTTTTCAAGATCTCAGAGACTAAAGTAATGAAATATTAACCTTTATAAATGGAACTATTCAAAGAAGAAACTCAAAAATTGAAAATTAGATCCAGTGGACTCTGATTATATATTTATCTGCCTGCTCTTACCAAACTTTCTACCCCCCACAAATATAATGAAATAATCTTTTTCAGGTTATTAGTAACTTAAGTCTTAGCCAAATGTATAGTCAGTTTTGCATCCTCCTTCATCTTCTTTCTTGAAATCCTATTTTAAATAACTTCTGTAACATCAACCCTCAACAGTGTTCCTTTTTAATCTCTTACTCTTACTCATCCAGTCTGAACACTGGAGAATCTGTGGTCTCTGTCCTCAGTGTTTCTCTCTGTCTACTCTCTCTCTCTCTTTTTTTTTTAAGATTTTATTTATTTATTTGACAGAGAGAGACACACAGCGAGAGAGGGAACACAAGCAGTGGGAGTGGGAGGGGGAGAAGCAGGCTTCCCGCGGAGCAGAGAGCCTGATGCAGGGCTTGATCCCACCCCTGGGATCATGACCTGAGCCTAAGGCAGACGCTTAACTACTGAGCCACCCAGGCGCCCCCCCTCTACTTTCTTTTTGTAGATGATCTCATCCCGTCTCATCTGTAGATTAGTGAGTCTCTATTTAGATACACCATGTTTTGTCAACAATACAGTAAAAGGATCATTCACCACAATAGGGGATTTATTCCAGGATAGTTTAATATCCACAAATCGATCAGTGATAAAAACTCTCAACAAAGTGGGTTTAGAGGGAACATACCTGAATATAATAAAGGCAATCTATTACAAACCCACAGCTAACATCATGCTCAACATTGAAAAGTTGACAAGGATGTCCACTTTCATTCAGCATAGTACTGGATGTCCTAGCCACAGCAATCAGACAAGAAAAAGAAATAAAAGGCATAGAGATGCCATATTTCATATGGCTCACACTGAACTATTTCATACCCCTTCTCCAAATTGACATCCTCAATCCCCATGTCTTCCCTGTATCAGCAAATAGCAGCACCATTTACCTCTTGCTTGCTACAAACACTTAGGAACCATCCTTGATTATTCAGTAGTAAACTTAGACATCTCAGTCTTCAAAATATATTTAAAATATGGTAACCTTTTACCATCTTCTGTATAATAACTCTAGTCTAAGCCACCATTGTCAGTCACCTGGACCACTGCACCATCTTCTAAATACCCTCCAATCTTGCTGTCCTGCAACTTAGTCTAATCAGCAGTCAGAGAGAGTTTTATAAAGATGTTGTTACATTATATTACTTTCCTGCTTAAAACCACTTAAGGGCTTCACATTGCAAAGGAATAAAATCAAACTTTAGATGATCTAGCTCCTACCTGCAACTCTTCACTCTTCCCATTGTTCTATTTTTCAGGCACACTGGCCTGCTTTCTGTTCCTCAAATACTTAGGAGAAATTTTTAATTGTCTTTCTTCCATAGTGAAGGAAGAATACCACAAGAAGCCGTCTTTATTTGGATCCTCCCATTTTACCAGAACAGTGAAAGCTCCCTATTGTAGGACTATAGTCAAAACATCCTTAAACCTGATGAGTCTATTACATGATTCTTCCTCCTTTGGGAGAAAAAGGAATTTAGGAGGGGTGTGACCAGTATGGGCTTATGTGCTAATTATCTGTGTTGTAAATTAAAACACATATCATGGTACGTATATAGAGAGTCAGAACTCAGTAGAAGGCACGTATCGTTTGTTGTTAGTTATGAGAACCAGGGGGCTACTTTTTCAAGAAGTCTTAAAAGTAGGGAAAAATAAAACTTATTATATATACATCAGTGTTTAAAAATTTTTTTCACCATGACATATAGCAAAGAATGTATTTGAACTTATAGCCCAATCATACATACATACATACATACATACATATACATACATTATGCATTGTTAGTCTGTAACTTTTCATGTCAAGTACTTGAGTGTTAAATCTGGAATATGAAGGCTAAGAACAATAATACTAATGCTAATAATGCTAGTAATAGTAAGTTAGTATTTATGTATCACTAGTATTTATGGAGTGCTTTGTACCATCAACATCCGTTGTGGAATTATCTCTAGTGAGGTTGAATTACTATTGAACAGTGAAATATAACTTTTGTGGGATTGGTTGTTCCACTCACATACTAGATTGTCTTGCATTTAATAATTTTTTCTATAAGTGATGCTTGAAGTAATCTAATGGGAAAAAGCTGAAAAACTGACTGAAATACTTTGAACAGTGAAGCTTATCCTAGGTGAAATAAGGAACCAATTTTAATGGCTCCTTTGTGGCTGGTTTAACTTTTCTGTCTCACACAGGGCTTGGAGATGTTTTATTTTTTTGTCTTTATTATGGTCTAGGAGAATGGAATGTTTTTCAGTAATTGCTGTACCTGTTCTTCACATTTAAATGTTTTTTCTCTTCTCTCTCTCTTAAGGTCATAATGTTTCCTGTAAAGCTTATCTTTAGAGAGTACTGAATGAAAGCAGACTTATGGAGGGAGACAGACTAGAATGAGAGAGTTTCTTGTAGAAGAGTATTTCTGTGTTCAAAGTGGCTTCAGCAAGGGTCCCTGGAAGCAGAGGCTGAGCTTCCAGGGCTAAGATCTACCATACCCAGGTCTCCCAGGTGGAGGGATGACATTTTGCATGAATGATGATAAAGAAATATGGTTTTCAGTGAGGAAAGCTTAGAGGGAGCCAGGTGGGGCTGAGGAAACAGAGCTCAGATGGGGAAAAAGGAGACAGGAGGCTTTTGGATGCTTGGCCAAGAAGGGGATTTGGAGCATTAATTAGGGGGATTTTGAGTTATTTTTAGTGAATATTCTCATTCATCTCCCTGTCTAGATATATAATAGTTTTCACATTGTCCAGTGGTGTTTTTGTGTGAGTTGGTTCTTTCAGGGAAGCTGTAAGTGGAAGAGAACATAGCCAACACCTGGTATCCAGGAGCAGTGCTAGTACAGTTGACCCTTGAACAACATGGTTTGAACTATGCAGGTTCATGGAAATGTCGATTTTTTTGGATACAGTCCAGTACTCTAAATGTATTTTCTCTCCCTTATGATTTCCTTTCTTTCACTCTTTCTCTCTCTCTGTCTCTCACTTTCTTTCTTCCTTCCTTCCTTTTTTTCCTTACTTTTCTTTCTTTCTTTCTTTCTTTCTTTCTTTCTGATTTTATTTATTTAAGAGAGAGAGAGAGACAGAGGGACAGAGAGAGAGCCTGAGTGGGGGTGGGGTGGGATGGGGGGCAGGGTAGAGGGAGAGGCAGAGGGGCAAGCAGACTCCCTGCTGGTGGGAATCCTCAATTTGACTCAGGTCTTGATCCCAGCACTCTGAGATCATGACCTGAGCTGAAATCAGATGCTTAACTGACTGAGACACCCAGGCACCCCATGATTTTCTTCATAACATCTTTTTCTCTAGCTTACTTTATTGTAAGAATATAGTATCTAATATATATAATATATAAAATATATGTTAATTGACAGTTTATGTTGTCAGTAAGGCTTCTGGTCAACCATAGGCTCTAAAGTTAAGTTTTTGGGGAGTCAGAAGTTATACACAGATTTACAACTGCATGTAGGGGGTGGGGGTTGGTGTTCCAACCCCCATATTGTTCAAGTGTCAACGGTAATCTGGACTCACACAGAAAGTAAAATTACCTCAACTTGGCCTACGTCGCAACTTTTAAGGCTCAGCTCTGCCTTTAACAAATCATGTGACCTTAGGCCAAATATCTAAACTTCAGTTTCTCAATGTGTAATGATTTGAATGGAGGGAGTAATAGTCATATAGAGTTTTTCAGATAGTAAGTTTAAAAATATGTTAAATACTAGGTACCTAGGGGATTCTTAATAAAGATGTGTTTCTTTCCCATTTGTCCATAATTCTGCAGACTTACTGGGCTCTGTAAGGGAAAGCATTTGTTAATTCTCCAGCAAAATGTCCTGTCAGACTTTCAGGACTCAGCTGTAGTGTAAATAGTAGCTTTCCTTTGTTCTTACTGACTTGAAAGGACCAACTAGTACCATAGTGTGTATTTGTTGCTGTCTAGATGACCATGTCTCTGTTCTCTAATAGTACCCAGACTTTTTCTCTGAGTGGCTACACTGGACCCCTGTTTATCTGTTTCTTCAGAAGCTGATCTCCTCTGTTCTATTAGGCACAGAGCTTGATAAAGGAATCAAAGTATAGCACAAAGCAATCAAATTACAATGAATCTCATGACTCTTTTTTTTTTTAAACTATATCTCTAGTTTTTTTTTTTTTTAGATTTTATTTATTTATTTGACAGAGAGAAAGTGAGACAGCACAAGCAGGGGGAGCAGGAGAGGGAGAAGTAGACTTGCCGTTGAGCAGGGAGCCTGATGCGGGGCTCGATCCCAGGACCCTGAGATCATGACCTGAGCTGAAAGCAGCCGCTTAACGGACTGAGCCACCCAGGTGCCCCTATTTCTAGTTTTTTATACTGTGACAATCAATATTGTAACAAATACCTTTCTACATTTATCTTAGATACATGTATTTTTTTTATTACAATAGGACAGAGTCCCAAAAGTAGTATTGCTAGTTTAAAAATCTGCATATTTTAATCTTATTACACATTTCCAGATTATTTTCCCCCATTTGCAGCAACTCATACTCAAATGAATAGAGTCTGAGGATGACATCCTCATTAGCTATGAGTGTTATTGCCTTTTAAGTTTTGTGCTAATCTAATGGGTAGAAAATAGTTTATGAGTATTCTTTTAATTTATAATCATTATTTCTTTACAAATTCTGATAAGAACACTTAACCTGAGATCTACCACTTAACAAAAGTTTTAAGTGTACAATACAGTATTGTTAAGTATAGACACAATGTTGTATGGCAGCACTCATTCATATTACATAACTGATATGCTATCACTTAGCATAATATCTTCCAGGTTCATCTGTATTGTCATATGGCAGAATGCCCCCCCTTTTTTTTAAGACCAAATGTATTATTGCTTTTGATATTGTTCATAGGGAGAATAAGATACCTTGAATGAATATTATGAACTTCAAAAGTAATACTTAAAATAACTTTATTACTTTTCCTTTTTTTAAATTTCTTTTCTTTTTGTTTTTTAAAAATTAAATGAATGTCTTCAGTTTAATGCAAAAGCACATTTTAATCTACAACTTACAACTGTGTTATGGTGTTTGTGTTTTCATGATATTCCAAAACAAAAGTACACTGGAATATTTTAATTCAGGATACACTTCTGAAATTTTGTAAGATAATTATAATTCAAATACTCCATTCAGTGTAATATATATAATAACATAATTTTATTTTTTATACAATAATATAATTTAGTCTGAGATAGTTGCTTCTATTTATGAGACTTCTATTATTTAAAAATACACATAGTAAAGGGAAAATATTTATGCACAAAGGTACCTAGAAGGTTTTTATAACAGTATTTTTATCATTTTGAATTTATAAGAACTATCTTCATGTAGTGACCTCTTTAACAAGAAGATTCTCATTACTGCTTCATTTTTGAAATAATGTTTAATATAGACATCTTTCCATTTCTTGGCCCTGCTACAATAGATTATGACATTTTTCAAATGGTAGGAACCAGAGAGTAAAGTTTTTCTTTAGTTGTCTTCTTGGACTTTATGAAAGATCAGAAAAGAATGCACTTATAGGTCATTTGGGGGAAAATTGTGAAGCTCATGACCAACCTGTTTCTCTATGTGTGCAGTTCACTATCTATTTGTACTAGAAATGAGAATCATAGCTTCTTTAAGAAAAGAATATAACCATTATGCCCTTAGCTGTATTCCTATATTGCATTTTTTTGTATTGTATGAAGTCATGTAACATTGCTGTGATTTTAAAAAATTGCCATAGAACATAAAAACATGCCAATTAATGTAAAGATATGCCATTTTGCCTGGATGGAAGACTCAGTATTTAAAAAATATATTATGTCTCTATAAGTTAATGTGTAATTTCAGTGTGGTCCCAATGAAACATCTAATAGATTTTTTTTTTTAAAGATTTTATTTATTTATTTGACAGAGAGAGAGATAGCGAGAGAGGGAACACAAGCAGGGGGAGTGGGAGAGGGAGAAGCAGGCCTCCCGTGAAGCAGGGAGCCCGATGCGGGGCTCGATCCCAGGACTCTGGGATCATGACCTGAGCCGAAGGCAGACGCTTAACGACTGAGCCACCCAGGCGCCCCAAAACATCTAATAGATTTTAAAATAGAATTTGGCAGGCTGTTTTTTCATGAGCAGAGCCACTGGTAAATTTGTTTCTGTTAAGATATACAGTCCAAGAGAAACTGAAAAAGCAGTCAAGTAGAGTTAAATATCAGTAACAATAAGGAAGAAAGATCTTTTGTTATGTTATGTTAAGAGATAAAAGAGTAATATCTAGGATTCATAAAGGAAACATTTCAAGTATTTAAGAAGAATATCAATAACCCAATAAAAATGGACAGAACATAGGAAAAGGCAGTTCATAAAAGTTGAAACACTGAAGTTGAGTAAACATAAATAGATCAGTGATCATATATTTTATCATAAAAGTTAATTGAAAAAATATAACCGCTAAATGGACAAATTTCCTACTAAATAGATAAAAAATGACAAATACCGCTAGTATCCAGTATGGTTAAAGGTGTGTATTAACTATTTTGAGCCCTAGTGGGGTTATTAATTGGTATAGCCTCTATAGGGAGAAATTTGGTATCATTTATTAAGTTTTAAATGTGCATGCTTTATGGCATTGCCATTCTTCTTTATGATATTAAATTAAATTAATTTAGCAGTAGGGCATGAGAGCAGTAGGGCATGAGAAAGTACCTTAGGTACAACTATATTATTATGACTAGGAAGAGTTACAAAACACGACATTCTGTCACAGACTGATTTGCAAGATATATTATGATATGAAAAAAGCAAGGTAAAAACACATATTCTATTAAAATATAAAAATAAATTCTGTATCAGTATAGGATGATGTGTGGATTCATAAGTACTATGGTGTTTTGTAGGACACGTGACAGGAGTAACAATAGTTATGGAGGCAGAGGAGACTGAGACTAATTCGGTTTACTCAATTTAAATATTGTCATAGAAATTTATTAAGATAGAAGTGTTGTAATTAAGCATTTATTATTTTTTGTTGAGGTACAATGGACATGTTATATTAGTTTCAGGTGTACAGTATCATGATTTGATATTTGTATATATTGTGAAATGATCACCACTAAGCATTTATTTTATTTTTATTTTTATTTATTATTTTCTAAAGATTTTATTTATTTTTTTGACAGAGAGACACACAGCGAGAGAGGGAACACAAGCAAGGGCAGAGGGAGAGGGAGAAGCAGGCTTCCGACTGAGCAGGGAGCCTGATGCGGGGCTCAATCCCAGGACTCTGGGATCATGACCTGAGCCAAAGGCAGACGCTTAACGACGGAGCCACCCAGGACCTCCTTAAGCATTTATTTTAATGGAATTCTACTAAAGTGTCTAGTTCAGAATCAGAAAGATAAAGCCTCGGATAGGGCTTATAAACTAGGGTATATCTTTTTAGGTAAATGTAAAAACATTTTTTTGCTTCAGTGAAGCAGTTTGCTGAAGTAGAATGCCATCTGAAACTTAAAAGACTGAACTGAAGATTTCTAAAGATAATAATTCTAATTACAGACCTGACATACCTTAGGATAATTCTTGGCTCTCTATTAGATCAATAAGGAAACACCCATTCTTTGTGCTGCTATTATATTAAGGATCGATATGCACAACCACCTCCTTCACACCCTTACCTAGTCCCCTGGTAAGGATCATGAGCCAATATTTGGCATTAGACAAACCTGCTGCTACGGAACAGGCTATGGAGAAAAGCCTCATGTGGAATGAAGTGTGTATGTAAATGGCGTCTATCACGTGCTCAAGACGCGGTTGTTGCCCTTTACAAATTTTAAGATTTTCTTGCTGCTGAAAGAAGGAGGAGAAGGAGGAGGGAAAAGAAGGGGAGAGAGAGGGGGAGTTTGCGTATTATTTTCTGGCAAAGAACAATGTGTGGCCATTGGTTCTTTTTTTCTTTTTAAAGACTTATTTATTATAGTGTGCGTGCGTGGGTGTGCGAGTGTGGGGAGGGGCAGAGGGAGAGAATCTTCAAGCAGACTCCCACTCAGCATGGACCCCAAAGTAGGACTCAGTCTCACCACCCATGAGATCATGACCTGAGCCAAAACCAAGAGTTGGACCCTTAACCTATTGAGCCACCTAGGCTCCCCTGGCCATTGGTTCTTATGGGTGAGGAGGAATAGGTATTAGAACATACAGTTTTACAAATGAACTTGTGAGTTTATATATCAAGGAAAAGAATAAGACACATCTTTAAGAGTTACCCTAAGTTCATTCATTCTTTCATTTATTCTTTAGATATATTTGGGTGCCTACACATACTGTCCTAGGTGGTATTGGAATAATTAGGGACACATAAACGGAGTTCATATCCTTGTGCAGGTTAACTTCTGTGTCATAGGCAGATATAAAAGCAAGTATAAAATAAAATAATTGTGAGATTTAAAAGCTATGAATAAATTAAGGGCTTGGATAGAGAATTCAGATAAATAAAAGTGCCAAGCCCAGTGAAGATTGAGGAGGGGGTGCACTCCAGGCACAGGGAACATGTGCAAGTTCCCTGAGATGGAAAAAGAGCTTGATATCTACAGTCAGCTGAGGAGTATGGTAAAAGTACTGTGAGCTGTGGGTGGGGTGGGAGGGAGTGGGTCCCAACAGGGGAACCTGGAGAAATAACCTGAACCTACATAATGCAGAAAACCTAAACCATGATAATTAACTATCTTAATTATACATATTTTTCAAGAAATGTCTCTTATTCCACACACTGCAGTGTGGTGAGCACATTTTTTCACTGAACTAACACTGTTGTTGTTCACATATACAACCAACATTCTTTTTTAAAAAAGAATTATTTATTTTTTTATTATGTTCATTTAGCCAACTTATAGTACATCATCAGTTTTTGATGTATTGTTCAATGATTCATTAGTTGCATATAACACCTGGTGCTCATCCCCACACGTACCCTTCTTAATACCTATCACTCGATTACCCCATTCCCCGACCCGGCCTCCCTTCTGTAACCCTCAGGTTGGTTCCTGGAGTCCAGAGTCTCTCATGGTTTGTCTCCCTCTCTGATTTTTTCCCATTCAGTTTTCCTTCCCTTTCCCTGTGGTCCTCTGCACTATTCTTTATGTTCCACATATGACTGAAACCATATGATAATTGTTGTCTCTGCTTGACTTATTTCACTTAGCATAATCCCCTCCAGATCCATCCATGTCAATGCAAATGGTGGGTATTCATCCCTTCTGATGGCTGAATAATATTCAGCCTTCCACAAATTCCTTGCATAGTTTGGCTATTATGGACATTGCTGCTATGAACATTGGGGTGCATGTGCCCCTTCTTTTCACTACATCTGTATCTTTGGGCTAAATACCTAGTAGTGCAATTGCTGGGTCGTAGGGTAGCTCTATTTTAAATGTATTGAGAACCTCCACACTGTTTTCCAGAGTGGCTGTATGAGCTTGCATTCCCACCAGCAGTTTAAAAGGGTTCCCCTTTCTCCACATCCTCTCCAACACTTGTTGTTTCCTGTCTTGTTAATTTTTGCCATTCTAACTGGTGTGAGGTGGTATCTCATTGTGGTTTTGATTTGTATTTCCCTGATGGCTAGTGATGTTGAACATTTTTTCATGTGTCTGTTAGCCATTTGGATGTCTTCTTTGGAGAAGTGCCTATTCATGTCTTCTGCCCATTTCTTGACTGGATTATTTGTTTTTTGGGTGTTGAGTTTGAGAAGTTCTTTATAGATCTTGGACACCAGCCCTTTATCTGATACGTCATTTGCAAATATCTTCTCCCATTCTATGGGGTGTCTCTTAGTTTTGTTGACTGTTTCCTTTGCTGTGCAAAAGCTTTTTATCTTGATGAAGTTTCAAAAGTTCATTTTTGCTTTTGTTTCCCTTGCCTTTAGAGACATTCTTGAAAGAGGTCGCTGTGGCCAGTGTTGAAGAGGTTACTGCCTATGTATTCCTGTTTCACATTGAGGTCTTTCATCCATTTTGAGTTTATATTTATGTATGGCGTAAGAGAATGGTCCAGTTTCATTCTTCTGCATGTGGCTGTCCAATTTTCCCAGCACCATTTATTGAAGAGACTGTCTTTTTTCTATTGGATATTCTTTCCTGATTTGTTGAAAATTAATTGACCATAGAGTTGAGGGTCCATTTCTGGGGTCTCTATTCTGTTCCTTTGATCTTTGTGTCTGTTTTTGTGCCAATACCATACTATGTTGATGATCACAGCTTTGTAATATAGCTTGAAGTCAGGCATTGTGATGCCCCCAGCTTTGGTTTTCTTTTTCAACAATCCCCTGGCAATTTGGGGTCTTTTCTGGTTCCATACAATTTTAGGATTGTTTGTTCCAGCTCTGTGAAAAATGTTGATGGTATTTTGATAGGGATTGTATTGAAAGTGTAGATTGCTCTGGGCAGCATAGACATTTTCACAGTGTTTATTCTTCCCATCCATGAGTGTGGAATGTTTTTCCATCTCTTTGTGTCTTCCTCAATTTCTTTCATAAATGTTCTGTAGTTTCTAGACTATAGATCCTTTACCTTTTTGGTTAGGTTTATTCCTAGGTATCTTACGGTTTTTGATGCTACTGTAAATGGAATTGATTCCTTAATTTTTCTTTCTTCAGTTACATTGTTAGTGTATAGAAATACAACTGATTTCTGTGCATTGATTTTGTATCCTGCCATGTTGCTGAATTGCTGTATGAGTTCTAGTAATTTGGGGGTGGAGTCTTTTGGGTTTTCCACATAAAGGATCATGTCATCTGCGAAGAGAGAGAGTCTAACTTCTTCTTTGCCAATTTGAATGCCTTTTATTTCTTTTTGTTGTCTGATTGCTGAGGCTAGGACTTCTAGTACTATATTGAACAAAAGTGGTGAGAGTGGGCATCCCTGTTGTGTTCCTGACCTTTTTTTTTTAAAGATTTTATTCATTTTTTTTTTGAGAGAGCACAAGCAAGAGAGCAGCAGAGGGAGAGGAAGAAACAAACTCTCTACTGAGGGAGCCTAATATGGGGCTCAATCCCAGGACCCTGAGATCATGACCCGAGCTGAAGGCAGCCATTTAACCAACTGAGCCACCCAGGTGCCCCATCATTTTCCTGACCTTATGGGCAAAGCTCTCAGCTTTTCCCCATTGAGAATGATATTCACTGTGGGCTTTTCATAGATGGCTTTTATGATATTGAGGTATGTTCCCTCTATCCCTACACACTGAAGAGTTTTAATCAGAAAAGGATGCTGTATTTTGTCAAATGCTTTTTCTGTATCAATTGAGAGGATCATATGGTTCTTGTCTCTTCTTTTGTTAATGTGATCTATTATGTTGATTGATTTGCCAATGTCGAGCCACCCTTGCATCCCAGGAATAAACCCCACCTGGATTCTATTGGCTAGGATCTTGGTGAGTATCTTGGCATCCATGTTCATCAGGGATATTGGTCTGTAATTCTCCTTTTTGATGGGATCTTTGGTTTTGGGATCAGGGTAATGCTGGTCTCATAGAATGAGTTTGGAAGTTTTCCTTCCATTTCTATTTTTTGGAACAGTTTCAGTAGAATAGGTATGATGTCTTCTTTAAATGTTTGGTAGAATTCCCCTGGGAAGCCATCTGGCCCTGGGCTCTTGTTTTTTGGGAGGTTTTTGATTACTGCTTCAATTTCCTTGCTGGTTATTGGTATGTTTAGATTGTCTTTTTCTTCCTGTTTCAGTCTTGGTAGTTTATAAGTGTCCAGGAATGCATCCATTTATTCCAGATTGCCTAGTTTGTTGGCATATACCTGCTGGTAATAAGTTCTAATAATTGTCTCTGTTTCCTTGGTATTGGTCGTGATTTCTCCCCTTTGATTCATGATAATATTAATTTGGGTCCTTTCGCTCTTCTTTTGGATAAGTCTGGCCAGAGGTTTATTGATCTTAATTCTTTCAAAGAACCAGTTTCTAGTTTTGTTGATCTGTTCTACTGTTCTTCTAGTTTCTATTTTATTGATTTCTGCTCTAATCTTTATTATTTCTCTTCTCCTGCTTGGTTTAGGCTTTATTTGCTGTTCTTTCTCCAGATCCTTTAGGTGTAATGTTAGCTTGTGCATTTGGGATTTTTCTAATTTTTTGAGAAGCTTGGATGGCTATGTATTTCCCTCTAAGGACTGCCTTTGCAGTATCCCATAGGTTCTGAACTGATGTGTTTTCATTTTCATTGGTTTGCATAAATTGTTTAAGTTCCTCTTTGATTTCCTGATTGACCCATTCAGGGGTCAATAAAAAGAGGATGCTTTTTAACCTACAAGTGTTTGCATTCCTTACAAATTTTTCCTTGTGTTTGAGTTCCAGTTTCAAAGCATTGTGGTCTGAAAATGTGCAGGGAATACTCTCAATCTTTTGGTATTGGCTGAGACCTGACTTGTGACCCAGTATGTCATCTTTTCTGGAGAAAGTTCCGTGTGCACTCAAGAAGAATGAGTATTCTGTTCTTTTAGGATGGAATGTTCTGTATGTATCTATGAAGTCCATCTGGTCCAATGTATCCTTTAAAGCTCTTGTTTCTCTGTTGATCTTCTGCTTAGATGATCTGTCTATTGCTGTGAGTGGGGTGTTGAAGTTTCCTATTATTAGTGTATTATTATCAATATGATTCTTTATTTTGTTTATTAGTTGGTTTTTGTAGTTGGCTGTTCCCATGTTGGGGGCATAGATATTTACAGTTGTTATTTTTTGTTGGATAGACCCTTAAATATGATATAGTGTTCCTCTACATCTCTTTTCACAGTCTTTGGTTTAAAATCTAATTTGTCTGATATGAGAATTGCTACCCCAGCTTTCTTTTGAGGTCTGTTGGCATGGTCAACAGTTCTCCATCCGCTCACTTTCAATCTGGAGGTGTCTTTAGGTTCAAAATGAGTCTCTTGTAGACAGCATATGGATGGGTCCTGCTTTTTTATCCAGTCTGAAACCCTGTGTCTCTTGATGTGAGCATTCAGCCTGTTCATGTCGAGAGTAACTATTGAAAGATACGAATTTAGTGCCATCGAATTGCCTGTAACGTCCTTGTTTCTATAGATTGTTTCTGTTAATTTCTGGTCTATATACTCTTGGGGTCTTTCTTCTTTTATAGAATCCCCCTTAATGTTTCTTGCAGAGCTGGCTTGGTTGTCACGTATTCTTTCAGTTTCTGCTGGTCCTGGAAGCTCTTCATTTCTCTGTCCATTCTGAATGACAGCCTTGCTGGTTAAAGTATTCTTGGCTGCATATTCTTCTCACTTAGTACCCTCAATATGTCTTGCCAGCCCTTTCTGGCTTGCCAGGTCTCTGTGGATAGGTCTGACGTTATTCTGATGTTCCTCCCTCCGTACGTAAGAAATCTCTTCCCTCAGCTGCTGTCAGGAAAGCTTCCTTGGCTCTAAGATTTGAAAGCTTCACTATTATATGTCAGGGTGTTGATCTGTTTTTATTGATTTTGGGAGGGGTCCTCTCTAGCTCTTGGACACGAATGCTTGTTTCCTTCCCCAGATTAGGGAGGTTCTTAGCTATGATTTGCTCAAATATACCTTCTAGTCCTCTCTCTCTCTCCAGCCCCTCAGGGATCCCAATAATCTGACGTTGGAATGTTTCATGGCATCAGTTCTCTCTCTAAGTCTATTTTCATGGGCTACTAGCTGCCTATCCCTATTTTCCTCAGCTTCATTCCTATCAGCTTATCTTCTAGATCATTTATTCATTCTTCTGCCTCATTTACCCTGGCTGTTAGAATATCCAGTTTAGACTGCATCTTATTCATAGCATTTTTAAGTTCGGCTTGATTAGATCTCATTTCTGTCCTTGGAGATTCTATACTGTCACTAGTGCTTTTTTTCAAACATAGCTATTGACTTCATGATCGTTGTCCTGAAGTCTATCTCTGACATCTTGCTTATGTCCATATCCATTAGTTCTGTGGCAGAGGACATTGTCTCTGGTTCTTTTCTTTGTTGGGAGTTCCTCCTACTAGTCATTCTATTGAGGGATGGTTGAGGGAATGGACAGAGTCCAAAATATCAACCACGACCCAAGGAAAGTGCACCTTAGAAAAAATCTGAAGTGGTTGAAAGCTACCACAGATACGCCACCAAAGCCAAGATGATCCAAAACAATAAAAAAGAAAGAAAAAAGAAAATTAAAAAAAAGGGGGAGTGGGGAGAGAGATTATAATCTCTCAGGGTGAACAAAGCACGGTGATGTGCCTGTTCCTGCTTGATTTTTGGTCTGTGTGTTAGAAGACACTATATCTCAGAATTACAAAGAAATCAGAACTTATATATATATCAAGGTGAAATTGAATAGAATGAAAAATGGGCTAGTATGGGGCATAAATCTGTAAAACATACATGTGAAAAAAATAAAAGTTAAGAAGCAACTTAAAAACATAGGTTAGGAAATAAGAATATTTTTGAAATGGGAACAGGGTTAAAAAAAAAAGAAAAAAAAAAAGAAAGAATAAGAAAAGAAACTAAAAAAGAAGTATAAAATTTTAGCCTGAAGTGTAAACTAGTCGTGAGGGCACACCTGGAGTTCTCTATATCATCTTCCCCTGGGGCTGGAGTTTTGTAGTCCTGTGGGAAATAAGCTTCCAGTCTGTCTTTTGGGGGAGGGTCCTGCTGCTGGGCTTCTCAGGCGTCTTTGGGTGGAATTGCCCCACCCCTTGTCAGACAAGGGGGATGGGCTTAATGTGAGCTGGTTCACTGCATGGCTTTTGTTCCCTGGTGTCTTTCTGCTTCTCTTTAGAGGGTCAGAGCAAATATGGCTGTGTGGGAATCTTGGGCCCAGAGCTGCAATGTCACAGTCCCCCGCCTCAACAAATCCTCTAGGTGAATCCGTCTCCACCTCTGCATGTACCAAACTCCACAGACTCGTGCAGTTCGTGCCCGCCACACCTTTCCTGGGGGAGTCACGGGGACCCACGAGCATCTCTGCTCTTTGTGACTTTGCAATTGCTAGTGGCCATGGGCTCACGGGTGCACCATTTTCCACAGCTCCCAGGTCATGCTGGGTGCCGCCCCAGTGTTCCTTTGAGGGTCACAATGCCCTGAGAGTTGTTCAGTCGTGGGCACAGCCTCTTTGTGTGCCAAACCACGGAATCCAGAATCCTGAGGCTACCGCTGGCTGCACTTCTCCCTGGGGGAGTTACGGGGACCTGTGAGCTTCTCTGTGCCTTGTGACTCTGCAACTGTTAATGGAGGTGGGCTCGTGTGTGCACCCTCTTTTGCAGCTCCCAGGTCATGCTGGGTGCTGCCCCAGAGTCCCTTCGTGGGCCACACTGCCCCGAGAGCTGTCTCTGTTGTGGGCGCAAGCTGTTTTATATCTCCCCTGGGATATTAGACAGCCCACACCTTCTAGTCCTTTTCAGAGTGATAATGCAGAGGGTGGTCTCCCTACCAGCTGGGCTCACAGTTTATGGTGACCGGAACTGAAAGTCCCCTCTGGGCTCGCTGACCATAACCAGTCTCCCTGCTTGGGCACTCTATCAGTTCAGGCTCCCCATTCTTTCTGAGTCTCCTGGAATCCTGAGACCACAATGATCCCTAGAATTCTGCCCTATTCGCCCCATGTGCCTTTTTCAAAAGGGGGTGCCTCTCACTAGAGCAGATTTCCAAGGGTCCTGATTTATTTGCTCTGGTGTTATATCACTTTCTGATGGCCGGCTTTTGGAGGCTCCCTCCCCCCTCTGCTTATCTTTGGATATTTACCCCGAAGGGTCAAGGTTCCACACCTCCTACCTTGCAAAAAGTAGTCGTTTTTCTGCTTGTGGAAATCCAGATAAATCTTCTTACATCTCAGGCTGAATTCGTGTTTGTTCAGAATGGTTTGATAGATATCCAGCTAAATTCGAGGGACCAGATTAAACAAGATCCCCTGCTCTGCTGCCATCTTGCCCACCTATAACTAACATTCTTAGAAACATCTTTTTTTAACTTAAATTTTAATTAAATTTTTCTTTATTGTGGTAAAAACACTTAACGTGAGATCTACCCTCTTAACACATTTTTAGGTGTATAATACAGTATTGTTAGGTGTAGATACAATGTTGTACAACAGATCTCTAGAACTTATTAATCTTGCATAATTGAAAGCTAATACCCATTGAATAGCAACTCCCTATTTCCCATTCCGCCTGGTGTCTGGCAATCACGGTTCTATTCTGTACTTTTATGAGTTTGACTATTTAAAATACTTCATGTAAGTGGAACCATGCAGTGTTTGTCCTTCTGTGACTGGCTTATTTCACTTATTATAATGTCTTCCAGGTTCATCCACATTGATGCGTATGGCAGGACTTCTTTCTTTTTAAGATACATACATTGTATGTATCTACCACCTTTTCTTTATCCATTCATCCAGTGATGGATATTTAGGTTGTTTCCAATTCTTGTCTATTGTAAATAATGCTGCTATGAACATAGGAGTGAAAATACTTCTTCAAGAACCTGATTTAAGTTCTTTCAGAAGATTGCCAGATCAGTAGTTCTATTTTTAATTTTTTGAGGACCCTTTGTACTGCTTTCCTTACAGCTGCATAATTTTATATTCCTACCAACAGTGTACAGTACAAGTGTTCCAATTTCTCCACATCCTTGCCAACAGTTATTATTATTATTTTGATAATAGCCATCCTAAGAGATGGTGAGGTGATATTGTGGTTTTTATTTACTTTTCCCTGATGATTAGTGATGTTAAGCATCTTCATATTCTTGTTGGTCATTTGTATGTTTTCTTTGGAGAAATATCTCTTCAAGTCCTTTGCCCATTTTTAAAATTTGGCTTTTTCCCCCTGTTTTTGCTGTTTTGTTGTAGGACTTCCTTATATATTTTGGAAATTAACCCCTTATCAGATATAGTGTTTGCAAATATGTTTTCCCATTCTGTCAGTTTCCTTTTCACTCTATTGATTGTTTCCTTTGTTGTACAGAAGCTTTTTAGTTTGATATAGCCCCACTTTTCTATTTTGGTTTTGGAATGATAGTTATATATGTGAATAAAGACTGCATTACTTCAGGGCGCCTGGGTGGCTCAGTTGGTTAAGCGACTGCCTTCGGCTCAGGTCATGATCCTGGAGTCCCGGGATCGAGTCCCACATCGGGCTCCCTGCTCAGCGGGGGGTCTGCTTCTCCCTCTGACCCTCCCCCCTCTCATGCTCTCTCTGTCTCATTCTCTCTCTCAAATAAAAAAAAGAAAAAGACTGCATTGCTTCAGTGAAAGAATGTGTTCATCACACTGTGGTGCATGGTATAAATGATATAAAGACATATATGTATATGATGTTTCTCAGAGTATTAGTTATATATATTTATTAATAAGGACAGTGTTAGTTCAGTGAGAAAATATGTTCACTATACTGTGATGCTTGAAGTACACTATGTAAAGACACATGTGTAAAAGATGTTTCTAAGAATCTAGTGGTATATGTGAATTAAGACAGTGTTAAAAAAAAAACCTCAAAAACGCCAAAAGCAAAAAATACATTTTTTTTTTAAGGTAAACAGTATTGGGAATTAAGAGGTTTTGTCTGTTTGGATTTTTGATTGGTCAGTTCAAGAGAGTAATTATTGAGTAAAACAGAGATATGTAAAACATATTTTATTAATTTTATGCATTTTGGGGCAGCTAAACCCTGAGGGCAGAGATAAAATCTTCCAATAATGTTTTTCTCTCTGGCTGTTGGGATTAAATTTTGTTCAATCTGGAACATGTCTCCCTAACTAGGTCATCAAATGACACATGATTTTTCCCCTCAGTATTAATTTTCACAGTGATGATTTCAATAGTCAATAAATCCATAACAAGACAAAACATTCCATTAGAAAAAAGAATTCTTTTCTCAATTGATGGATAAACAATTTAGGATGAGATCGTTTGATAGTTTCTGCTTTAAACTATTTGGTCTCCCAAGGTAGTGGTATTTTTTAGAGCCAGCCCTTGCACCGTGTCATTGTAATGACACCGTAAAACAGTTCTTTTTATACTTTCCAATAGAACAGTGTGACATCTTAAATCTGAGTTGCTTTACTTTTTAAAAGGTGAAGAATGCATGATTCCTTTCCATCTGCCTCCCTCCAGCAAGGCAGTCAAAAGGTACAAAGAAAGAAGCTCAGGGGAAACACACTGTCACTCTATGAATACATTCAAGGTAACCATATAGATGGAGGGGGAATTGTTCAGTCTGAGAAGATAAGACAAGGTGACAATAACCTAGAATTATTCAAAGATAGATGTTTAGGTTTTTCAGTGGGTAAAGATAGCACAATGGAAGATGCTTCCACACAGATGCACATTCTACAGGGTCAGGGGTGGTTTCAGAATCATCACAGAACAGCCGAGTTTGGGATTAGCCATTGCAACTATAGTGAGACTCTTTGTATTGAAAGTTGGGGCTAGGTCCTATGACATGGATCAAGTTGGGTGGGTAAGAGGAAGAGGGAGGACTGGAGAGAGAAATATGCAAGGGGGGATGGTTTCTGGAAGTTGTCTATGTTCAGCTAGAACCAATCTCTAAAATAATAGTTACCCATTTCTCTTTAAAACTTCAATTTTGATAACAAACAAATGTTTTTCCCTCTTTCCTAAAAAAAAAGTATAACCAGATAAACACAAACAAAACAATTCATACTTAAAGAGAGCCTGTGTGGAAGATTGCTTGCCCATGTTCAAGTAATAATTATTTTAATTAACAGTGTATTGTGCACTGTCAACTCCATTTTTGGAGTTGAGTCAAAATAACAAATACCTAACTCATCAGAAGGATCTAAGTTAATGGAAGCATTTGAATGGATTTGTTTGTCAGAGAAAATATGTTGTTTCTAATATTGTTTTATCTTCCTGAAGATGAGACATGGGTTTTGGGTACATGGTGATGCTAAAGTTTATAAGGGCTGTCTTAGTCTATTCAAGCTGCCGTAACAAAATACCTCAGTCTGGGTGGCTTAGAAATAACAGAAAGTTGTTTCTCACAGTTTTGGAGTCTGGAAGTCTGAGATCGGAGGGCAAGCACGGTCGAGGGAGGCTGTCTTCTCAATGGTAGACTTATTGTATCCTAACATGGCTAAAAGGCTAGGGACCTTTGTGGGGTTTCTTTTATAAGGGCACTAATTCCGTTCATAAGGGTTCTGCACTCATGACCTAAGCATCTCCCAATAGCCCCACCTCCTAATAGTATTACATTGGGCATTAGGATTTCAAAATATGCATTTTGGAGGGACATAAACATTCAGATCATAGCAATAGCTGTGTCCTGCTGCCATAGCCAACTTTTCCCTTGTGACTTGCTCAAATCCATAATGAGAACCAGACTATTGATCTTTGCAGATAATCCACTGGCAGATGTCTTCTTCTCTGAATTCATATTTGAGCTGAAATTCCCAGGATTATCTACTTACAGTGACATTTTGCAAATATTGATTTAGAATCTTGATTTACCCCTTTCTTTGGAGTCCTGTATACCTCTGTAAAACCTGCTCTCACTCTCTTTAACATTGCATTTGCATAATGTAAACTGAAGACAGATGTCCTAAATGCATACTAATGGGGAATACTTTGGCTTCTGTAATTCTTGAAATATAAAGCTGATGAACACACGAGGACAAACCCTGTCTCCCTGAGTGTCCTCTTTGAAATTACCACTCACTGGGCTAAGGAGCATTCTCCTTCTCAGGGGAAATCTTGACACATGGATAGTTGTTTAATAATTATTTATTACTATTTAGATTTTAAAATTTATTTGTGTCACACAGTAAAACTGTTGAAAACTTTATGCCACTATGGAAAAGAAAAAGCTCCCTTAAAACAGTGTGGATGTTCCTCAAAAAGTTAAAAGTAGAACTACCCTATGACACAGCAATTGTACTACTAGGTATTTACCTAAAGGATACAAAAAAATACTAATTCGAAGGGATACATGCTCCCGATGTTTATAGCAGTATTACCAACAATATCCAAATTATGGAAAGCCCAAATGTTGGCTGATGAATGGATAAAGAAGGTGTGGTATATATGGGCACCTGGGTGGCTCAGTTGGTTAAGCGACTGCCTTCGGCTCAGGTCATGATCCTGGAGTCCCTGGATCGAGTCCCGCATCGGGCTCCCTGCTCGGCAGGGAGTCTGCTTCTCCCTCTGACCCTCCCGACCCTCCCCCCTCTCATGCTCTCTCTCTCAGTCTCTCTCTCAAATAAATAAATAAAATCTTTAAAAAAAAAAAAAGGTGTGGTATATATACAATGCAATATTACTCAGCCATTAAAAGAATGAATCCTTGCCATTTGCAACAACATGGATGGAGCTAGAGAATATTATGCTAAGTGAAACAAGTCAGTTAGAGAAAGACAAATACCATATGATTTCACTCATATTTGGAATTTAAGAAATAGGACAAACATTGGGGGGGAAAAAGAGAGAGGCAAGCCAAGAAACAGACCCTTAACTAAAGAGAACAAACTGAGGGTTACCAGAGGGCAGGTGGGTGGGGGATGGATGAAACAGGTGATGGGGATTAAGGAGCGCACTTGTGATGAGCACTGGGTTGATGTATGGAAGCATTGGATCACTAAATTCTAAACCTGAAACTAATATTAAATTGTATTTTAACTAACTGGAATTTAAATAAAAACTTATTAATAAAAAAAAGAAAAAAGCTTCCTTAAATAGGGGGACCAAAGTGAAAATGGAGAACAAAGAACAGGTCAATGCATGGAAAATGTGGTTTTTGGATTCTTTAATCATAGTGTGGTAGGCAGAAAGAGTTCTAAGTTTTACTTCCAAAGGACCAAAACAAATGAAGTCTTGGAAGAAAAATATGGAGGCAGCCAACTAGCCAGTTGATCATTAAACAAGTATAATATAACCCTCTTTCCATTTATCTCACTGCCAAGGAGTATCATTGACTTTTGCTTAGGACTAGGGATGTGTACTCTGTGGTGCTCAGAAAGACAACAAAGAACCAATATATTTTCACTCCAGAATGAACTCCATAACATGCTATGGCACCTCTTGGGTTTAATTTCTCCCCAAAATAGGTCTGTTGCAGGGTAATAGGAAGTGAGCACCATACTTTCCTGGTTTAGGAAGAAAATCTTAGGGTCCAGTTGCTCTGTGGACAAGTTTTCAAACAAGTCCCTAATTTTTGGAGGAGCCCACCCCTGGCATATCTGGAGCTTCCCTCTGTACAACCTGTCAGGGGTCTGCAAAGTCAACTGTTAATCTTCCTGAAGCTCTGCAGGCACTTCAGCATTCCCATTCTATTTGGTCACCATTCCTCATTGCCTTTTGGTGAAAAAAATTCTTAAAGGAATTCCTCTTTTTCTCTGACTCTGTCTTGTACTGATTCTATCCCTCTCACATGCTTGCTCTTTCTCCCTGCCTTTCTCTCTTTCTCCTTTCTGTCTCTGTTTCTGTCTCTCTTTTAAGCGGAAGCCTAATTAGTCTTTTGGGAGGCCTGATTAATGAATGAAAAAAGAGAGAAAGAATTGTATTTTGAGGTGATGTGATGTTAAGGTAATTTTGTGAGTTTGAAAGGAGTGTATTTTTTAGAGAGGGGAGATGTATATAGAAATATTTGGAACAATTATCATGAATCCACCAGAGGGATAGCTTCATGGCAGCTAAAGGCATATTCTTTTACCCTGAATGTATTCTAGTTACTGTTGTACCTTTAGATCTTTGCTGTTGTTGTTTAAATGTGTGCATTTCTTTCCTCCAAAAGTCAGATCTCTTTCAAGCAGTTATTTTACTGAAATATGCACTTTCTCTACCATTCCAAGTTTAATGACATGCATTTTTTGAGGCAGCCACCAGAGTCAAGATGCTGAAGTTCCAGACTTGTTTCCTGTTTTCCCCAAGATATTAACTAGCCCATCCAGTGGGAGCAAACTTGGGCCTCATGAGCACTGTGCTTCATCAAGCTGCAAAAAATGGCCGCATTTTTTGAGTGTAGCTAGACTATTAAGAAGAGTACTTCAGTCAAATTTTATGAAGCTTTAAATAAATGGATTTTATGGTTATTCTTGCAAAACTTACTCTTTTTGAGTTAACTTGGAACTAAAAGTGATGTTTTCTGTCTTCTGTCACCCCCAGTTCTCTTAGCACACAAACTACTCCCTCGGGAGAGGCATCTGGAATGGCGACATAAGATAACTTTAACTTAATGGGACCCCAATGGCCTTTAAAAGTTAATGCTGCTAAAGCAATTAATGAAGCTTCTAAAGTAAGGGATGTAAGCCTGAGGATAATTTATGCATTGGGATGATCTGGCTCATTATTGGCATTATTTAACATTCCCCAGGCATTCGAGTAGATCATGGCTACACATCCAGAAATAGGACAAGACAATATTTTTGACTTCCATAGATAGGAAAATATTCTTCAAATTAGAAGAATGAAAAAGATCTTAAAATGGAACATAACAAGTTGGGAGAAGGATAGTTCTTCCTTATAAGAATTCAGCAGGGATGTCTGGGTGGCTCAGTTAGTTAAGCATCTGCCTTCGGCTCAGGTCATGATCCCACGGTCCTGGGATCGAGTCCTGAGTCGGGCTCCCTGCTCAGTGGGGAGCCTGCTTCTCCCTCTGTCGGCATCTCCCCCTGCTTGTGCTCTCTCTCTCTCTCTGACAAATAAATAAATGAAATCTTTAAAAAAAAAAAAGAATTCAGCAAATGAGTATATAGATAAAAAAATGATAGAATTTTAAAATCACATTTTGCAACTCTGGATGAAATAATGGGTCTAGGCAACAATCACAATGAATCCTAAAATCATTAGGGAAAAACTTGATTGGAAATTTTAAAATGAGGTCAGACTAACATCATCTGAATCCACTGATAAATCTTAACATCATTAAATACGGGGCAGCCAGATATCATGGGATCTCGGTGATACGAAATAATAGGAAGCACAAAGCACCATATATGAAGTATGTTGTCAAGAAACTTGAGCCTGACTGTCTCAAGTCCTCCAAGATGTACGTGTCAGTTTATAGGAAATACAGCAGACAGAGGAGATTTAATACATACACCATGAGGAAATCATCAGTCAAATGCAGAATGTGGAACACATGATAGTGCACATCAGTGGAATAAATAAAGCTTAAAAGATAAAACAATGCAATATGTGGACATTGAGAGATTTTGATTCAAATCAAGTAAATAAAAAATTTTCCTGGTATTAAGGAATTACTGACTTTTAAAGTACGGTGATTATTTAAAAATAGAGAAGCATACTAAGTATTTATAGTTGAAATACTGTGCTATGGTATTTGGTTTAAGATCTTCTGGCTAATCATGAGAAAAAGTGTTTGACTCATGGGATATATTCAATAAAAATATTAAATTGAAAAAATATTCTGGCTAAAATATGTGGGTCAGTAGATGAATTGAAGTTGGCCACATGCTAATATATATTACAGCTGGGTGATTAGAGTGTTCTTTGTACTTTGATGATTTGCATAGTTAAAAGGGGAACAGGAGTACCCTAAGATAGACACAAAGATGGTAGGTGAAAGAGTTGTATTTTCTCTGACCAAGGACTTGAAGTCACGGTGACATAATCAGATCAAGTCTGGGTATTGTTTGGAGCTGATATAAAATTTTTAGACGTTTAGGTACAATCACAAAAAAAAGTGTTTCAATTTTGTGTTAAATTATCATTTTTGTAAATTGATTTCAGACACTTCTTGTGGAATTTTACCTGTGTATAAGATGCATGTAATATAATTTCTAAAGCATACTACTGATAGTTGCTCTATTCATTTAACCAAACTAAGAATTTTCTTAGTTCTGATGGTTTTAATATTGTCAAAATCCCAAATTTTCTAAAACTTTTTTAGCAATACTGAGGGGAAAAATGATCTGCCATTCTTTGGCAAGTGGTACTTTTCAACTTCTTTATGTAAATAACTTAAAATGACAAGCAAAGTGATTGTAATATTTGATATTCCTGTCTGTTTTGGGAATATTTTCTCGTTTCTCACTTAAATGTTGGAGATACACACAAATTTGTGCTTTAGTTTATTTCAAGAAAACCATGCAAAATGCATTTTAAACAATTTTATCATATGTGATTATTGGGTCAAGTACCTGTAAAAACACCAGTGTGAAATTGGGGAAACCGAGGTAGTAATATTTAAGGATCTGAATCATTTCAAAGGTCCTGAAAAGCAGGATAACTTGAATTTAAATAAGGTAGTCACAAGTGTGTGCACGTGCATAGAGTCTACCCCATATTACAAATGTTCAGCCACGCACATCCTTCCCATAGATTCTCCCCAAAGGTATCTGATTCACATGGTACCATGTGATTGCCCCACTTTTGATGACTCCTTTTGATTTCTCCACCTTTTCAAACCCATAAAACATAAACTATGTGTGAGGGAAACAGCCACATCTGCCATGCCAAGATCCCATCTACAAAATAGTGATGTTTCGTGCTGATGTCTCATTTTTATACATATGTACATACATATATATTTAATTTTACTTTTATTTTGGGAAGAACACTTCACATGAGATCTACCTCTTAACAAATTTTTTAGTGTACATTATCGTTGACTCTGGGTATAATATTGTACAGCAGATCTATAAAACTAATGTGTCCTGGTCAGTATTGTTATAACTAGGTCCCCCTAGTGATCTGGAAGCAGTGTTGTTAATTGTCCTAGCCTCTTCCTGTTCTTGTCATGTGCATGTTTTGTACTGCACATGTCCTGTCAGGTGCCTTTCTAGAGGGACTCCTCTCTTTCTGTTCTGCTGCGCTGAATGCCAGCCTATCTCAAGATACCGTGTCTTATGCCCCACTTGATGTTCTTCCCAACTTATTGTTGCTCTTAAGGTTTTTGTTTACATCCATTCCCTGTTGTAAGTTAGACACACTAAACATCAGATAAAAAGGGAGAAGACAAGTATTCCTGTCTCGTGGATACCCTTGGTTTCTCTGAGCATTTTCCATTGCAGTGTTTTCCTACTTTAATGAGACTCAGTGTTCGTGAGAATAGGGAGCAGCATAAAATGCAACGATGCGAACAAATTTGAAAGGCCAAACACCATAGTAAAATTCGCCTTGGGGGACTCTCTAGAACTTTGAAGGAGAATTGTGGAGCACTATTGTATTTCAACATTGCAGGTCCTTGCACAGGTGTGAGATACAGATACTGGGAGGGTTTCCGGATACTGGATCCGTACCAACAGTCTTTTTATGGAAAATAGCCAATTGTTTGTTAGCTTTTCATGCAGAAGAAATCCATTCACATTAAACTAATACAGTGTTTCAGAGTAGAAAAAAAGTCACTCAGATACTGGAGATTAGATAATTCCCAGGTGGGTCTATTAATTTGTTTAAAGTGGTGGCTCTTTCAGAGTTTGGTCTTGGGACCAGCAACAATCAGCATCACCTGGAGATTTGTTAGAATTGCAAATTATCAAGCCCCATTCCAGACCTACTGATTGAAAAACTCCTGGGTGGGGCCCAGAAATCTGTTTTCACAAGCCTTCTGGGGGGATTCTGGTGAATGCACAAATTTAAGAATGACTGGTTTCATTGCATATTTTTCAAAAGAAAGATTTTGAAATTTTTAATCCATTTTTTCCATCTTTCTTAATACTATAAAATCCTTTGAAATAATCCTTCAAGTCAGAGCAATATTCCTTTTTTTCCTCCCAAGAGTATTAATAAAAGCAATCAGGTTCATACTAGTTTGATAATTCAGCAGCATATTGATAACTCAGAAAATATTCATGTTTATTATTATAACTGTCACATTGTATTGTTTTGCTCATATTCAGCACTGTTACGGCCTGATGCATAGCTTTAACACCTGCATATTTCTAAGGAAAACAAGAAAGGTATGCCTGTAGCTCCTTTAGGATCCATGGATTAATAATGAAGCAGTAATTAGTCAGGAATAGAGTGTGAAGCTCAACTCACTTTCAGATTCCAGGTTTGAACAGCATGTTTTCCCCTAGGATAAGAGACAGTACATGTAACATTCATTGCCTTGCTACACATTCCAAAGGAGCTTAATGTTAGCTTTTATTATCCTGGTGCTTTAATACTATTCCAGAGAAGGCTGCTGCATGCTTCCCTGTTTATGTCATTGTGAAGCTTGACCAATTGACAAAAACAAACAAAAATAAATAAAGCAAAACCCTGTTCAATGACCCAGTTTCTCATATGGCTCTGTGTACCTATGAAGTTCTAAAGAGAATATTAGAGATTAGCAGTGTCTTAAAAATAAATTTACTATGACTAGTGAACATAAAACTATCCTTATGATCATTCTATCTTTAAGAGACATCTTTTTATTATAAGGTAATATTTCTTGCTTAAAAGTCTGATATTAATATAGTTAGACCGCTTTATTTTAGTTATGATTTTTAGGTATATCTTTCCCCATCCCTTTATTTAAGACAGTTTTTGTCTTTTAAAACATATGTCTTGTAAACAGCATACAGTAGGGTTTTATTATTTCTATCCAACTTGAAAATCTTTGCTTTATGTAGAATGTTTATTAACATTTAATTTAATTACAGTTGTTGGGTACTTATTTATGAAGTCTATGATTTTGCTTTTTCGCTATTTTTCCTTTCTCTTTGTTTTTCTCCCCTTGCTTGTATCTTTGGATTAATCAAGTATTTTTGTTCTTACTTTCTCATTTTTAGTACTTATTCAGTTGATTGCAATATTTATCCTTGATTTGTTAAAGTTTAAATTAGTACTTTTTATATTTCCAAAGTAATGGAAATTATACGAGAGTTTTATAAGAGTTTAATTCCATTTAGCCCCTACTTGGGACTTTGTATTCTTGTTTGTCTTTCATGTTATTACCATTCTGTTTTGTCTTTGAGGATATTTATTGCACTTATTTTAAAATTTTGACCCATATGTTTTGATAATTCAGATTTTATATATTCTTCAGTTTTTGTGTTTCTTGTTCTGTTTATATTGCTCTTTTAAATTTTTTTCAGTTTTATTGCCCATGAACTGCTCATATTCCCCTCAGTTAGTAGCTGCCCTGTCTGCCAGGAAGGGTCAGGGGCAGGTACCGGCCTATGACTGTCCTATGGGGTTTGGACATAAGGGAAGGGATGAGCTCCATAATGGAGAGCTGCAGTCACCAGAGAATTGTTCTTCACTGAAAGGCTCTCTCTCCTCCCAATGAACCCTCAAGTTAGGGAGTAGGAATTTCCTTAGGTTTGGAGTTGAGGGTTTTGGACTCAAGAATGGAGGAATCAATGGGGCATGGCCACAGAATAGCCTCAACCCTGTAGGGGTTGCCTCAATACTGGGATGCCTGACAGCCACGTTGGGCAAAGGTTGTTCCAAAGCATCATGTGTGGGAGAGGGGTGGAAGCCCCCAGACCTACCCACGCCACACAGAGCCCGTAAAGAGATACAGCACATCCACAACAATCTCTGACCTGCTCAGGAACTCCTCATAGTGGCTACATACTTCTTCATACCCACGCTGTCTTTTCATTCTTTGGTCTCTCCACAAGACAGACCCGGTAGCCCATGCTGTATCAACATGGAGTCAGGACTGTTTCTTTTTTTTTTTTTTTGAAGATTTTATTTATTTGAGAGAGAGAATGAGAGAGAGAGAGAGAGAGAGCATGAGAAGGGGGAGGGTCAGAGGGAGAAGCAGACTCCCTGCCGAGCGGGGAGCCCGATGCGGGACTTGATCCCGGGACTCCAGGATCATGACCTGAGCCGAAGGCAGTTGCTCAACCAACTGAGCCACCCAGGCGCCCAAGGACTGTTTCTTTTACAGTCAGCTCCCCGCTTCTTTTCTCTCAGCTCTTTTCTTGAAATGCACCGATTGGGCTCCTGTATTTTCATAGACAAAAAAATTTGTGGGGCGCCTGGGTGGCTCAGATGGTTAAGCGTCTGCCTTCGGCTCAGGTCATGATCTCAGGGTCCTGGGATCGAGTCCCGCATCGGGCTTCCTGCTCCTTGGGAGCCTGCTTCTCCCTCTGCCTCTCTCTCTCTCTGTCTCTCATGAATAAATAAATAAAATCTTTAAAAAAAAATTTGTGAATTGAAAGCTAGGGCTGTGAATAAATATTTGATATGGTTGTTTGCTCTGGGAGGATCACATATTATGACAGGGAAAGTCCCTCTCCATTCCCATCTCTTGATCAGATTCTAAATCGAGAAATCAGAGATGGAAATGAAAGTGAGATCAGTGGTGTTCTTTTTGCCTGTTCTTACTTCTTGCCAGCCAATAGAGATTGAGACAATATCTGGAGGGGTGTGGGATCATTATAGAGAAGACCTTGTGCCTTGCTGTGAGTTGGGGGCATGAGGTGGGGATGCCATCACCACAAGAAGCAAGTGTAGCACTAAGTGGGGTGTCTAGGCTGAGAAGGCTTAAGAGAGCCATCAAATTTTCTGGGGTCTGAGTGTCATCTGAGATAGCAAATGTCTCCTTTGGTAGAGGATGCAGAGTAGCCTCCCGTTTCCCCTAGCAACTAAGTAAGGAGAGAGCTATCCTTCCCTGTTGGCAACAATTCATATTCAACTAGGGAAAGTGTTGTAGAAACAGGTGTCTTTCTATCTCACCCTCTTCTTGACTTCCCTCCCCTCTCTTCAGTTCTGCTCTTTGTGAAAATATAAAAAAAGAAGCAGAAAATTCAGTTTGTACTCTGAGATGTGGTTGGCAGTTGCACCTGATCTTCCTTCTTGATGCTTCTCTTTGACGATTCTGAAAAACCTGCCACCGTTTCCGTGAGGAGCACCAAAGAGATGGCAGCAGGAGGGGGACTCAGCCCGGTGTTGCTGGCTTTGAAGACAGGGGAAGGGGTCCGTCAGCCTTGGAATGCAGGCCTCCTTGAGAAGCTTGAAAAAGTTGAGGAGATGGATTCTCCACTAAATCCTCCAGAAAGGAATGCAGCCTTGTGAACACCTTGATTTTAACCCAGTGTCTTTCTTTTTAAACTTAAAACCTCCAGAACCATAAGATGATAATCTTGTTTTCAGCTACTAATTTTGTGGTAATTGGTTATAGCCGCAATGGGAAATGAATATATTGTTGAAAAGGATGAAGAAATTAGTAATGATAAAAATGAACATGCGAAGACTTAAAGATCCTTATGATGGAATTGACTCTGCTAAGTATCAATTTTTTTAACAATATCTCGTACAAATTTTAAGTGATTTGGTGAAATGCAAACATCCTTGAGAAAGAGGTTTAACAGAAGAAGTAATTTCACCTCCTTGCAGGCCTTTTCTTTGATACTTAATTGCCTAATGGAAAATTAGTTCATAATCAATATTTTTAGAAGTAAGTTTATTTAAGGGACTTGAAATGGAGCCATTTCTATTTTTCTGAGCATATTAGACTCAAATCCGTTTTACTCCACAAAGGCAAGAAAGCGTCTTTACCCCCTCCCCCCGCCACAGATTTCTTTTCAAACATTTATTAATCTAAGTAAAACATGGCTAAGTAAGCATGAAGTCAGTCGAGGTGTATATGGTTTTAATTCATTTTCATGGGTGTCTATATTTCATGGAAACATTTTTTATATTTCGCAAAGGAAAAACATTTTAGAAATAAAAAAGAAAAGAAAATAACTAGAACATTTTCCCCATCAACTAATATAATAGTAACAAATGAAAGAACAAGAGGATGAAGCCGACAATTTAAACAATGCTGAAATGCTGCCCGGGGTCAGAAGATTGCTAATAGACTGGTTATCTTCTGCATTGTTTTCGTGTAACTGTCCAAGTTTCTTTGGCAAAGTGGAAGTTTAGTCATTGCTGAAATTGTTTGCAAGACTCAAGAAAAATTCTTTAAAACATATTTGGGATCAGAAAGACTTTGGATGAAAGGAAACTGTAGTAGATACTTTCTCTTTGAGGTCTATTATAGTCACTCTTGCAGCCCAGCCTAAATCACACTTCTTGCTTTGGAAGTACTCAGAAAAGATTTCATTTTTGTGAAGAGCTGTCGGACACCCGGAAGCTTCACCTTCAATAAGATTATTTTTGAGCTTGAGAACAATTGAAGCATTGTTTCTTCAAAATTGCTGCAATACACTTCAGAAGCCCTCCTTGTAGAATACGCTTTCATTTATGTCCCATCAAGGCTCATCAGAGCTTTTGTGTCCACCTCTCTTTTGTCTCCAAATGATGAGTAGAGTTGGCACTACACAGACTATTCAGAGAGGTGTTCTGGACGGTCATTGTTTTGGAAGTTCTTCTTTTTGTTGTTTAAAAAAATTATTTCTTTATCTTATTATGGTAACACACACACACACACGATATCTCTCTGAACAAACATTTGAGTGTCCAGTCTTAGCATTGTTACTACGAGCACAATGCTGTACAGCCGATCTCTAGAACATTCGCATCTTGCAGAACTGAAACTTTATGCACGGTGAACAGTAATTCCCCATTCTCCGACCCCCAGCTGCTGGCAGTCACCGCTCTCTGCTTCCATGAGTTTGACCACTTTAGATACCTTGCCTAACAGCAATTGTGCCATATTTGTCTTTCTGTGACGGCTTATGTCACTTAGCACCACGACTACTTAGAGAACTTGGTTTCGGGAGGAGACAGCACCTGTTCAGTGACACTGACCATGAGCACTGGTGATTGTGGTGGTGGTGGGGTGTTTCTGATTGATGTTTTTTTTTTTTTTAAGATTATTTATTAGAGAGAGAGCACATGTGCACAAATGGGGGGGAGGGTCAGAGGGAGAGGGAGAGGGACAAGCAGACTTCCTACTGAGCACTGAGCTTGATTTGGGGCTCCATCCCAAAACCATGGGAACATGACCTGAGCTGAAGGCAGATGCTTAACTGACTGAGCCACCTAGGTGCCCCTGATTAATGGGGTTCATGATTCAGACCACAAACCCCCCTGAGTTAAAACACAGCATTAGAAGATTATAGGAAAGTTTTTATTCTCCTAAAGACTGTGGAAGAAAGATGTAGTGAAAGATGTTAGGTCAGACACTTAAAGGTTTTTTTCTACACTTAATTCCATTGTATGTTTGCTCTACCCGATGGTGTCAATGATTTTATGTGGGGGCATTTTCCTTGATGAAGTTTTATTTTTTATTTATTTTTTATTCTTATGTTAATCCCCATACATTACATCATTAGTTTTAGATGAAGTGTTCCATGATTCATTGTTTGTGCGTAACAGCCAGTGCTCCATGCAGAACGTGCCCTCCTCAATACCCACCACCAGGCTAACCCATCCTCCCACCCCCCTCCCCTCTAGAACCCTCAGTTTGTTTTTCAGAGTCCATCGTCTCTCATGGTTCGTCTATCCCTCCGATTTCCCCCACTTCATTGTTCCCCTCCTGCTACCTTCTTCTTCTTCTTTTTTTTAACATATAATGTATTATTTGTTTCAGAGGTACAGGTCTGTGATTCAACAGTCTTACACAATTCACAGCGCTCACCATAGCACATACCCTCCCCAGTGTCTATCATCCTTGATGAACTTTAAAACCTATTTGTCTACATTAAAAGTTCAGAGAAAGGAATGTTTCCCAGAATAAAAGTACTTCTTTGGAAACAGACAGGATAGGTTTTATCAAGAACATGGCAATAAACGTAGTGGGGTTTAGGACTATATATGAGAAACTATGAAAGGAAAGCAAAATGCTACACAAGGTAATTGCTAAATTCATGAATTGTACCTGATTTTTTCCCAAATGGAAATAAGTCATAACTGCAAGTAAAGAAACACATATACTTTGCCTTTTAAAAAATAATAAATCAGAGACAAGTATGTAAATGAAAGTAAAAACTACACACAAAATGCACAATCCCACCATCTACAGATAACCACTGCTAAAATTTTGTTCTATATCCTTGGGTGCCTTGTCAGTGACATTAAATACCTTGCCAGCAGGAGGCATACATATTATGGTCATAGTTCCTAAATTAAATATTACAAGAAACCAAACAACTTTAGATTTTTATTATTTATTTATTTATTTGAGAGACAGCACGGGGGAGCACGATGGGGAGGAGTAGAGGGAGAGGGAGAGAGAGAACCTCAAGCAGACTCTCGCCGAGCACAGAGCCTGAGATCAGGACCTGAGCCGAAATCAAGAGCAGTCAACCAACTGAGCCTCCCAGGCTTCCCCAAACAACTTTATTTCTACTTCTGTGGACCATGGGGTGGATTGTTTTGAAAATCGAAAGTCCCAGAAAATCTCTTACACATTAGGATGTAACATATTGGCATAGAAAGGACATAATCCATTAAATGAAGATTTTTATATCTTAATGGGATCTTGAAAATAATCCAGGAAAATGAGTCTATTTGACAAGCATGCAAACTCAGCGGCAGAGATGTAGCGTGCCCAGGGTCTCATGGCAGTTAGTGGCATTTAACAAATGATTATTACTGAAATAGCTACTATGTGCTGGGTGCTAGGCTAAATAATAGGGATTTTTATTGTTTCTGTTTCATTTTAAATTTCTTCATAGTTTCTTCATAGTTTTGACCTTAGGAAGTTTTTATTCCGCTGTAAATGATCTCTTTATTCTCTGAAAACCTGCTATTGAATGTTAGCATACAGTAATTATTGACATTTTGTTTGATATGTTGTTCTTCATTATATACAGTTGTCTAGTAGTTTCCTGGGCATATAAAGTGTATCTCATTTGAAACTATAACATTTTATTTTCAGTTACATAAAAGTTAAAAGGGGGCGCCTGGGTGGCTCAGTCGTTAAGCGTCTGCCTTCGGCTCAGGTCATGATCCCAGGTTCCTGGGATCGAGCCCCGCATCGGGCTCCCTGCTCAGAGGGAAGCCTGCTTCTGCCTCTCCCACTCCCCCTGCTTGTGTTCCCTCTTTCGCTGTGTCTCTGTTAAACAAATAAATAAAATCTTAAAAAAAAAAATTAAAAGAAAATATTTTCACTGAAGCAAACAAACACAATGGAAAAATACAAAGAATTTTTACCTGTGCACATAAACAGGCACACACCTGTACGTGCCCACACAAATGCGAACACATGCTCACTTCCAAGGGTAGCCTCTACCACTGTTAACCTTGGTGCGCACTCTTCCTGATATTTTTTCTGTGCATTTAAACTTGCACACAGATAAATAATCATATAGTTATTTTACACAACTGTTTTAAAATGTACATATTTTACCACACAATTTGCTTTTCTAAAGTTAAATTTCTTCTTTTAGATTTTTCTATGTCAGACACTTGAGCCTGTTTTTCTTAATGACTGTGTAGTATTTCACAGGACAGTTCACAGAATAATAATGATAATGGTCACTGTGTTGAGAATATCTCCTGTGAACCTCCTTACCCATTTTTGTACAGTATGTGGATTTTTGTATAAATAAATAGAAATGGAATCACAAGGCCAGATAGGCTAAATTTTCGGTACTGGTTTTTAAGTTACTACTAAATTACCCTTAGAGTGGTACTGCAGATTATGTCTTCTTATTCCTTCATCCACACTACATATTATCAGCTTGACTGAACTACAACTTGTGTAAGAAGATTATAGGACCAAATACCCTCATGTAATTTAGTTTTGCTGGTTGGATGTTTGCGTGGAAAGACTCGAGTTAGTTCTTGCTGTAAAATGGAACCACAGTTGTAAAAATTCAATTGTAATAAATGCTGTAATACCATTAAAATGTTTAACATATGCGGCATGTCTGTAGAATGTTTTTTGTTTTTTTTTTAAGATTTATTTATTTATGAGAATGAGAGCGAGTGAGCGCAGGGGGAGGAGCAGAGGGAAGAAGAGAGAGAGAATCCTGAAGCGGACTCCCTGCTCAGTGGCAGAGCCCAATGGCAGGATTTGACCCTGAGATCATGACCTGAGCTGAATCAGGAGTCAGCTGCTTAACCAACTGAGCCGCCCAGGAGCCCCTGTAGAATGATTTTTAAGAGGCGGGGGGGGGGGGGGGGGATGGTAGCAGTGGGCTAGAAAAACAGCATTGCCAGAAATTATAGATAGGGTAGCTTTATTTTTATTCTAAACTAAATCTTTTGCATGCCTAAGTATTAGAAGAAGGAATCAAAGAGACAGCCTAGAATATAGAATTAGAATATAGAATAGAGAAACCTTAGAATATAGTTTTAGCTGAACTCACCTTTGTAAAAACTGCTAGTAATTCATCTCTTTGATGAAATTCCTTGGGTATTTTAATAGTCAATACGTAAGTTTATTTTTATCAAGTAAGATTTTTGTAGATGCTTTTTTCAAAGCTGCAGTCACACACTTTCTTTAGTGTCAATTTTGAACAATTGAACTCAAATAAAAACTAAGTATTTTTTTCTTCTTCATGTACACACACGCACACACACACACCCCATATTCCAGATTTCTAACTACATATAACAGGTTCAGCTTTGTGGGTAAGAACTGAATTTTCATTTTTATTTTTCTCTCCTCACATTGTCCTCACAGTTCCTGCTAAGTGAAAGTTCACATGCAGATGTACCAAAATGATCCTACAAACCTGTCATTTCACCTGTATTGTTTTCATAAATTTGCTACCTCCCTCGGTGCAAACATATGATTTTCTTCTTCAGTTCACCTGAAAATTGCTTCTTCAAGCCTTCATTTGGAAAGGTTTGGATTTGGGTGTTGTCAGCAGTCCAGGGATATATTTGAATAAAGCCACCCTCCCCAGATCTAGGGCAATGTCATCAATCACATGTGTTTTGTGGCCTCACAAATCTTTGGATCCAGAATGAGCTAAGTCCCTCACTTATGACCAGGGCCCACAGCTGCACTTGATGGAGTCTTTCTATCAATTTCTACATGACTGGAGCATGGTTTTTTCCCAGATAAAGTTTGTATGTGTGAATGTGTTCGTTCTAAAAGTTTTAAATACTCCAGCAGAAGAAAATTTTATCTAAGAGAGCCACTTTTATAGGCAACTAAAGTTCAAGTATAAGTAGACCAAAGAAAGAATTTATATTCCTCCCTAAATTAGGCATTTGAAAACTCTGAAGGAAAGTTCCAAATATGGACAGTAGTTCTAGATTGAATAGATTTGACCTAAGCAAAGAATATAAAGGGAAAACACATGATCCAGTACAATCATTTTTTAAGTTAGGAAGGGAATCATAATCCACATTGAAAAAATTAGAAACTGGGGCGCCTGGGTGGCTCAGTCGTTAAGTGTCTGCCTTCGGCTCAGGTCAGGATCCCAGGGTCCTGGGATCGAGCCCCGCATCGGGCTCCCTGCTCAGCGGGAAGCCTGCTTCTCCCTCTCTCACTCCCCCTGCTTGTGTTCCCTCTCTCGCTGTGTCTCTCTGTGTCACATAAATAAATAAAATCTTTAAAAAAAAAAAAAAATTAGCAACTATAGAAAATGAAAAAATTCCAGTAGAATCAGCAAAGAACATATCTATATGTATTAGTTTTTTCCTTCCAGTGTCATTTATATCTGTATGTTTGTGTATTTAAAATTCCATTTGCATATTATGGAATAGTAATAATTAATATTTATTGAGCACTCAGGTAACATGTGCATTCCCATTATTTTCTCATTCTAGTTCTAGTGAAAAATCTGTTATATGTGTATTATCACTTTCATTTTATAGATACAAAGACTGAAGGTTGGGGTAGCAAATTTTCCAGGATACAAATTTAGTAAATTTGGCCCTTTGCCTATGCACAACCATGTGGCATTGTCTTCACTTTGCAGTTACCATAATCACATTACATTCATTGTCCATGGTGCTGAGTAGTCTGTGTAATGATAATTCCTAATGACGATACCATGTCCATTAAGTGGAGGTGCCATAAAAATTGAATTACTCTGGGGCGCCTGGGTGGCTCAGTTGGTTAAGCGACTGCCTTCGGCTCAGGTCATGATCTTGGAGTCCTGGGATCGAGTCCCGCATCAGGCTCCCTGCTCGGCAGGGAGTCTGCTTCTCCCTCTGACCCTCCTCCCTCTCATTCTCTCTGTCTCAAATAAATAAATAAAATCTTTAAAAAAAAAAATTGAATTACTCTGGAGTTGAAAATTGTAATTACATTGTAAAAATTCATCAGGGTACTTTGTTAAATACATGTGCAGTAGTGTTTTTCGTATTTTGCATTATTTTCTTAGGATATAGGTCCATGATTAACATTTATGCCAAAAACAGAGAAAATTTGATATTTTCATGACCGTTGATTATGTAATTATCAAATTATTTTCCAAAAAGGTTCTGTTGATCTCAAGATTTACAAGTAATTCCCTGCATCTTTACCAACATCGATATAATAATTTTAGCTTTTATGAAATATTTGAAATAGAAATTTACTGAAGTAATCCAAATATTGTAATGATGATTAAAATAATGAGTTAAAGCTCCTTACCCACCTCTCCCAAAGTCTACTTCCTGGGGTAGTGAATGTTACAGCTTCTTGTACTTGCTTCTAAGATATTTTCTATGGGTACAAAGTTGTATGTATGTATGTATCTACCTGAAATAGTGTAGCATACATTATTCTCCTCTAATCTGATTAGTTACCTAAAAAGTGATGTCACACTACCTGGAAGGTAATACACATATATCAGATAATCTCAGAGGGGATCTGTTTTCTTGCTTTTGCTGCTCTCTCAGTTGGTACATTGCTTTTGGTTGTTACTTGTGCATGCTTGCCTGTTTTGAGAGGCAAGGGGGTCTCTGTGTTTCTGGCCCAGCCTTAGTTTCATGGAGGTCCTGAGTCTGGTTCTCAGGGGTGGGTTCTCTGCCACTGCTCTGTGTATTCAGAAACAGCTAATGGATTGTGTCCAGTATGGTTTCCTGCAGGCACCATTCCTAAGGGAATGAGGCATTTTTCCTTTTCCTTTTTTTCATGTCCCAGCCACGGTGGATCTTTAACTCTGTCCTCTCAGGCATGGGGTTTGCTGCCTTTTCCCTGGTGGCTTAAACCTTTCATTACTTCGTGGAGAAGGCACCAGGTAGTACTTTATGTTTTTCTCCAGGGGCTGCCGCTCCCCGTGTCCTGGACTGCAATACCACAGAAGGCTTTCTGCAGTGTTCCCCATGCTCCCACTCTTTGTCCTGTAGATTTCTTATGCACATGGTAGTCCTGTGTACCTTGTGAGTCCATGGAGAAGAATCTCCATGGACTGGGTGCAAAATGCCCTGTGCCTGGGACTCTTAGGGTTTCTGTTCTCTCACACTAGCTCACACTGGGCCTTGCACAGTTCACTAAAAATGTAGCTGAATTCCTCTTCTCAGTTCTTATCAAATTCCTCGTATGAGATCTTGTATGAAGATCTCATCTTCCTGCTGCTGCAGCTATTACAACGGTGCTCAGGCCCTGTCTTTCCTTTGATATCAGAGTAGTTGGTTGTTCTATTACCTCAGCTTTTGATGTGTCCAAGAACCATTATAATTTTGTACATTATCCTGCTTTTTCTTGTCATTAGGATGGGAATGACGCTCTTACCAGCTTTGTACTTCCAGTTTCTGCCTACATTTATGAAAAGCATTTTGTGAGTCACAGGATTCTTTGTTGGTAGGTTTTTGTTGTTTGTTTTGTTGTGTGTCAGCACTTTAAAGATGTTGCAGCTTTTCTTTGCCCTCCGTTCCTGATGAGAAGTCAGTGGTATTCAAATTGGTGTTTCCTGCATGTAAAATACCTTTTTTTTTTTTTTTTGCTTGTTTTTTTCCTGACTGCTTTCAATATTTTCTCTGCAATTTTTGTGTTTTGAATATTTTCCTATGATGTTTTGGGAACTGTGTTCTTCCCTTCTTCCAACTGTTCTTCCTCTTCTCCAGAATCTTCTTCACTATACTGATTTTTAAAATTTATTAATAATTTATCCAGAATTGATCCATGTTTTACCTGTAAGATAGTCAGTTTGGAAGGACTGTCACAACCATATTAAGAAGGGGATTGCAGACAATTTACTTTTACTTCAACCTTCATTCTGTAATCATGGTTGCCCATATACATGGCAAGTCTGATATGTTATAACCTTCCTCTCTACTTAGCCTGGCTGTCCTCTGTGCCCACAGATTTTAATCTTTCAGGTCCCGCGAAACTAGTCTGGGCTGGTGTTGAGCTGGTGGCCACAGCAATACAGAGGGACTTTGTAAATTTTGGTGCCTCTAGCAGTCTGCAGATATGACCTAAGTATTGGTTAATTTAATTTAATTTAATTTTATTTTATTATGGTATTTTTTTTTTAAGATTTTATTTATTTATTTGACAGAGACACAGCGAGAGAGGGAACACAAGCAGGGGGAGTGGGAGAGGGAGAAGCAGGCTTCCCGCTGAGCAAGGAGCCCGAAGCAGGGCTGGATCCCAGGACCCTGGGATCATGACCTGAGCCGAAGGCAGACGCTTAACGACTGAGCCACCCAGGCGCCCCGGTATTGGTTAATTTTAGAAGCTCCTCAGGTGATCCTAAAACCTGATCAATTTAAAAAACCACTTAAACAAGTTTTTACTCTACGGTTTTCATGACAAATTGAGTTTTAAAGGTTATAGAGGATTTAGAACTGTGGAAAAGTGGAAAAAATTATTCTCGACAATGGGAGCAGCACAATCAAAGAAACAGGCAGAAAAGCGAGCTGAATATAATCACTGCTGCATTGCTGGCATGGCGCATGCTAGTTGGAGATTAGTTTGGGGCCAGATTTTGGATGGCCTCGGAGGTCAAGTTAAGGATACTGGGGTTCATTCTTTAGATAATAGGAACTCAATTAAGGTTTTTGAAATGAAAAATAATATGAGTAGTGCTGCCCACAAAAAAAAAAAAAAAAAAGACTAATCTTAGCCCTGACTGACATCAAGAGACTAGAAGTGAAAAGACTATTTGCAGTATTCTAGGAGAGAGTAATTGTGGGCTTGAAGGAGAGGTTGGTCACTGGAATGTAAAGGTTGTGATAGATGTCAAAGCTAATAAGGCAAAAAGGATCAATAGAAGAGAGGGCAGTATCAAGGGTAGCACTGAGGTTTTAAATGTAAATGGTTAGGAGACCAGGCTGCCAATTTATAGCAACTAGGAACAGAGAAGCCTGAGTAGCTTTGGGGAAAAGCTAAAACATTTAATTGGGGTTAAAATTATTTGAGGGGTTGGTGGTACTTCCAGTTGGTGATACCACAAACTAGTGCAGGTTCATTAATGCAAATACATAGTTCATCGGCATGCAAACTTTCTGATTGTAATAGTAAAATTCTATAATTGAGATTTTTCTCATTTAATCCAGAATACCCTGTGGATATACTGAATTAATACTCCAGTTTATTCATTTTGCACTTAATATGTAATATTTCATAGTAAGAATTTGATTTTTCAAAGAGTTCTCAAAATTTAAGTCATTTAAAGAATGAGTCAAGAAATTAGATTTACTTACCTAGTACAAAGTCTTTAACACTAATTATCCCTTTTTTTCTTTTGTGATTAATTTTGACGTTATGTTTTGCTTTTCGTATTATAATTTCCATTATTTTTAATCTGTATTTGAAAGTAGTTTTAATCAAATTATAATGTATATAAAGAACAGCGCACAGATAGTAAAAATGGACCTTGAAGAATTTTCACAAATGTCTTTCTGTGATCCCTTCATTTTATTACCCTCCTTCTGCAAATAAGCCACTTCTTTCACTATAGATTAGTTTGCTTGAATGGAGTCATACAGTATGTAGTATTTTGTGTGTGTTTTCTTTCACTCAGTTATGTGTGTGCTGTTGTTCCATTCTGTTGCATTAGAAATATAGTATAAGTTTATTTTTTTTCTTGCTTTATTTCTCTTGAATGGAACTTGAAGAGAATGTTGAACAAAACTGGTGATAATGGACATTTCAGTCCCTCCTACAATTTCAATGGAGAAATATTTAAATATTCACTGTTGGATGTAATTTTTTGTTGTAAGGTATGTTTTAGATAGCTTGAGGGAATCTTCTATTAGTATTATAGCAGGTTTTATTATGAATGCATGAAAGAGTGATGAATATTTCTTCAAATATACTCTTCAAAATATCCTTAATTTTGTTAATGTGATGAATTGCATGATTTATTTTCAGATGTTAAAACCCATTGTGCATTCCTGGAATTAACCAAAATTGTATATACGTTTGCATGTATGTTTATGTTTTTGTCAAATTTTGGGATGATAGTTATGTTGGTCTTGAAATAAGCTGGGAATTTTCCCCTTTATTCTCTAGAAAAGTTTTTCAATAAGATAGATGTAAATTATTTCTTAAATATTTGGAAGAATTCAATAATGAAATCATCTTGGCCTGAAGTTTTCTCTGAAGATTTTCATTGGAGCTGTAATTTTTATAGGTATAGGAATATTCAGATTGTCTATTTCTTCTTGTGTTAGATTTACTAAGTTGTATTTTACTAGCCATCTGTTCATTCTATCTAAAATTATGTAAAATTGTTCATATTTTACATCTTTTTTTTTCTTTCTCCAAATTTTTATTTAAATTCCAATTAGTTAACATACATTGTAATATTAGTTTCAGGTGTAAAATTTAGTGATTCATCACTTATATACAAAACCCAGTGCTCATCACAAGTGCCCTCCTTAATACCATCACTTATTTAACCCATTCCCCCACCCAGTTCCTCTCCAGCAACCCTCAGTTTGTCCTCTATAGTTAAGAGTCGTTTCTTGGTTTGCTTCCCTTTTTCTCCCCGCCCCCCACCATGTTCATTTGTTTTGTCTCTTAAATTCCACATATGAGTGAAATCTATGGTACTTTAACATTTTTCATTCCTAGTATTGTTTGGCTTTTCTCCCTCTCTCTTTGTCTTTGTCTTTTTCTTAAAAGTCTTTCCATGAAGTCAACAGTTTTATTGTTATTATTTATTTTATTAAGCTATTATTTTCCAAACTCCTCATTTAAAATTTTTTTCTCTAATGGGTGCTCTTCTTTATTTTATTAATTTCTTATTTTTACTATTCCCTTCCTTTTACTTTCTTTGGATAACTTACTGAGATAGATACTTACATCATGGAGTATCAGCATTTATTCTTTTCTAAATATGCCTTCAAGGCTATAAATTTCCATCCTAGAATCTTTAAATGTGTCCCAGAAGACTCAATATCATTTATGTTTCTTATATTTCCATTCAGCAAATTAAAAAAATTACACAGCAACATTAACTTTGACTCAAATATTGGGAAATTATAGTTTTGTTATTGGTTTCTAATCAAATTCCACTTAGAGATACACACGGAATTGTTTTAATCCTTATAATCCTATGGCCCTCTTGTTACTGAAGGTACTAGGAAGGTCAGATGATACATAGAGTCCTGGCCTAAGTCTGTCTCACTGTGAATCCAGTGGTTTCATCAATTCCCTGGTGAATTTCCCAGTCCTTCCTTACATAACAAAGGTATTTATACTTAAAATTTTGCAGAATGCTCACATTGGCTCTCTGACTTACGGAGAAAGAACCAGAATGTTTGGGAAAAAAACAGGTGGAAACCCCTAAAATTCGTCACTGGTCAAGAGACTGAATGAGAAGCCATAACGTATCTTAAGAGAAATGGCAGATTAATATCACCCCATACACTTAAAGGATGCAGGGTTGGTGGCCTCTATTGTATTTCCATTCAATTAACTAATCTGAATCCTGAAAATATCAGATAGAGAAAATTATGGGGAAGTACCATAAATTTAGCCAGTGGTAGCACCAATCACTATTGCATCTGGGCAATGGTCAACACAGGGTTAAAGGCAGACACCTCTCAATATTATTAGAACATTGTTGAACCTGAAGACCCCTGAAGGTGTCACAGGACCTCCAGGATCTAAGAACCAAGAGTGGAAGTATCAGTGGTCTCTTTCACCATTACTCCCAGGGACCCACTTAATGAATTTCTGCTTCTGTTTCTCAGAGAGAAATGCTTCCACCAGGGTACACAGCAAGAATTACACAAAAGCTAAAATCACAGCTATATGCTGTAGGCATGCTGAACTCTCACACAGAAGTATGGAAGGTGATTGAGAAGTTATTACACTGTTAGTGGAAATAGATTATTACTATCATGTGGATAAAGAGTTGCTGCAACATAATGAAGGCAGGGAAGTTGTATTTTTATATCTAGTAATTTACCAGAAAGGGGTAATAGCAGAAAGCATGACCTGACAAGAGCGTGGTAACTGGGGGCTCAGAACTCTCAAGGATAAAAGACCTGGTTTATCCCAGATCACCTACTGTCCAATTATAAAGGAAATCTTGATTGAATGGTAGAAGAGGTAGTGAATATTAGTTGCAACTTTTGGATGAACTGCAGTGAGGCATGTCCCTTGTTCTGAAACTCCTGTGCATGTTAATTTAAAAAAATTGGCCCTGAAGAAGAGGTGACAGGAACGAGTAAACTTAACTTGGGTGTGCGAATTGTTTTGGGTATTACAAAGGTCAGACTGTAGCAGATACTGTCAGTACCTCCTCAGATACCCCAAAGCTTACTGTATCTGTGTGCTCCAGGTAATTGATGGCTGCTAGTATCTGTATCTTCTGCTATACTCAACGGAAGGCTAGAAATGCTTTGGAATGATTTAATCCCATAGTGAATGCCTGATAAGAAAGGTCTTACAAATACCACCGCCTCCCCATAGGATGTAACTGAGGTATGTGCTTTACATTTCCCAGAGTTACTCCAGTCCTCTGTATCCTGCTTATTTGGGTGCTTCTTGTTTCTCTTCCTTACATCAATTCCCATTTCCCTCTTGATGTTCCTCGAATCTCCCAAATGAGCTACTTGACCTAAAATCTTTTTCTCAAGGTCTGCTTCCGAAAAAACCCAAACTAAGATTTGTGGCCATCACTTTTTGCTAGGTTTTTCTGCCTTTTGGCCACTGTTTGGGAATTAGAAAATGCCTTACAGGTAAAAGTACTTCTAAATATCAAGCTCAGTTCTTTGCTCTTCTTTTCTCCCTGGGTTCTTGACCCGTCAAGTCCTTACTGATTTGATAGCTCTCTGATGCCTTCAAACAGACTTTCAAAATGTATCTAGCTATTACAGTTATTCTCAGTGGGAGAGTTGGTCCTGTGTAACTGATAGCAGAAATCTATTTCTTTCATAAATCCATGTGTGAATTAAACTCTAATGAGAACTAAAAGCAGTTACTGCCTTCTTCCGTGACATTTTGAAAACTCGAGGAACATTTCAAAAATGTACCATCCAATTTTATAGAAGTGAAAAATAACCAAGCCAAGCTCAAGGCATTCCTACAACTCCTTCTTTGTTTTCTCTTAATCTCTACATCTTTGGGGTAGTTTCTCTGCCCTTGTTTTATGAGAAAGAATTAGACTTTTAGATATGCTATTGTTTTCAGGACATGTTCAGGGAGTAATTAACTGGCTTTCAAGGATCATCCACTCATTCCTTTAGGAGTAAAGGAATGAGTATAAAACATTCATATTTCTCTTCATTTTCTATCCAGTAAATATATTCCAGAGGGGCACAGTGTACTATTTTGAGGGGAAACAGAGGTGACGGGAATGAAAAAGTGCTTGTTTGAAGAGTTTGCCATTAAGACTCATTCTGTAGATTAATAGATCACTAGTCTCTAGGGTTAGCAAGTCAACAATTTCATAAACATTAAATTTACATGAAGATGTGGGGAAAATGAATAACATTTCAGTCTTTGTTAGTAGCAGGTCAAAAAGCCACATCCCTACTGAATTTGAAAATCTGCTTTACAGTGACTTTTACAATGACCTATTTTCCAGTTTCCAGTTTATTGGCTGGCTGAAGGCTTCTCCCTGAAACAACTGTTTTTTCTTTTGTAGTTTTTAGTTCAGTATATTGAGGAAGCTGTACCTATAAACTGAGTTGTAAATATCATGCTTTGTGTCACTTGTCAGTTAGTGAATGCCATGAAGTTTGAGAGTTCCTTGGAGGGAATAGTTTGGGAATAGTTATTAACTCTTCTTTAAATATTTGGTAGAATTTGCCTGTCAAGCCATCTGGTCTAGAATTTTTTTTTGGGGAGTGTTTTGATTACTGCTTCAATTTCTTTGCTGGTTATCAGTCTGTTCAAATTTTCTGTTTCTTCCTCTTTCAGTTTTGGTAGTTTATATGTTTCTGGAAATTTATCCATTTCTTCTGGGTTGTCCAGTTTGTTGTGTCTAGTTTTTATAATATTCCCTTATAATTCTTTGTATTTCTGTGGTGTTGGGTGTTATTTCTCCTCTCTCATTTGTGATCTTATTTATTTGGGTCCTTTCTCTTTTCTTTTTGATAAGTCAATTTTATTAATTTTTTCAAAGAACCAGCTTCTGGTTTTTCTGATCTGTTCTATTTTTTTTTTTTTTTTTAGTTTCTATATCATTTATTTCTGCTCTAACCTTTCTTATTTCCTTTCTTTTGCTGGCTTTAGGCTTTGTTTGTTGTTTTTTTTCCTAGATCCTTTAGGTGTGAGTTAGGTTGTTTATGTGAGATTTCTCTTGCTTCTTGAGGTTGGCCTATAAACTTCCGTCTTAGAACTGCTTTTGCTGCATCCCAAAGGTTTTGGACCATTGTGTTTTCATGTATTTTCTTTCCATTTTTTTGTTTTTATGTATTTTTAAAATTTCTTCTTTTATTTTCTGGTGACCCATTTATGGTTTAGTAGCATATTATTTAACCTGCATGTATTTGTAGTCTTCCCAGATTTTTTCTGGTACTGGGCTTCTAGTTTCATAGCATTGTGGTCAGAAAAGGTGTATGGCATGACACCAGTGTTGTTGAATTTGTTGAGGCCTGTTTTATGGCCTAATGTGTGATCTGTTCTGGAGAATGCTCCATGTGCACTTGAAAAGAATGTGTATTCTGCTGTTTTGGGATGGAATGTTCTGTAAATATCTGTTAAGTACATTTGGTCCAGTGTGTCATTCATAGCCATTGTTTTCTTGTTGATTTTCTGTTTAGATGATGCTCATTGATAAGTAGGGTGTTAAAATCTCTTACTGTTATTGTATTATTATTGATTAGTTCCTTTGTGTTCTTATGAATTGTTTTATGTATTTGTGTGCTTCCATGTTGGGTGCATAAATATTTACACATGTTATATCTTCCTCTTGGATTGTCCCATTTATTGTTATATAGTGTCCTTCTTTGTCTCTTTTTACAGTCTTTGTTTTAAAGTTTATTTTGTCAGGTGTAAGTATTAGTACTCTGGCTTTCTTTTGACATCCATTTGCATGATTATTGTTTCTTTCTTCTCTCACTTTCAATCTGCAGGTGTCTAGGTCTGAAATGAGTCTCTTGTAGGCAGCATATACAAGGGTCTTTTTTTTTTAATCCATTCTGACACCCTGTGTCTTTTGATTGGATCGTTTAGTCAATTTACCTTCACAGTAATTATTAATAGATATGTATTTAAATGCAAGCTGGTGCAGCCACTCTGGAAAACAGTGTGGAGGTTCCTCAAAAAGTTGAAAATAGAGTTACCCTATGACCCAGCAATTGCACTACTGGGTATTTACCCCAAAGATACAAATGTAGTGATCCGAAGGGGTACATGCACCCTGATGTTTATAGCAGCAATGTCCACAATAGCCAAACTATAGAAAGAGCCAAGATGTCCATCAACAGATGTATGGATAAAGAAGAAGTGGTATATACATATATATATATATACATATATATATATATATGTATATATATATATATATGTACACATACATACAATGGAATATTATGCAGCCATCAAAAGGAATGAAATCTTGCCATTTGCAACGACACGGATGGAACTGGAGGGTATTAGGCTGAGCGAAGTAAGTCAATCAGAGGAAGACATGTATCATATGACCTCACTGATATGAGGAATTCTTAATCTCAGGAAACAAACTGAGGGTTGCTGGGGTGGTGGGGGGTGGGAGGGATGGGGTGGCTGGGTGATAGACATTGGGGAGGGTATGTGCTGTGGTGAGTGCTGTGAATTGTGTAAGACTGTTGAATCCCAGACCTGTACCTTTGAAACAACTAATACATTATATGTTAAAAAAAAGAAGAAGATAGTAGGAAGGGAAAAATGAAGGGGGGGAAATTGGAGGGGGAGATGAACCATGAGAGACTATGGACTCTGAGAAACAAACTGAAGGTTCTAGAGGGGAGGGGGGTGGGGGGATGGGTTAGCCTGGTGATGGGTATTAAAGAGGGCACGTACTGAATGGAGCACTGGGTGTTATATGCAAACAATGAATCATGGAACACTACATCAAAAACTAATGATGTAATATATGGTGATTAACATAATAAAATAAAAAAAATAAAAATAAAAAACACATGCAATCACAGAACTGGTTGCAAAGTCAATTTTCCAACCAGTGTTTTTAAAACCCATTTTTGGTTCCATCTAAGCTAGACCTACACTATTTTGAATTTTTCAAAGGCCATTTATTTTAAGTTCTATACCCAGTAGCAGTTTAAATTTTAGTGACATCTGAAAAATGGCTTATGGGATTTAAAAAAAAAAAAAAAGCTTCAATGAACAAATATAAAAGGAGGCACTGGTATTTTATTCTTATCTCAGTACCTATTTCCTTTTGGTCACTGGACTTAGGTCCAGTGTTCCCACGCTATGGCAACACAAAATGTACCAGTTTAGCTTCTTGAAAACTACTAAACAATGCAAAATTCAAATGGAAACCATATTATGGAGTGGATACAAAATAAAAACCACCATTTTCCTTTGAAACAATTGCTTTGTAAACTGAAAAATACTATGTTACTGCCCAAATAAAAATCATTAAAAATAAAAAAAATAGATATGTATTTATTGCCATTTTGTTGTTTCTGGAGATTTTCTTCAAACCTTTCTTGTCTTTCTCTCCTTCATGTTTTGCTGATTTTCTTTAGTGATATATATGAATTCCTTTCTCTTTATTCTTTGCATGTTAATTAGTGGTTTTTGATATATGATTGTTTAAGTTTGAACCCATTCTTTTCTTCTCTCCTCCCCTCATTTTAGGCATATGTGATTGTATTTTATATCCTTTTTTGTGAGTTCTTTGATTTTTTACAGAATAATTCATTGTTACTGCTTTTGTGTTTCCTACCTTTATACTGTCACTTTTCATCTTCCTTTCTACTCAGAGAGTCCCCTTAAATACCTTGCAGGGCTGGTTTAGTGGTCACAAACTCTTTTAGGTTTTGTCTGGGATACTCTTTATATCTCCTTCTATTCTGAATGATAGCCTTGCTAGATAGAGTATTTTTTTTTTTAAGATTTTATTTATTTATTCATGAGAGATGAGAGAGAGAGAGACAGAGAGAGAGGCAGAGGGAGAAGCAGGCTCCCCACTGAGCAGGAAGCCTGATGCGGGACTCCATCCCAGGACCCTGCGATCATGACCTGAGCTGAAGGCAGACGCTTAACCATCTGAGCCACCCAGGCACCCTAGATAGAGTATTCTTGACTGTAGATTTATCCAATTCAGCATTTTTTTTTTTAAAGATTTTATTTATTTATTTGAGACGGAGAGAATGAGAGACAGAGAGCATGAGAGGGAGGAGGGTCAGAGGGAGAAGCAGACTACCTGCCGAGCAGGGAGCCCGATGCGGGACTCGATCCCGGGACTCCAGGATCATGACCTGAGCCGAAGGCAGTCGCTTAACCAACTGAGCCACCCAGGCGCCCCAATTCAGCATTTTTTAATATATCATGCCACTGCCTCCTGGCTTGAAAAGTTTCCATTGTAAAATCAGCTGATAGTCTTATTGGTTGTCCCTTGTAAGTTAATGACTTCTTTTGTCTTGTTTCTTTTAAGAGTTTTTCTTTATCACTATATTTTGCAACTGTAATTACAGTACATCTTAGTGTGGGCCTGCTTTTCTGGATTTTGATGGGAGTTCTCTGTGCCTCCTAGATCTGGATGTCTGTTTCCTTACCCAGATTAGGAAGTTTTCAGCTATTATTTCTTAAAGTAAATTTTCTGCCCCTTTGCTCTCTCTTCTTCTTCTGGAACTCCTGTAATACGAATGTTATTATATTTGATGGAGTCACTAAGTTTCCCAAGTCTATTCTCATTTTGCATAAATTCTTTCTCTCTTTTTTCAGCTTTGTTGCTTTCCACTATTTTGTCTTCTAGATCACTAATTCATTCCTCTGCTTCTTCCAGCCTGCTGTTCATTGCATCAGGCATATTTCTAATCTTGTTTTTTGCACTCTTCATCTCTGATTAGTCTTTTATTTCTGTGCTAATGGGTCTCACTGATGTCTTCCATTCTTTTCTCAAGTCCAATGAGTATCCTTTTGATAATTTCTTTAAATTCTCCATCAGGCATGTTACTTATATCTGTTTTACTTAGATCTCTGGCTGAGGCCTTACCATGTTCTTTCATTTGGGATAAATTCCTCTGTCTTCTCATTTTGTCTAAGTCTCTGCCTGCTTCTTTGTGTTAGAAAAGCCAGTTATGTTCCTGCTCCTGAAAGTAATGGCCTTATGAGGAACAATCATATAGTGCCCAGGGCCTGGCACTTCAGGGAGTATCTCCAGTGTGTGCTATATGTGCTGTTGTGTTTTGGCTGCTCTGTCTTTCAGGCCAGTCATCTGCAGAGGCTCTCCTTGCCTGCTGTGGTCAGTGTTTGGTCCTTGGCCTGAATGTGGTGAGTTTTAACTAGGTGTGTGCTGGTCTGCTTGTGAAATGAGACCTGTTACCACCTTCCTGGGAACTGAGGCCCTGCAAAAGTCTGGCCTGGAGACATGGCATGGGCAGGGCTTTGTGCTTGCCTTCTGGGGAAGGGGCCTGCCTTGCATGACTGAGAAGGGCAGTTCACCAGAGTGCAGGAGGGTGGGGCATAGTGTAAGCAAGTTAGGCAGCCGACATTGGTGCTGAGCTGCTTCCCACTAGTGGCTCTGTGTTTATGCTGAGGGGTGGCAGAGGGAAATGACACAGGCCAGCTCCTTTGTTGCTGGAGAGGTGTCTCTGTGAACACTGCCTCTCAGGGACATGCTATTAGAAGAGCAAATAATCTCCCCACTGTGTGCCCTAGGTGCTCTTCAGATCACTGTTTCCATGCTGTATACTCCTGGGTTGTTTGCCTGCCTTATTTCCAGGAGCAGCACAGTGCCCTCTGAGCTCTATCCCAGCCAAGCCCACTGACCTTTAAAATTCCAGGCTTTAAGCCCTGCTGGTTGTAAGAACTCACGAAATTCAGCCCCTTTTATTCTCTAAGCCAGTGACTATGGGGAAACTTTCTCTGTGCATTCCTCTGTGTGCTCCTCTCTCTTGTCCTTCTCTGTGACCATGGCTCCCTCCCCTCCGCAGTAGCCATGATCCGTTTCTGCCCTAAACCATGTGTCTGCACTTCCTACCTTATTCAATGTGGCCTCTTCTTTCCCTTTAGTTGTGGAGTTTGTTCTGTCAGTCTTCAGTCAATTTCTGAGGTATTTAGGATGATTTGAGAGTTATCTAGTTGTATTCATGGGATGAGGCAATCCTAGGGCCCTCCTACTCCACTACCGTCTTCCTGTCTCAAGGATTTTTTCAACTTACATATTATAGATTTATGATGAGTTATGGTCAAGAAACATATCATTGTTGGCTTCACAGGCCCATCAAAATGCTTACTTGTTTTTGGAGTGGGAGGTCATTTCATATTGATATTAGCCCCAGATTTGGTTTCTACCTGATTTTTGTACGTCCAAGGGAAAGTGAAATAAAGAATTGAGAAGTTTAGGAAAAGTGAGTAAGTACTTTAGGGCATTTATGGGATCAGAGAAGTCAATTAACACTCCGAACTTAGCCACCTATTTTTCCTGAGTACCATCTGTAGGATTTGGGGATTTTTCTGAGTTTTCCCAATTGGTCTAAAGCAATGCAGAGGAGGAGAAAGTGACCCATGGGCAAAAGAAAGGGAAGGAGTAAAGAGGCATGACAGAGTGATATTGGAGAGGAAGATGAACAAAAAAATGCATATGGGGAGGAGCTGCCCTGAAACACCAAGAGTGCTTGCTGGATCTCTGGCAGGCACCTGTTCTGTCAGTTATTCCCTCCTGCTCTGGTGAGGAGGGATAGAATTCATCACTAGCTTCTTTTCTTCTTCTTCCACACTTCTCTCCGGGGTTTGGGAAAGGTGAGCAATTTGTTGCAAATGCATGATGAATTTCATTAAGTATTCACAACTGCTGTTAAAATCACTGGAGATCTGCAAAATAGAAACCCAACATGCCCAGAACTGGTTTGACACACAGAGCAAAGATGTGAAATTTGCCAGAAATTAAAAGCTATGCTGGTAAATTCAGGTCCTTTATGATTCACTTTTTTTTTTTTCCCTGAGCAGAACATGATTTTATTGAAATAATGACAGTTGCATGTTTTATTAATGTGCTTTTTAGACAGGCTTCATAACATGATCTCATCATAAAATCCTGGAAGGTAATGGATTTATCATTCAATGAGTTAATGCAGTAGAGAGCGCTTTGTAGCCTGGAAAGTGCTAAATAAATACTAGTTAATTGCAGTTATAATCCACGTGGCATTTTGTCTTAGAGATTTTTTTTTATTATTTTAGAACAATTTTAGATTTATAAGAAAGTTGCAAAATAGCACAAAAAGTTTCTACATATCTCACACTTAGCTTTCCGTATTATCTTACCTTATCCCGTATATCTTAAAGTGATATGGCACAATTATTGTAATAAATGAATCAACATAATACATTATTTAAAGTCCATATTTTATTCAGATTTCCTTAGTTTTTACCTAAGGCCCTTTTTCTGTTCTATGGTATGATCCATCCTACAACTTTACATTTAATCCTTAGAATCCTCCTGGCAGTGGCAGTTGCTCAGAGTTTCCTTGCTTTTGATGACCTTGACAGTTTTGAAGAGTACTGGTCAGGTGTTTTATAGAATGTCCCTTACTGAAGATTAGTCTGGTGTTTTTCTTATTATTAGACTGGGGTTATGAGTTTCTGAGAGCATGATCACAGAGGTAAAGTGTGATTTCTTTTTTTTTTTTTAAAGATTTTATTTATTTATTTGAGACAGAGAGAATGAGAGACAGAGAGCATGAGAGGGAGGAGGGTCAGAGGGAGAAGCAGACTCCCTGCTGAGCAGGGAGCCCGATGCGGGACTCGATCCAGGGACTCCAGGATCATGACCTGAGCCGAAGGCAGTCGCTTAACCAACTGAGCCACCCAGGCGCCCAAGTGTGATTTCATCACAGCATATCAAGAGTGCATACTATCAACATGACTTATCACTCTTTTTTTTTTTTAATTTTATTTATTTATTTGACAGAAAGACAGCAAGAGAGGGAACACAAGCAGGGAGGAGTGGGAGAGGGAGAAGCAGGCTTCCGGCCGAGCAGGGAGCCCGATGCGGGGCTCGATCCCAGGACCCCGGGACCATGACCTGAGCCGAAGGCAGACGTTTAATGACTGAGCCACCCAGGCGCCCATGACTTATCACTCTTAACACTTACCTTGATCATCTGGCTGAAGCTGTGTTCGTCAGTTTCTCTACTATAAAGTTACTCTTTTCCTCTTTTTTTTTAAAATACTGAACTCTTTGGAAGAAAGTCAGTATGTGCAGCCCACAATCAAGGAGTAGGGAGTTGTGCTTTACCTCCTTTAGGGTGGAGTATCTACATAAATTAGTTGAAATTCTTCTGCTTAGGAGATTTGTCTTTCTCTCCCATTTGTTTATTTATTCAGTCATATGCTTATATCTGTATGGAATTGTAAATATTTATTTTTTACTTTGCATTATATTCCAATACAACTTTCTTTTATTGTTCAAATTATTCCAGCTTTGGCCATTGGGGGCCATTTACATTGGCTCTTAAGTCCCTTGACATACCCCCATCATTGTGAGTGTAGGTGTTTCTGTTTCATTGTTTTGTTTGACATTTCCTTACCTTCTGGCACCTCAAGATGCTCTAAGCTCATCTTGCAGGTATTCTGCCCCAGTGCTGGGATCAACCATTTCTTCAAGAGGCTCTGGTTCCTTTTATTGAAGAAGAGTTTTAGAAACCAACATCTGAGTCTTAAGTGCGCTCATTGCTACTAAAGTGTCATTTTTCTGGGCCTTCTCAGCTGACAAAGCAAAGGAATATATGTGTATGTACATGTATATATCCTAACCTGTGTATATACACATATCTATAAATATTTTACAGGTAACCATCAGCATGCACACTAAGATAAACATGAGTTCGTATTGGTGTCTTCAACTGCAATCCATCACCACATGGACCAACTCCTCCTGCTTATCTGAAACAGCCAATTCCAACAATGAGAAACCTGACTCCCAGCATTGCCGCTCATTTACTTAATTGCTTTATTATAAGTGTCCATATTTATTATTAGTATGTTTCTTGTGTCCAAGAAGCAAACATCAAGATAGAATTAGACATTAACAAGATTTGTTAGGCGATATACCTGGCTAGGAAAAAGGAGAGAGCAGGAGTATGTAGGGAAAGGTTTTAGACTATGAGACAGGTGTCACACTTGTGAAATGAGAAAGAGAAGGAAGGAAGGAAAGAAAGAAAGGAAGGAAGGGAGGGAGGAGGAAAGATAGAAAGGAAGGAAAGAAAGAAGAATGTAATTGGAGGGCCTCACACTGTGGTGCAGCTCTGAGAAAGTCTACCAGGACACTGAGTCTCAGAGTAATTATTTCTCATTAGAGGAGATCCATGTAGGGAAAAAATGGCTGGCTCTTGTATTCCCACTGTGCCCTGTCATTGACTAGGAGCAATTCAGAGATAGTGTGGCCTCAGTGTAAACACTGCAGCAGATCTCAGGGTACAGCAGCTGGGGGCTGCCATCAGATGACACAGTTCATTGCGGGATATCCAAGCCATACACTTCTGTGGCCATTACAGTTCTCTATCACTTTATAGATCTCTTTTGTGCTAGATTGTGTCCTCCCAAAATTCTAATGTTGATGTCCTAACCCTCAGTAACTCTAAAGAAGTCATTAAGGTAAAATGAGGTTATAAGAATGGGCCCAATTCCAATATGACTCATGTCCTTTTAGAAGAGGAAATTAGGATATAGGCACCCATAGAGGGAAGACCACATTGGGTGCCTAGGATATAGGCACCCAATGGGAAGATGGCCATCAAGTTGGCCAAATAGGAAGGCCTCAGAAGAAACCAACTCTGCCAACATCTTGAACTTAGACATAGCCTCAGAATTGTGAGAAAATGTCTGTTGTTTAAGCCATCCAGTCTATGATACTTTGTTATGGCAGCTTTAGCAAGCTAATACAAGGTCCTAACATTGAAAAGTCTTCAATTAAAAAAAATCCATCTCACACATATTTAAGTATTTACAGGGAAAATGCTATGATGTCTAGAAGTCATTCTGGCATACTCCAGCCAAAAAACAAAACAAAACAAAGGGAGTACTGATTACTGTGGAAATTGTTTTGAGCCCATGAAAATTCATTATCTATTTTCTCTATATGATTGAAAATTGACATAATAAATAGTTTTAAAATGTAACTAACTCATTATTATTAATTATTGATGGGTCTGTTGGGCACAGCATGCCAGGATCTGTATGGATTTTATTTTATTTTATTTTATTTATTTATTTATTTTTAAAGATTTTATTTATTTATTTGAAGAGAGAGACACAGTGAGAGAGGGAACACAAGCAGGGGGAGTGGCAGAGGGAGAAGCAGGCTTCCCGCCGAGCAGGGAGCCCGATGCGGGGCTCGATCCCAGGACCCTGGGATCACGACCTGAGCCGAAGGCAGACGCTTAACGACTGAGCCACCCAGGCGCCCCTGTATGGATTTTAAAATGTTAAATTTAGAATACCACAACAGTAATGGCTACCCACTCTTAGTCAGGAATTCTACAAAACACATTATGTAAGCTCTTCTAATGATTACAAGATAGGCCAATAAAGAACTATTATTGGCATTAATTTATACAGTTATAAATAGCTTAGTTTGGACTTGAATAATAGCCTACCTGTTTCAAAAGCCAGTGTTATTTCTACTATACCTTTCTATTATGCCACTGTCTCCCATAATAATAACTGCTTTTACTGATTATATGTCAAGTATTTTTTACACCAGGAAGGAGTGTCAAGTTTGAAAAAAAATACTTTTTATGCATCTATTGATATAGTCAATATGGTTGTTCTATTTTTTTTCTGTTAATGTGGTAAAATTGATTTTTAATAACTTTATTTGGGTATAAGTGACATAAAATTAACTGCACCTATTTTAAATTCACATTTTCTTACATTTTAATGTATGTTTGCACCTGTGAAACAGTCACCACAATCAAGATGATTACTATTTCTGTCAGCCCCCGAAAGTTTCCTCATGGTCTTTTACTCCTGCCCCCTTCAAAACCTCACAACCAGTGATCTGTTTCATGTCACAGTAAGTTAGCTTATTTTTTAGAGCAGTGGTCAGCCAATGGATCCAAATCTGGTCCAACCACCTGTTTCTGTAAACAACATTTTTTTGGAACACAGACGCATTCATTTGTTTACCTATTGTGTGTTGGAGAACAATAGCCAAAGTCCTGGCAATTTGTAAGTCTACCCTGGTTTTAAATTTTCTGCTGGGTCCCCTTGTAGTTTCTCTGGGAAGACCTAAGTCCTTATGATCCAAAGAGGGATATTGGGCTAACTAGGATCCCCTCTGGTACATCCTGAGTGTCTGCAGTTTTGCACACACATGGCTATCATGTTTGCTTGAGATAATTTGGGAGCATATCAAGGGCCACCAGTATCTCATTCCATGATCCCTGTTAAGTTCTGGCCAACCAGGCAAGCTGCTGCCTGTCTCAACCAGAACTGTAACCTTATGCTAGCTGTATTTTAAGTAACCTCGTTGTTTGCCACCAGGATTGCTGCTGTTGTGGACAATGGCCAGGATTTGGGGATTTTTCTACTCTCTGATCCAAATTAAGTCAGTGCCCTCTAGCAGAGAAGCTGCTCCTTCCTGCTTATCCAGGCTGGTGGCGTAGGAGTGAGGCAGATGAAAGCAGCCCCAAATGAAAGCTCCATCAAGTCCCACTGTTCTTGCCTCAGGTTTGGTAGTTCTTGAATCAGTTTTTCTCCATTTATTTATGTGCCTCTGCTTGCTCTCCAGACTGCCAAAATGGTTGTTTTGGTCATTTTTGTCTAGTTGTAATGTTGCTTTCTGCAGAGGGGTTTTGCTGGGCTCTTACATACCACAGTTCAGAAGCCCTGCCTCCTTGAGGCCTTCTTTTAAGAGGTGTTTTCATTGGCCTTGTAACTCCCTCCTTCTCCTAATTCCCGCCTTCTAAGAGCTGTCAGCTGTAACTGTAATTTTTCTTTGGCACACATAAAAAAAAGTACATACTGTTATGTGACCTTCATGAGACCTTCTGTACTATGTTTATAGATTATTTTATTCATTTAACAGACACTTACTTTGTATTTATCATTTGCCCGTCAGGGTGAATGGCTCTGAGTTAGGAGAGGTGCTGCAAATTGACTGGGCCCTTGCTCTCCTGAAATTCATATTTGTGTTTATAGACAAAAAGTACATATATAATAAGTAGATAAAACCGTATGTATGTGAACATTACTAGTGCTTTTAAGTAAATGAAAACCATGTACTAAAAGGAGAATAACTGGTGGTAGATTAGAACTGCTTTAGATGGAATGACATGCTTTTCAAAGGTGGTAGTTATGCTGCGATGTGAATGACAAGGAGTCCGATGTGATAATCTAGGCGGTATGTGTTTAAGGCAGAGAACTCCAAGGACAGATATTTTTAATATGCCGGGTAATAGCATGTAAAACGATAGACCTGGAGTTTAGGTGACGAAGAGTGGTAAGCAGCAGGAACAAAGGTAAAAACAAATATGGTCAGAAATTGCTACAAATAATGGAAAATGAATGAAAATTTATTTATATGAATTTGAGTACGTAACATTTGCTGTAAAGCCCAGCAATATGCTGAAATGACATTGCCTGCTTTGGAGTTTCAAAATTCAATTTTATTTTCACTCAGTGGAGAAAGTTCCCAACTTTCAAATGGATGCTCCTTTTTTACATCCCACCAGTTGAAGGCTTTTATTATCTTAATTTGAAACTAGATTTCTGAATTATTGGCCTGGAAGAAAAGAACTCAGACATAATTTTAACATTTCTGTTTGGATTGGCTGATATTTCAGTTTCTTATACTGTCTGCATGTTTCATGAACAAAGAGATGGAGTGACACAAACACCACCTATGGATGGAGGTTTTTAGGGAGTCTTAACATGATCAAAGAGGTTTTCTTACTACAAGTGTATTAGGGCCCTTGACACTGAAGCCTGTTTAAAAGTTAGAGTCTAGTATCCTTACTTTTCACACTGAGGTTTTGTCCCAGCTAAACCAGAAGATTTACATGTTACATGGTTATGCCAGCATATGAGAGCCACAGTGTATTACAGATCCCCATTCTGACCTTAGTTTTTTTTTTTTTAAGTTTTTTTTATTTATTTGAGAAAGAGAGAGTCAGAAATAGTGACAGAGAGCATGAGTGGGGAGGAGAGGGAGAAGCAGGCTCCCCTCTGAGCAGGGAGCCTGACATGAGGCTCGATCCCAGGACCCTGGGATCATGACCTGAGCCGAAGGCAGATGCTTAACTGACTGAGCCACCCAGGCGCGCCCTGACTTTAGTTTTTAAGAAACATTTTTTAAAAAGCAAGGAGAAAAAGCATTTTACTTTCAGATATGAAAAACAAATATCCAAGCAAGTATGCAGATAATGAGTTATTGTTTAGGGCTGGACATTAACAGAAGCAGATGTGAACAATGGCATATGCTAGGGGAACATTCCAGGACCTTGTGTGGTGTCCCTCAGAGCCAGAGAAGAGGAGATACTGAACTCTTTCAAACAAAACCAGAGATTTCTTTATACATTTGACTTCTGTTTTTTTTTTTTTAAGATTTTATTTATTTATTTGAGAGAGAGAATGAGAGGGAGGAGGGTCAGAGGGAGAAGCAGACTCCCTGCCGAGCAGGGAGCCCGATGCGGGACTCGATCCCGGGACTCCAGGTTCATGACCTGAGCCGAAGGCAGTCGCTTAACCAACTGAGCCACCCAGGCGCCCTATACATTTGACTTCTGAAGGGCAGTGATAATTTTGACAATATATAACACTTCATGGTTAGGTATCACAATTTTTAGATATTTATGAAGAAATAGAAGCAGATGAACTCATTTCTCCTAGAATATGGATACATACTCTTCAAAAGATGAATATACACTGTATTAATACCCCATTCAGCAGAGAACTGAAGTAAAACAAGTATTTATCTTCCATGAAAATGATGAAACCTGAAACATGAAGTATAAAAAGAATCTTCAGAAAAATAATACATATTTTAAAGCAAGACAGTTATTAACAGATAAAAGTGTGCTATTTACATCTGCATTTCCCACCATTTTCACCTTCTTCCTTGTGTCACATACTGTTAGCAGTGCTTTTTTTTCATCTTATTAAAAAGTGGATGAAGTGCCCACCTCACTCTAGTATTATTAACACATATAGATATGCATGTCCTTGTATGCTCATGCATAAATATGCTCTGTGAACTAAATAAGTAAATCATATTCAGATAAATAGGACCTTGAAAGGAAATATTTCAGAGCATTTTAGTCACTAACAGCCAGAGAAATATTGTATTTTTCAATTAAAGAATTATTACTAAGTTTTAAAAGCAGCCACAACAGCATTACCAAATCTAAATTAATTAACAGTAATTCTGTATTGTCATGAAATATACAGTAAATATTCCAAAATCCCCAAATCTATCATTTTTTTCCCTTTTAAATAGACTTCGTTTCTTATAGTAGTTTTAGGTTCACAGCAAAGTTGAGCAGAAAGCGTAAAACATTCCCATATACCCATGTTCCCACACATGCACAGCCTTCCCCACTGTCATCATCCTGAACCAGAGTGGTACTTTTGTTACAGTTGATGAACCTATATTGACACATCACTATCCAAAGTCCATAGTTTACATGAGGGGTCACTCTTGGTGTTGTACATTTTATGGGTTTTGACAAATGTATAATGACATGTATCTGTTACTATAGTATCATACAGAATAGTTCCTTTTCCTTAAAAATTCCTTGTGCTCCCATCTATTTATCCCTCCTTCTCTGCTAACCCCTGATAGCCACTGATTTTTTTTTTTACTCTCTCTATAAGTTTGTCTTTTCTCAAATGTCATATGGTTGGAATCATACAGTATGTAGCCTTTTCAGATTGGCTTTTATCAGTTCGTAATACGTTTTTAAGGTTCCTTCATGTCTTTTCATAGCTTGGTAGCTCATTTCTTTTTATTTTTATTTTTTAAAAGATTTTATTTATTTATTTGACAGAGAGAGAGAAATAGTGAGTGCAGGAACATGAGCAGGGGGAGTGGGAGAGGGAGAAGCAGGCTCCCCATCGAGCAGGGAGTTCAATGCAGGGCTCGATCCCAGGACCCCGGGATCATGACCTGAGCCGAAGGCAGATGCTTAACTGACTGAGCCACCCAGGCACCCCAGCTCATTTCTTTTTAGTGCCATATAATATCCCATTGTTTGGATGTACCAGTTTATTTATACATTCATCTACTGGAAGACATCTTTATTGCTTCCAGGTTTTGGCAGTTATAAGTAAAGCTGCTGTAAATCTATATACAGGATGTAAGTTTTGTGTGGACATGCTTTTAGTTCATTTGGGTAAATACCACAGAGTATGATTGCTGGATTGTATGGTAGGATTATGTTTAGTTTTGTAAGAAACTGTCTTCCAAAGTGGCTGAACCATTTTGTATTCCCACCAGAAATGAGAGTTCCTGTTGCGCCACATCCTCACTAGCATTTGGTGTCAGTGTTCTGGATTTTGGCTGTTCTATAATGTCTATAATGGTATCTTACTGTAGTTTTTATTTACAATTCCCTTATGGCATATGATGTTGAACATTTTTTATAGGCTTATGTCTTGTCTGTATGTCTTCTTGGTGAGGTATCTGTTAAGTTTTCTGCCCATATTTGAACTGAGTTGTTCAATTTTTAGTGTTGGGTTTTAAGAGTTCTATATATATTTTGAATAGCAGTCCTTCCTTACATGTCTTTTGCTAATATTTTCTCCCAGTCTATAGCTTGTCTTTTTATTCTCTTGGCATTTTTGATTTTGATAAAGTCCAGTTTATCAATGATTTCTTTCATGGATCATGCCTTGGTATTGTATTTAAAAGTCATCATCATACCCTAAGTTATCTAGATTTTCTTTATGCGATCTTGTAGGAGTTTTATAGTTTTCCATTTTCCATTTATGTTTGATTCATTTTGAGTTCATTTCTGTGAAGGATATAAGGTCTATGTCTAGATTTTAGGGTTTTTTTTTTGGTTTTGGATTTTGTTCTTATTGTTTTCTATGTGGATATTCAGTTGTTTCAGAATCGCTGGTTGAAAAAGTTATCTTTTCTCCATTGCACTGCCTTTGCTCCTTCATTAAAGATAGTTTGACTTTATTTACGTGTGTCTGTTTCTGGGCTCTCCATTCTGTTCCACTGATCTGTTTGCTTCCTCTTTCCCCAGTACCACACTACCTTGATTTCTATTAGCTTAACAGTAAGTCTGGAAGTCAGGTAATGTCAGTCCTCTAACTCTGTTCTCTCTCTCTCTTTCTTTCTTTGTTTTTTTTTTTTTAATTTATTTATTTGACAGAGAGAGAGAGAGAGAGAACGCACAAGCAGGAGGAGCAGTAGAGGCAGAGGGAGAAGCAGACTCCCTGCCAAGCAGGGAGCCCTGACATGGGGCTTGATTCCAGGACCCTGGGATCATGACCTGAGCCGAAGGCAGATGCTTAACCAAATGAACCACCCAGGCGCCCCTGTTTAAATATCTTAAAGTATCTCTTAATCTACCAATTCTGTTTCCCATGTTTTTTACCATGCAACATATTAATGGAAGCAACTTATTAATTGTTCTGTAGAGTTTTCCACAGTTCTGATTTGAATAGTCCATCTTTCTGGTAATATTTATCATGTTTCTCTGTTGTCTGTGTTTCTTATAAATTGGAAGTTAGATCTACAGGTGTGATCAAATTCAAGCTAGAATTTTTGGGCAAAATTGCTTCATGGATGGCCTTCTGTGCTTCCATTAGAAGGTACCCAATCTCATTTCCTCTCTCTCAGATGTTAGCAGCCATTTGCAAAATGGTGATATTCTCATTCTATTCCCTTTTCAAATATTATTTGGAATACTTTTTAAAAAAGAAATTTTCCTTTGTCAACTATTTAATCAAGAGTGTGGTTTATATAGGAAAAGCTTGAGATGTTTTCCTTTAAGAGTTGGTTCCTTCCTTAGCCTTCTTCAAAGTTTATTGGTAGTTCATTACTAATTATGAAGTGTCTTTAACTTCATTAAAGGATATTATGAATAACTTATGGCAATACATTTTAGAATTCAAGTGATATGAATTTTAGAAAATTTCCTAGAAAAATACAGTGTATAAAACAGAAACCAGAACAAAAAGGAAATATGAATGTGTAGTAATGGTTAAAGACATTAAAACCTGGGGTGCCTGGGTGGCTCAGTTGGTTAAGTGTCCTGTTCTTAATTTTGGCTCAGGTCATGATCTCAGGGCCGTGAGATTGAGCCCCATGTCAGGCTCCCTGCTGAGTGTGGAGCCCGCTTAAGATTCTCTCCCTCTCCCTCTGCCCCTGCCCCGCCCCCACTCATGCTGTCTCTCTCTCTAAAAAAAAAAAAAAGACATTAAAACCCTACAAAGAAATCTTTGATGAAGTCTTAATCCTACATAGTTTTACCAGTGAGTTTCTAAAGAACATTCGGTAAAGAAATACTACAGTTTCTCTGCCAGTTATTCCATTACAGAGAAAAGGAGGAAATGTTTCTCAAATCATTTTATGGGTGTAGTATATCTGTGATACCAAAACCTGACCGGAATAGTATAAGAAAGGAAAAATATAGATAAATATATTACGTGAAGGCAAACACAAAATTCTAAATAAATTATATGTATATCAAATCCAGTGATTATAAATAGCACAGTATATCATGAACAGGTGAGGTTTATTCCAGGAATGCAAAGTTGATTTGATATTCTTATATCCATAAGTACAGTTCAAACATTAACAGAATAAGTAAGAATAAGTGTCAGATTCCCACCTTAATAGATAAATAACAGTCACTTGATAATTCCATACTCATTGTGTTTAGAACATTTAGCATACTATCAATGGAAGGGAACTTCCTTAATATGATAACATCTGTAATGATATGGGGCCCCTGGGTGGCTCAGTCATTAAGCGTCTGCCTTTGGCTCAGGTCATGATCCCAGGGTCCTGGGATCGAGCCCCGCATTGGGCTCCCTGCTCCACTGGAAGCCTGCTTCTCCCTCTCCCACTCCCCCTGCTGTGTTCCCTTTAAATAAATCTTAAAAAAAAAAAATCTATAATGATGTAATGACTTCATTCTGAGAAGAGAATAAAATAGGAGGTCTGCTATTATCACTTTAATCAACAGAGTAGTAGAGAGCTCCGCCAGTTCAGTAATGCTGATGCTGAAGTGAACAGAATAAGGGAAAGGAAACCAGTCATTAGTCATTGTAAACATGAATATGTACATAAGTATTATTTAAAAAATCCAAGCACAGAAAATTAGAATATGCTGATATCTAACTATATATAAAATTAATATTAAATTATATTTGATATTTTATTAACCTGTAGAGAAGGTGAGTAAACACTTTTTCTAAGGTCTGTTTTTGCATTTATTTAATACAGTAGAAAATATATGGGTTTTATTTTCAACTCAAAACCAGGCAGTAGTATGTACTCTCTGTATCTCAAATGATTTTATCATATTTTATTTACCAGACACAGGAACAAAATTCCTTCTAAGGGTTACAATTAAATTTTATGTATACCAGAAATGACCTGCCGTAAGCAGAGCTAGAGATGATGAAAATTAGTGCAACGTGGTACGTGGATAAAAGAACAAATAACATTTTGTGTATCTTCAGGAATGTTTCTTGCTTCTGAAATTAAACCCAGCAGGTAGGAAGATTCTAAACAGACTTCAAATTGTTGAACATCTGCTCACCCTAGCACAATCTAAAACAAGGGACACATAACATTTTACAATGGTAAAATTCATACAATCTAGTTAGAATCATTACACTATTAAAATTTTGGGGAGAAACATGTCTCAGACCAAAATGTTTTCACTTTCAAGTTGTGAAATAGTATTGAACTGTCCCAAACAGCTCTTTCATTTTGTTAAAAATAGTTGAATATCTTTTGCTAAGTTAGGTTTATATCATTTCCTAAAATTTCTCAAAATGAAGTATAAAATTTATAAACCCTAGGGTCAATTATATTTAAATAAGATGAAAATTTAGATTCTAGCTTTAAGATGAGGCGACTTCATTTTCTTCTTTTATATCCATGTGGCGCTACGACACTTTCTGGTTTGCTGCAGATAAGAGAGGGTTCAGTTCATTTTGGGGTGACAAAAATGATCAAGAATTTATTTTACTTACTAATGCAATAGTTACAAGAAAGTGGGATGGTCCTCCTAGTCCCGATGTTATAACTCACAGCCATTGAAGAATCGGGACGATCCTCTGTAGAAAGACTTCACCCATTCTGATTTGACTGGGTCCCAGTATATCCTTTTGGGAGGTACAGACCACTTGGCTTAGAGACCTTAGAGCACATTGCATGAACAGCTGCCACAGATTGCTCAAGAGTTTTGTGTTTCAAAGCTGATTTCACTGCGTCAGCTCATCTTCTGTGCAGAAAGTCCAGTTACCCTTCAGCTCTCCAGTTGGTCATCTTCCTCATTCCAGACAAAACACACTGTACACTGTATGACATTCTCAAAGAGGCGAAAGAATAGCGATGAATGGATCCCTGGATTTCAGGGCTTAAGGAGAAAGAGGAAGGTGTGATTACAAAGGGCTAGCTCAGGGAGTTTTTCTGGGGTGATAGAATTGTTCTGTATCCAGTTTGTGAGGTTAGTTACACGAATCTAGAAAGTGTTAAAATTCATAACGTGTACACCCAAAAAAGTCAATTTTACCATATGGCAATTTAAAAAATAAAGTAAGTCATCCTAAAAGAAAATTCAAAGTGTCGTTATTTGTAGAGAGGTTCTGTTGTTGACCCCAGATCCACACCCACACAATCCAGTTAAGTAAAAAGTTTTCTAAGCATAGGCTCCCGGGCTACTCTGTGTCTTAAACAGGATTATTTAAAAGCATGCTAAGGCAATTATCCCCTGTTGATGCCTAAGGAGAAGAAAAAAGTTGCTTTTTAAAAAGCTTTTAAACATTTAAAGCAATAAACAGCCTTTGAAAAAGCTATTTTCTTTTATTAAAACACCACCCCCCCCCACTACCACAAATGGTGCTTTTGTTGGTGCCTATAAGAGATTTCAAGGGAAAGCAATACTTTCAAAATTCTTTGCTTTAATGTAAAATTGATTTGAAATTGCCCTTTGCCCTTTCCTTTGTCTAATTGTCCTAACGTGAAGATCACGTATCTGTTTCGTTATTCAACAAGTATTAGAACAAAGAGAAAACCTGTCCTTGATTGCACAGCAATATAGAAAAAGAAATATGAGATTTGTGTGACTTTTTGTTGCATTGTGTCCTTTATGTTTCTGTTACTTCAGTTTTTTTCTCCCAAGAGTTGAGAATTATCAGATAATAGAAATATAGAGCTATGCTTAAGCAGAACCGTGATTCTATAATTTGTCCAAGAGAAACAAAAACCATAAGCTTATCAAATTCTAAGTTTTATGTCTCTGAATAATTTCTTTTTAAAAGGATAATTTGTATAAGAATTTGTATGACAAAACTGCATGCATGGCCATGAAACCTGAAGGAAATCAACAAGCTAAGTATCATGGAACTTGTATCAGGGACTTCAGCAATGTTCTTTTGTATGTGACCTTTCCTCTCCTTGCAAAGGACAGTAATCAACTTTCTTACTCAGAAAATAGCTAAATTGTAAAGGAGTCTTCTTGTGTTTTTATGTAAATTTATCTAAGTGAAATGAATACTCACATTTCCTTTAGCTAAAAATCACCGATTTCCTAGCTAGAAACATAGGTGCTTTTTCATGTGTTTGCTGTGGGCTTGTTCATTCAAGATGATTTATTTTAGAAGAGCTGACCCAACTGCAGTGGAATGTATGTGCAGGACCAGACATGGACCAAGCCCCTCTTGCTGTGCACTGTTCATGGGGGTGTCAAGATGCTAGAACCTGAATTACTCAATGTTTTCCCTTATGCTAAATGTTGTTATTCTAGGAATGTGAGAATTGAAAATTTAATGCGACGAAACTTAGTTCTAAATCCAAATGAAAGTATCATCACTCTGTGATTCCTTTTTTGAATTTCTCTGTTCATTAAAATATTTCTGCTGGCACATTGCATCACCTGCCTCAGAAGATTGCTTTCATAGTTTTGCATTTATTTAAAGTTCGTATTTAGGTTCCTACCTCTTCCAGACATAATACTAAATGCTTTTCAGAAAGAAAAAGTTAATGACATACGGTGTTCCAAGAAAACATACTCATGTGTCTATATATTACTCTGTGATGATTTGTGACACAAACACATTCTTGACATCCATGAGACAAGAGACCTGCTGGATAAAGTCAAAACAAAAGGGATGTGAAAAATAAGTGAGATCTTCCTCAGAACTGATGGTGAGAAATCAGAGTTGATTAGTAAAGAAAATTGGTAAAATATATTAAATTACATTCAGAAAAGGGTAGCACAGTTATAAAACTATGTAAATTGGCATGGAACCGGACTTGTTCATCAAATACCTGACTTTTCTTGTAAGCAATGTGATTTGCCTGCATTAATTCATGCATTCGATGCTTAACTTTAAGTAAAATTTGATAGTAATAACTTTCTCTTAGTGAAACAAAACAGTATCTACATTTTAAAGAGGTCTAGCATAGTTCCAGGCACATAACAAGCACACAGAACTCCTCCCTGTCTTTTGCTATTTAAAACCACATTTCTCAAACTTTTAAAACTCATAGGACCTTTTATTTTCTGGTGAACTCGCACCTGGAACCCAGCATACAACAGATGGAATCAGAGCTCTTTGGGTTGAGGAGGAATTGAAATCCTGGATTTGGAGTCTTGGAGTCTTCTTTTATCTGCTTTTCTCCCTCCCCACCCCACTTACACCCTCTCTCCAACTTTCAGACCCTCCACCACTCCTGTCTATACCAAGAGCACTCTGGGAGCTCTACCTCAGTACTGTAGGACTCCGTCCAAGAAACAAAATTTGGAAACTCCAACACCGGAGTTTAGAAAACCACAATGTTTTTTTTTTTTTTTAAGTTTTTTTATTTGACAGAGAGAGACACAGCGAGAGAGGGAACACAAGCAGGGGGAGTGGGAGAGGGAGAAGCAGGCTTCGCACTGAGCAGGGAGCCCGATGTGGGGCTCGATCCCAGGACCCTGGGACCATGACCTGAGCCAAAGGCAGAAGCTTAGCGACGGAGCCACCGAGGCGCCCCAGAAAGCCACAGTGTCTTATGTACAATCATATTCACCACAAATCTATTGGACGTAATCATGTTGGTTAAAGAGGAAAATCATAAAAATACTCATGTGAACCTAATGCTTTGTGTTCATTAAAAACTACATGCGTGTATGTTATTTATTTTTAAATCTTTTCATATAGAACCAGCTCTTTTTTTTTTAAAGAGCAGTGTTCCAATAATTGTAGTTATTAGGAAAAATATGCTTGTGATTCTATTATCTGTGATACCTAGTTTGACTTTTTTTTAAGTGCACAGTTCAGTAGTGTTAAGTATATTCACATTGTTTTGAAATAGATCTCCAGAATTTTTCATCTTGCAAATCTGAAACTCTGTTCCTATTAAACAACTCCCCTCTGTCCCCTGACGGCTTTTTTAAAGTAAAGTAAGACATTGAAGAGATTCCTATAGCCATCTAAGAGCAAAATCTTTCAATTCGTGTTCCTAAACTTGTTTTGGACTGCCATTCATATCTAATTCAAAAGCATTTTTACAATGTTCCTTTATTGTGTCTTTCCTAACATTCAAATTATTTTTCTCAGAACAGGTATTATGTCTCCCTTATATTTCATTGCTTTTTCTTTGTAATTGTATTATAATTTAATTTCAGAGTTATATCAAGCACAATTAGCTTAAGAAATAGGAAACATCCCCACACACTTTTAATAAGCATATATCTGATTGTAGAAGCAATGTCAGGCATCCTAGCAAATGGGTCTACAAGCCATGAGCTGTAGCATGTTATGAATATTGGCCAGTATGATTAACAAAAAGAATGGAATTTATTGATTAGTATAGTGTTTATCAAATGTAGATCATGGACAGTGAGAAAGTGCATTGCTATCCATCTATTCATTTACGAGTCTGTACAATGTATGGGAATATCTATATCCATAGCAATTTGAAAATACAAAGTTGGTAGCTATGAAAGTGATCATTGCTGTTGATTACACACTTTGAAAATGATTATATATAGTTAGCAATATTATTAAATCAAATACTTTAATACCTTGCTGTTATGCTGAAGACATCAAGTTGAAAAGGCAAGTAAATAAATCCATAAATAGTGTGTAACTGTAAGCAACATAACTTGCTTTCCTTAACTAAGATATAAGAAATGTTTATTTTTTTTTCTTAAATGTAGAACAAATTGTCTTTACTCTCAGCCTAAAGTATGGGGAGGATCAGTATGTTGAAATCTGAAATGGACAGAATGAAGGAGGCAAAATATTTTTCAAGTTAGGAGAGAGAATCTAACCAAGGATTACAAATTCAGGGCTATGTAGACTTTAGATAGAAATTTGGGGGGTTTCTATAGTCTGAAGACCAAATTGGCGGTTATAAAATGATTGGAGCTCTGCAATGGTTGTTAAGTTGATATAGAATTTATCAGTGAACTGCTGAGAAGGTAGGACAGCCTATCTCTTACCCCTTGGAATGCTAATGAAAAATTCTTGTCTCATTTTTAATGCCTGTGTTCTCCACTCACACTGGTTTGTAATTAGGTATATAACTCAGTTGAAAATCTTCATCACCTGCTGTTTCAATGGGCTGGGAACTGATGCAAATCTTTGACTTAGTGCCATTTTCTTTTTTCTCTTGCTTTCTGGCCTCTCCCTTTAATCCCTAGAATGCTGTCTATCATAATCTGTCATACTCCATCTTTAAAATATGGAAGTCTGGATAGACACTACAAATTTGGGCTTGTCTTCTTTCTATCAATTTTTAAACATATCTGTTTTTATTTTTTAATGCTGACAGAAATTCTGTGATGAGATCAATGGCTTTAATTCACATTGTATGAAAGCAGCTCTCTCATACTACTTGGTTCCAGGTTATTTTTTTTTCTCTAGAGATCCTGTTTTTTGAAGACTTAAATTGCATGTTCTCTTGTATATGTGAGAAAATTGAGAATGCCATATATGGATTTGCATAACAAGGTTATAGCACAGATAACAATGTCTATGAATTTTTGGAAGGAAGCAAGCAAGCAAGCAAATACTTACCAATTACTCTGCCGTCCTTAAGTGTGTTTGGTGTATCAGCTGAAAGGGAAGCTGTGTAATACACAGTTTTGGCATCTCACGAGTTGATGAGAGAATATGTTTTGTAAGCCTGCCTACCAAAACAGGATCTTCTTTCTGGGATTCTGGTTCAATAAACTGCTAAACAAGTGAAATTCATACTCTTACAACTCTTCCAGGCGTGTTCCTCAAACAGGCATATTGTACTCTGCATCAATCATTTACTTAGCTAATGAGTCTGTAATTTGTTCAGGGCTCATGAAGAATGCTTGTCTTCTCTCCTCCATGTGGCATCAGTCAGGATGGCTCAAGTGGGAGCAGATTCTACTTAGGATGGCTCACTCACGTGGCTGACAAGTTGGCATCTTTGTTCCCCTTTATATGGGCCTCCCCACATAAGTCTTTCCAAAGGCTTCCCCAGCTTTTTTCCAAAGGCTGCCCCAGCCCCAGTATGATGTCTCGGGTCCAAGAGTGAATGTCCAAAGATACAGAAGTGGAACTTAGCAATTTCATAAGACAGGTGCCAGAAACTGGCACAGCACCTTTCCCACCTTATTCTTTTGGTAAAACACAAAGCCCAGATGCAAGGGGAAGAAGGCCCATAGAACTCAACTCTTGATAAAGAGGCGTCGAAGGAATTTGAGGTCACATTTTAAAACTACCATGTCATTTATTTAAAAATATTTTTGAATTTAAACTATGATTCCTTCTTAATCTTTAGGTTAAACAGGAATTTCTTAATTTAAAATATAAGGTTATATATATATATATTTTAAGATTTTATTTATTTGACAGAGAGAGACACAGCGAGAGAGGGAACACAAGCAGGGGGAGTGGGAGAGGGAGAAGCAGGCCTCCCGCGGAGAAGGGAGCCCGATGCGGGGCTGGATCCCAGGACTCTGGGATCATGACCTGAGCCGAAGGCAGACGCCTAACGACTGAGCCACCCAGGCGCCCCTCTAGTTATATTTTTGTTACAGAATTTAAGCCTAATTATGTTGATATTATTTACTACATGTCATCAGTTGTCAAAATGTTTAGGATTTGTTTTGTATTTCAGAATATGATTGTTTTTTAATGGTTCTTTTGAGAAATGGGGATAATTTAGATATATTCCAAAGTTTATATTGTATCAATTATACTTATAAGAATTAGGTCAGCTATATTTTTGTTATTTTTCTTAAATATTCTATATCACTGCCAATTTTTTTGCTTCTTCAGTCAAATACTAGGATCAATGAAAATGTCACACATTAATGATGGATTTCTATTTTTTCTTTGGGCTCTATCAAGTATTTTGCATTTATATTTTACTTTACATATTATTTATATACAAATTTAGAATTATTACGTCTTTTTTGTGAACTAAAATGTTTACCAACATGAAGTATTCCTCTTTACCTTCAGTTATGCAAAATGTTTTCCAGCTTTCTTTTAGTGTATTTATGACATAAACTTTTTTATCTTTTTACTTTCAGTTTCCTTATCTTTAAGGTGTGTCTCTTCTAAACAGCATGTAGTTGAAATTTGTTATCTCCGACAATCTGATAATCCATATACCTAATGTATTGCTATCATTTGGATTTTTGAATATAAATTACTGATTTTTTCTCCTACCTGTTGTTTCTTTTCCTGTCCGTTCATGCCGTAAGTTAAAATGCATATTTTCTTAGGCCTTTTCTCCTCTACGACTTTGTAAGTTACACATTCCTTGAGAATTATTTCAGTAATTTCCCTAGAGATGCATAGATTCATGCCACAGGCATAGCAAATGTATCAAAGTTAACACATTAAAAATTTCCTTACTTCCCAGAGAAAACAGTATTCTTAGGATACATTAACTTGATCTGTTATTGTTCTCAGGCATTGTAATCCTCTATCTTATAGATTTTAAATGTCACAGTGCCTTATTATTATTGTTTTATACAGTCATCATTCATTTAGCTTCACCCAATATTTTACATTTTCACTCAGAATAGAACACTTTTTTGGCACTTTTTAAATATCATTTTGGAGATTTCATTCCATATCTCCTTGTTTCCATAACTTCTGTTGAGAAGTCTGTTGCCAGACTTATTTTTGGTTCTCTGAAGTTGCTGCTTGTTATTCCCTCTGGCTACTTCAAAATTTTTTTTTTCTTTTCATTTGGTTTTCAAAAGTTTATTTGGTTTTCAAAATCTTCAAGAAGGTTTTTTTTTTTTTTTAAAGATTTTATTTCTTTGACACAGAGACACAGCGAGAGAGGGAACACAAGCAGGGAGAGTGGAGGAGGGAGAAGCAGGCTTTCCGCTGAGCAGGGAGCCAGATGTGGGGCTCGATCCCAGGACCCTGAGATCATGACCTGAGCCAAAGGCAGATGCTTAACAACTGAGCCACCCAGGTGTCCCTCCCCCCCTTTTTTAAACTTCAAGAAGTTTTAAAAAATACGAGCTGCCTGTAATTATTTATTTTTCTTTTTTTTCCCCTTCAGCTGCTTGAATTTGTGGCTTGATGTCATTTGCCAGTTTTGGATAATGCTCAGCTAACCCATTTTCTAACCCTTACTCTCTATTCTCACCTTAACCTATACCCTACTTTTTTCTCTTTTTCCCTCTGTTATTTAGCTTGGCCATTTTGTTCTCTCCTGTATTCTAGGTAACTGAATTTCTCTTTAGCTATGTATAACCTGCTGTTGAACACATTCATTGTTTTCAGTTTCTATAGTTGATAATTTCCCATTATTAAAATTCGATTTGTATCTTTTTATAGTTTATTGTTTTATGCAAAAGTTCTTGACTTTTATTTCCTTAAACATATTATGCGGAGTTATTTTAAAATTCATGATAATTCTATTACCTGAATCCTATTTGGGTTTATTTGTATTTTCTGCTGTTTCCTTGATTTTGTCATTTAGTAGCATCTACTGGTAGTGACCTTTTAAAAAACTCAGTGCTATATAGTGTGAATAAGAAATTATCAAAATAATTTTCACCCTAGACGGATGTACTCTTTTTCCAGAGAGGTTATAAGTTTGGTTTGGATAGAAGGTAGGGTCATTAGCAATCACTGATCTTGCGAAGGCTGATGCATCTCCAGTTGATCCTTTTCTTATGGTATAGTCCTTTTGTTTTCCAAATCACAGCCTTTATGATTTACCAGGGCTCTCTCTACGTGGAGGTTCCTTAATTCTATTTTTGTACTCTGAAACTTAGAAATCTGTCAAAAGCCTTGATCTTTCAGCCTCTAACACACTTCGAAAATGAACATCAATTCTTTTGGTAAATATAGATTTTAATTCTGGGTTCATCTCAGTGAGTTCTTATGCTGGACTTTCACCTTCTAATTTTTTTATTGCCTCATTAATTCTTTGATGCCTTCACACATAAATTTTTAATTTTAGTTTTTCAAGTTGATCCCAATTAGAAGGTTGTTCCCACAGGGGTTAAGGATGGCCATTACCAAAACTAGAGTTCTTATTTTTTCTTTATATATAGCAGAAATTTTACAGAATTATTTTAAACAAATGTATAAGCATGTAACTTTGTTTTTAAGTTCATATATAAAGCTGTGAGGTATAGGTATTGTGTGACCTTTGAAAGTTTTCATCAACACATCTACCTGTCACTGTTACTCAAAATTCTGACTTATGTGCACTTAGCTTTATGACTGTGCTTAAAATTGAGTGAATATTTAAAAATTACTGAAACTTGGAGCTAGAAGAATCTTTGAACATCGGTAAGCGTCTCCACTTTCATAGATGTGGTAGGTGCAATTCAGAGCAGTGGCAGCCACAAGAGCAATAGTTATGCTGCATGCACGGCAAGGATTGTACTGGCCTAATTCTGCGTGGTGAACACACAGGTCAAGGACCATACTTACACGGTATACTGAGGTCAATGGGACCATATAAGGATTATCACCAGTGTCTGACAAGTGTTCCTGGTATACTCTCCCATGATTTATCTGCACACAAATGACAGATTCTTGCCATGCAGAAGGAAATTGTTCCCCCTATTAAAACAAAACCTGTTGTGTTAAACACAGCACGTAATTGGAAGACTAACACTGAGAAATGAGGTCAAAGTAATTTTACTATTTGCCTGTGACAAGAACCAGATCAAATAGGGGGATGAGAAGATATTACTCAGTAGTCTAATCTTTTATATTTAATACCTTAACACATCTAATTCAGATTGACCTAAAGAACCTTAAAATCTGTAAAGAATCATGTCATTTCAGTCATAGAAGATAAAGATAGGTGCAATTTTTATTGCAGGTAATAGGACTTTTAGATACCATATGAAGAGAAAGTATTTTTGAAACAAAGTCCTAATTCTAGAATCTAGACATTTTATTGTCATCTTCCAATGTTATAGGAGTCTAATATGTTTTCCTCTTTTCTACGTTGTACTATTATGCCTGCTGAATTTCTAAAAGTTATGTGCTGTATCTTATATCAAGTTTATCAATTATTGGTATAAGTGTATATTGCTAAGAATGTTTTTACCATTTTTATTTCATAATAACCTTCTTTTGGGATAGGAAACAAAATTTTCTTATCTTTAACCAAACTAATTTACATTTTCATTTTATTCTGAGTGAGATATAATAATTCCAATTCAGGAGCACCTGGGTGGCTCAGTCGGTTAAGTGTCTGACTTTTGGTTTTGACTCAGGTCATGATCTCAGGGTTGTGGGATCTAGCCCTGCATTAGTCTCTGCACTTAGTATGGAGTCTGCTTGTTCCTCTCTCTCTGCCCCTTCCCCTGATCGAGTTCTTGCTCTCACTCAAATAAATAAATAAATAAAGTCTTAAAAAATTATTAAAAAATAATTATAATTCAATGTAATGTTTTAGTATCGAGTATTGTACATGATTTTTTGTTTATTGTATCTTGATATTAAATATGAGTTGATTTTAGGAAAATATTAAAATGAAAAAACTGAGGAACACCTGCCGTATAAGAATTTCTGCTTTTAAAGAACAAGTTTTCAGATAAACATAGGCAATTGGCTCATAAGCATTAAACTAGGGGCACCTGAGTGGCTCAGTCAGTTAGGCATCTGCCTTCAGCTCAGGTCATGATCCCGGGGTCCTGGGATCGAGCCCCACGTCGGGCTCCCTGCTCAGCGGGCAGCCTGCTTCTCCCTCTCCCTCTGCTGCTGCCCCTGCTTGTGCTCGCTCTCTCTCTGTCAAATAAATAAAATCTTAAAAAAGCATTAAACTAACTTCATTACTGTTTCAGTCTACAAAAAATGATACTAGTTTCTGAAAATAAGGGAAACGTATCTTGTGTAAGGTGATTTCAGTATTATGTCTAGCTTTTTTCTCTATTACTAATATGTATTGCTTGCAATTCACAAGCCATTGTATAATGCCATATAAATTTAATATGCCCTGAAGGGAATATGCTCTAGGGACACATTAAGGAGACTAAATATGATTTTAAAAGCTATAAACTATGCTTTCCAATCTAGTGTTATTCAATCAGACCTAATTTATATTTTCAGCATAAGCTGGAAATAGAATAGTCAGAGTTTGCCTGGTTAATGTCTAAGGCAAAGAGGAACTTTTAGCAAATTCTCTGATGTATGTCTAATTGATACTTCTATTGATAAAAGTCTGACAATGTTTTTTAGTATCCCTCAGGAAAAAGAAATGCTTCTGATAGCTGTAAGTGCATTTGCAAAAATCATGTTGTATTTTGGATCAGTGACTTTATCTCAGCCAGCTTCTTTCATTGGTATGGTTTCTAAGCGTAGGCTTCTGCCTATGTTAATAATAAAAATGTCACTGCGAGTGTGCTTCAATATCTAATTGTTTTCTTATCTCTGGCTGTTAGCCAGGAATCAGTCTTTAAGCATGTGCACCATACCCTTAAGTACTGCCATTAGCACCATGACCAATAAGTACAGTATATTCTCATCGACATACACCAGCTGTGTGTAAACTGGGACAGGCAACTGAAATACAAAATGCTTCAGTGGCAGGAAAGCACTTTAGAGAACTCCAAGGCCAAAAATACATCTCATGGACTTTGGTATATTTAGGGAAGTGATACAGCGTAGCCTTGGCTGTGAAGATAGAAATGCCCCCATTTACAAGTGATAATCTACTGTCCTGGATTACAGTCTAGTACTGTACTAGTTGTAGTCTACTGTACAGTATAATTTGCCTACTACTTGTGTGATTTTTGAACAGCGTTATTGAGGTATAATTTACACAGTATAAATTTTACCCATTTTAAGTATACAGTAGTTTTAAATAAATTTACAGTTTTGCATATAGCAGCACAATTCCATATTTCCATCTCAGTTCCTACTCCCAGCCATAGGCGAACAAGAATTCGCTGTTTCTATAAAATTTCCTTTTCTAGGCATTTTCTATAAATGGAAGCTTCCTATAAATGGAAACATATAATGTGTGGTCTTTCATGTCTGGCTTTTTTCACTTAGCATAATGTTTTTGAGGTTTATCTGTATTTTGCATGGAGCAGTAGTTCATTTATTTTTATTAGGAGTATTGCACTGTGTGGATATACTACATTTTATTTTTCCATTTATCAGTAGATGGACATTTTGATTGTTTTCACTTTTTAACTAGTATTAATAATGCTACTGGAAACATTCGTTTACAAGTCTTTGTGTGGACATGTGTTTTCAGCTATCTTGAGTAGTGATCTAAAAGTAGAATTGATGGGTTATATGGGAGATTTATATTTAAAGTTTTAAGAAATAAGCAAACAGTTTTCCAAAGTGGCAACACTATTTTAATTCTCATTAGAAATACGAGTATTCCATTGTCTCCACGTTTTTCCTAAAACTTGTTATCTGTTTCTTAAAATTTTTTATTTTAACCATTCTAGTGGGTGTGAAGTATCATATGTGATATTTATTTACCTCTCCCTGATTAATGATGCTGATTATTTTTTATGTGCTTGTTAATCATTTATATTTTTTTGCTAATTCTATGCTTTTGTCCATTTTATTTTTATTTTTTTAAAGATTTATTTATTTATTTGAGAGAGAGAGAGAGAGTGCACGTATGCGATTGGGAGGAGGGGCATAAGGAGAGAATCTTCAAGCAGTCTCCCCACTGAGCAGAGTGCATCTCAGGATTGATCTCATGACCTATGAGATCGTGACCTGAGCCAAAACCAAGAATTAGTCACTCAATGAACTGAGCTGCCCAGGCACCTCTGTCCATTTTAAATTAGGTTTTCTTATTTCCTTAGTTTTAAGAATTCTTTATAGTTTTTGATCCACGTGTTTAATGAGATTTTTGATTTGCAAATAATTTCTACCAGTCTGATGCTTGTTTTGAAGTTTTACTAATGGTATCTCTTAAAAAAAATGTTTTTAACTTTGATAAGTTCTGGTTCATCTCTTTTTTTTTCATTTATAGATGGTATTTTTGGTGTTGTATATAAGAAGGTTTTGCGTAACCCAGGTTATATATAGATATTTTCTCCTATGTATTCTTAAAGTTTTGTAGTTTTAGCTTTTTCATTTAGATATATTTTGGGTTAATTTGTCCTGTGGCTTTCTCCATCTTCAAAGCCAGCAACAGAGACTCTCTCTCAATTAATTAATTAATTTAGTATTAACATATAATGTATTATTTGTTTCAGGGGTACAGGTCTGTGTACACAACACACAGCGCTTACCACAACACATACCTTCTCCAGTGTCTATCACCCAGCTATCCTATCCCCTTACCCCCCTCCCCTCAGCAACCCTCAGTTTGTTTCCTAAGATTGAGTCTCTTATGGTTTGTCTCTCTCTCTGGTTTTGTCTTGTTTCATTCTTTTCCTCTCATCCCCTATAGGGGGCTCTCTCTCAATTTAAATCTCCCCCATGTTTTCAGTCTCTTTCTCCAAGAAGAGCCTTGTTTATCTTTAGGAATCATCTGATTGGGTCAGACCCAGAGAGAATCATAATCCTTTTTAAAAGTCAACTGTGTTGTATAAAACAACCTAATCATATTCTGTCATATTCTTCAGTACCTTCCACACTCAGCAGAAGAGGGCTATACAGGGTGTGGATTATGGGGAGTAAAATAGAATTACTTGAGATACTAGAATTCTGCCTGATACTGCTATTGATGTGTCTATTAAGCATAATATATTGAGGGAAAAACGTATACTAATTACAGTTTCATTCTCCACTTCCAGGCAGCTTTTAAAAAGTTAAGTCAAGAGTAACAAAACAACACCATTTACTTTACAACTTCAATTTGTATCTTAAAAAGTTCTCAAGCTATGATTTTATATTAACATTTTCTTAAGTGTATAAAATTCAAGTGTATATTCTAATGTGTGGTGGTTTAAACTAAAATTGTTACAATTATTATCTAATAGGCAATGTAAGTTTCAAATCATATGATTGGATAAAGATATTTTTATTTATAGTACTTACTGTCTCATTTTCCATTAGTTCACCATAAGACAAAGACAAACACAATGTGGTGTCAGATAGGAATATTTTCATGATAAATAAGAATCAGTGTGGTTGCCTTCAGAGTTAATGTGCAGTTTGGACTGGTCTTTTTCAAATTCAAGTGCATGATAATTTACATTGATTGCATTTTCACGAAGATCCCTGTGCTTAAAACGATGGCCTCACAGGAGCTATAAAATGCTGTACTTGAATGGCTTTGAAAATAAAAATACAATTATTTGAAAACTGATATGTTGAGGGGCTTAGAATATATTTGGTTTTAAAGGCCTTAACCTACTCTCATTCTTCATTAAGGAAAATCAATCACAGGATGAGAACATGAATTAGATATCCCTAAATGTCATAACATTTATATATTGGATTTTATTTTTACTTCATTAAGAAACCAAATAGGACTGTAATTAAATAAAACGATAGCATATGGTAGAGAGACTGTTCATGGTTTTCCCAGCTTTAAACACCATTAGAAATTCTACACTGTGAAGGACAAACCAAGTGAACTATATGCATAATTGATTAGAAACTTATCCACTTTTAAATCACAGGGAAATCTACTTTGATTTAATTTGAAATCTGTTACACAACTCTGTTTGAAATTGAATGTCCTCAAATTTCCCATGAAATCTGAAAGGGGTTGAGAATGAACAAGATGGCAAGGGCTTGAAAACTCCTTGCACAGTATTATTTACTTTTATAGAGTTATTTAGATACATATTGAAATTATGTTTTTATAACTTCTGTAATAACAAGTTAATGTAGCGCTTCAAAGCCTTGACTCAGTGAAAATGATTTGAATACCTACTGTGTGGCAGGTACCAAGAAACATTCGGAGCAAACTGAAACAAAAGATTTCATTCATGCCCTCACTGAGTGGGTTAGAAAACAAGACAAGCAAAGTAGTATTTACAGTACATTGTGATAAATGCTATCTGGTCTGAGAAGAGTGACTGAGGGACACATCAACACGTAATCTTAAAAGTCACTCTGATCACCCCCAAATTCTCAGGATTTAACTTTATTTTTCCCTCCCCATCCCAGTTTTCTAGCTTACTTATATAACCACAGTTTTCCTTGTACGTATTCATGTATTTTGGAAGTATGCACAAAAATATCTGTCCCTGAAGTCGATAATAATTTTTATTTGGATCAGTATTCTGTGGCCATGAAACAATGGAAGAATGAGACATCCTTGAATTTCAGTATTCCCTGTTCCCACTCAGGATTGAACCGGTATGAGTGCATAGCAACTTTTATGTTTGGTGTGCAGTGACTTGAAGAGTGTGTGTGGTTTGTTGTGATGGTAAATGTGGGATGGTGTGTGATGTAGTGTGGTGTGTGGTTGGTGTAATGTGGTCTTTCGGAGATGGTAGATGTGGATGTGGGGTGTGTAGTGGAATGTAGTATAGTGTGAGATGTGCTCTGTGGTGTGTTAGAATGACAGGGGTGATGTTTGTGTGTGCGCGCATGCATGTGCGCGCAGGTGCACACTGTGCGATCTGGTGTTTAGGGTGGCATGTATACAGTAGAGTTGTAGATGTGTTGTGTAGATGACAGGTGTATTGGAGATGTAGGTCTGGGAGTGTGGGGTTTGGTATAATATGATGCTCTACTTTATGCTCCATTTAAAGTTTCATGTTCCTGAAGTCCTGCAAATATTGAGGGAAATATTTTTCCACAAATTAACAAGGAACCCAGGTTACACTCATTTAGCATGTATTATTTGAACTTGCTAAGTTTCGGTATGTGTTTCCTGGCCTTAATGCAGCAACACACACATAGGAAAGGCTTGTTGGACATAAGGGGGGCTGAGTGTTCCTAAGAATGAATACGACAAACTGGGTAAGCATCCTCTAGGAGCTTCAGTCTAGGAGGAGTATAAATATGCCACCGGTGTGTAACTTTTATGCTCTTGAAAGCAAGCATGAGGTTTCCATTTAGGGAAGGAAATATTTTAAGGGAAATACCCTGATAGACGTTTTGAGCTTGGGGGTGAAATCACCAGGGCATGAGTGTACCCAGTCACCATCAAAAGCTATTCAGTAGGAGAAAATGAAATGACTCTTTGAGTCTTACATCTTTTTCTTTCTGATTGGAAATGGGGGAAAATATAAATGAGAGAAGAGATCTAGAGACAAGGGACAAGTGAGATTATGTTGGCTGGGAAGGGGGCGAGATGAAGGGAAGCTGGCAAACATTTTAAGAGGTTCTTCATGTTTAAAATCAAATCATGTACATTCTTGTCATTTGAACCCTTCATTTCCATCTTTAAAACATTGCCTTTTCCTTTAAAACTATGGAGTTTAGTAACCTCAGAATGATGTGTGAAGAAGGAGTCCCAGAGGATGGTGTGAAGGGAGATAGGATCAGAAAAGCTCAATGAGGACTTGAGGCAGAGAGGACCCAGGGCTGAAATGCTTAATGTCTGTGCATCTTGGAGGAGATTCTTTACTACTCCAAGAAGTAGTTTCAGGGACTTGCACTAATCTTTTCAGGAACAGGGGAGACCCAGCTGAACTCTGATTTATACTTATGAGGCCCATTCTTCACATTATAAGGGGAAAACAAAATGAAGTCAGAGAGTGTAGTTTCTCATTACAGCTAAGGCATGACAGATGAGGAAGGAGCACCATGATGGTGCTGTCATTGGCAAGAACTGGATGCCTTATGGACATGGAGGAAAAATAAAATTGCAGAAGCTTGTGTGATTGTATTGCATAGTAAGACAGGGTAGATACGGGACAAGAGAGAGCTAAAGCTCATCTTCTTTTCTTTCACAAGAAGTCATTGCTTCAGCATAATTCTTTTGCTCACCACTGCGCAGATATGTCTCCCCTTCTCCAATCAGCTCTCCTTCCTTTTGCTATATCTTTCCTGTTCTTTCCCCGTAGCTTCTGCTTATCACCATCTCTGTCATCAAATTCCACAGTACAGATTGTCAAAAAAGTTGGTGCAAAAAAACCTCATGGATTTTAGAGTTAAAGAAAAACACAAAACACTCACTTCGTTGGACAGACTCTAGGGCATTCCCCGTGATTCCTGCCCCACCTCATGTTTATACCCTTAAGTGCGGTGGGACCTGTGATTTAGTCCTGGCCAATAGAATATGAAGGAGGTGAAGGATTATTGCAGATGTAATTAAGGTGTCAAAACAGTTGATTTGGAATTAATTAGAAGGGAGATGTGCCTGGTGGGCTTGGCTTAATGAGGTGAGGGCCCTTACAGCAGGGACTGAGCTCTCCCTGAGATGAGAAATCTCTCTCTCTCCATCACTCTTTTGAAGAAGTAAGCTGCCACATTGTGAGAGTGCCTCTGGAGAGGGCCATGGAACAAGGAACCATGGGTGGCCTTTAGAACCTGGGAATGACCCTTGGTTGACAGAAAGAAAACAAAAACCTCAGTCCCACAGCTACAAGGAGATGAATTATGTCAACATCCTGAGAGTGTTTGGAAGCAGATCTTTCTTCATTCAAGTCTCTGCTAAGACCACAGCTCTGAGGACACCTGAATTTTGGGCTCATATGATTCTGAAGCAGAGAACTCAGGTAAGTAGTGGCATGGTTTCTGATGTATGGAAACCATGAGATAATAAATGAGTGTAGTTTTAAACTGCCAAGTTTGTGGTAGTGTGTTCCACAGCACAGAAAGCTAATGCAGTCGCCAATTTTAACTGGATGGAATTATGATCCAAAAGATCTCAGTGGTCTAAAATGATCAAAGTACCAGATATTGGTCAAAATGTAATAACCTAGGTGCTTAAACAGCAGAAATTTATTTTCTCATGGTTCTGGAGGCTAAAAAGTCCAACATCAAGGTTCTTGGTCTTCAGTGAGGGCTCTCTTCCTTTTTTTTTTTTTTTAAGATTTTATTTATTTATTTATTTGAGAGAGAGAGCGAGAGAGAGAGAAACAGCATGAGAGGGGAGAGGGTCAGAGGGAGAAGCAGGCTCCCCGCTGAGCGGGGAGCCCGATGTGGGACTCGATCCCAGGACTCCGGGACCATGACCTGAGCCGAAGGCAGTTGCTTAACCAACTGAGCCACCCAGGCGCCCAGTGAGGGCTCTCTTCTTGGTTTGCAGACGGCTGCCTTCACATTATGTTCCCATGTGCATACATCCAGAGATTGATTAAGTTCTCTGGTGTCTCTTCTTATAAGAACAATAATCCTATCGAATCAGGGCCCCATGCTTATGCCGTCACCTAACCTTCTTTACTCTAAATGCTGCCATGCCAGCAGGTAGGGCCTCAGTGTATGAGTTTTTGGGGGACACATATATGCAGTCCCTAATAGTACTTTTTCTCATGGGATTTCATGTAACCCATAAGTGTTATATAATACATAAATCTAAAAGACATAAAAAAGCTCTTACAAAATAAGCAAAATGGTGACTGGAACAATAGAAAATTTGGGAGATGAATCCCTAATGTTATCTGAAAAGATCATTTGATGTCTTAATAATAAATGTAGATGAAAATTATGACAATGATTTTGCCTATGAAATTTGCAAAGATTAAAATAAAGATTCTCAGTGATGACAAAATTGAGGAAAAATAATCTCCTCTGTGTTGCTGATTTGACAATTTCTCAAAATTTAAAATGCACATACGATGTAAGCGTATAGGAAGATGTCGATTATAACATTGTTAGTGATAGCAATGTATTGGACTCATCTAAATGTTCCACTAAGAGGACAGTAGTTAAGTAAATTACTATGGATATTAGCCTAGCAATTTGAAAAACAGGCAGACCTATTTGTATTGATTTTAAAATAAGGCCACTACATAGTATTAAGCAACAAAAAAGTTAGTTGCAAGTTATTTCTTGTATTACATTACTATGATACATACATTTATTTATTTATTTTATCTATTTCACCCATCCCCATCAACCTCCCTTTGGCAACCACTGGTTTGTTTTCTGTACTTAAGAGTTTGTTTTTTTTTATTTGTCTGTTTTTGTTTTGTTTCTTAAGTTCCACATATGAGTTGAAATCATATGGTGTCTGTCGTTCTCTGACTGACTTATTTCACTTACCATTATACTATCTAGGTCCACCCATTTGTTGCAAGTGGTAAGATCTCTCTTTTTTTTTTTTTTTTCTGCCTTTTTGGTATTTACCCAAAGAAAACAACCAACACTAATTTGAAATGATATATGCACCTCTGTTTATTGCAGTATTATTTACAATAGCCAAGATATGGAAGCAGCTCAAGTGTTTATCAGTAGATGAATGGATAAAGATGGGGGATATGTAAACAATGGAATATTACTGTTGTTATCTTTTTTACAAAGTACTTAGCATTGGGTATACATGTCACTGACAACAATAATGGTATCTGGATACTGAGGGTTTTGAATGATGTTTATTTTTATTTTTTGAAATTCTCTGCATTGTTTGATTTTTTATTAATAAAACCTTTTCAGCCATAAAGTGTTTTAAGAAGTAGACTGAATCATGTTTCATAGGAACTTTAATACAATTAAAAATAAAATATCTCTTTTTTATATACAACTCTAGATTTTTGTTTTTAACCAAGTAAAAGGAAATTCATTACTCTTATAACTGTGCTAAAGCTTGCCATTGTAACTGTACTAGATGATTCAGCTTTTCTATTATTCACTTAGATGCAATACTTTTTCATTTTTAACAATATCTGTGCAGTTTGTGATTCATTCCAATTGGTTTGGTGAGTTATGTTTCATTGCTGTACCTCCTTACAGAAGAGGAATACAACCTTTGAGAGTGGTTTCTTTGCTGAAATTAAACAAATCAGTCATTTTTTCCAAGTGGCTCCCCCCCAAAAAGTTAGAGTATTATTTCAGTAATTTTGTACATGAATCTCTTACAGAGCTGTGATTCTCTCATCTGTACAGAAGTTTCATTTGTTTGATTATACAGATAAGACCTAGATAACCTCCCCTCTCTCGTCTTACCCATTATTCTTTTATCAGTGCAATCCTCCATTACTTCATTAAGAAACAAATTATACAATGATTATATTTAATGAACATGTTCAAATCATGATGTATGCAGCCACTGTGAATTTTAGATCCAATCAATCCTTTCTTTTTCTTTCCTTTTTCTCTAAGGTCTGTCTCCTTTTATTGAGTATAATCATGATCTAACGTTCATCACTACAAAATAACATGTTTATTTGGCTCAAAAGGGAAATCCTAAAAAGGCCATATGTTACTGGTCCTAAGTAAACATGATGTGTGACAAGAATCTTTAAGTGATTAGGAAAATCTGATAAGACAGCTCCATTTAAATGGCTGATTTGGGGAAAATAGCTCAATTCAGATTATGAACACAAACTTCCGTGCTAAGTATGACACAGACTCTTCTCTGAGTCATGCACTGTATCCTGTTTTCTTCCTTTTGACGAAATGTTCTCAGTTCTGTCTGAGAGCTGAGGTTCTGCAGTGGGCTGCATACAGACGAACTGCACCTTCAATTTGAGACACACGAGCTTTGTGCAAATGTCTCAATGAATAGAAATAGATATGATATTTGAAGCAATTGCCCAGATAACTAAGGCACCAACACATTTTTCCTTTAAAAATATCAACACACTGATGCCTGTATTGACCAAATTGGTCTTTTTCTTTGCTGCCTGAGAAAACAACTTACGTAGGACATAGTTAAGGAAACAAAGAAGATACTTGAAAGTGGAATTAAATCTTATGATTATAATCAAAATTTATTTTCTCTTATTTCTTTCACAGTAATTATATTTTAATATTTGAGGCTCCTTGAAAGTGAGCCCCAATAGAATTTTTAGTAAGTTACCAATACTCTCTTAGTAATGAGCCTCAATAATGAGGAAAATTGTGCATCTCTCATCTTTTTTGTTTAGCTCTTGAATGTAACCCACATCACTACATATCTTTATAAAATAGGCTGAGACACAAGCCCATTTATGAAAATTGTTGAGATAAATGGGATTACTGTGCCTAAGTTTCCATACTGGATTTAAAAAATTGCATTTTTTTCAGTAATAAAACTAAACTTTGAAAATCATTCTTCTTTTGCTAATGGCACCCATGGTGACATGGCAGTCCAGGTGGAAATTTGCTGTGTAGCCGAGTAGAAATTGATGTTGCCCTTAATTTGGATCCATCATTCTACTTCTAATGATATTTTATTATTATTTCTGCTCTGAGAGCACTAAGATTTATCAAACCCTCTGAGAGAAGGGATGTGTGACCTTGCTCACTGTAGCTGTCTTTGAGACTCCATAAACAAAATGACATGATGTGTGCAGTAAACCCCACCATAAAAATATCAATGTGTAAAGCTGATTAACTAGTAAAATAGTAAAAACACAGAGTATACATTAATGAGATTATGGTGGATAATTTTAAGGCCCAAAAAAGTCTGTTTTGTGTTTACCAAACTTAATCTCATTAATGATGAGTTTTAGGATGGTATCATCAGGTACCTTAAATTCAGTATTTGTTCATGAATCCATCTATTTATTAATTCAGATATTTTACTAAACATTTAGTATATGTTAGACATTCTACTCAGCTCAGTGGACACACAGATAAATAGGAGACCACAACTGTCCTTGGGAGCTCACAGCACTGGGGGAAACCAGTATGGAATCTGAGGGCTTTAAAGTCTGGCAGGTACAACTGTGGAAATGCGTATGGGGTATTAGTATAGTATTGGGAAGACACATGAGCCAACCTGGGGCTGGTTTGGGAAGTTTCCCAGAAGAAGTCACAGATAATCTGAGACTTGAAGGCCCAGCAGGAGAGTCAGCAGAAGGTTAGGGAGACTTTTTAGACAAGGAGGCCATAGGGGAAAAATAGCCTGGGGCTAGTATGAGCAGAAGGGGAACCTGGTAGGCAGTCAAGTCTCCTTTATGGAGGTGGGAGACAGGAAAGAAGATGGTGTCTTGAGCATCATCATTGTTTTAGAGATTAGTATAAAAATAAACTCTGTCCTAATAGAATGTATTCCTCTTGAGAATTCCCCTTGGCTAAGAAAAAACTATTTTTTTTTATAAACAAGAATAATTTATGTATAATGCGGTTATTTTATCTTCAGGTATTTAATAAAATATATTGGAGTGATGGGCGCCTCGGTGGCTCAGTCATTAGGCGTCTGCCTTCGGCTCAGGTCATGATCCTGGGGTCCTGGGATCGAGCCCCACATCGGGGTTCCTGCTCCGCGGGAGGCCTGCTTCTCCCTCTCCCACTCCCCCTGCTTGTGTTCCTGCTCTCGCTATGTCTCTCTCTGTCAAAAAAATAAAAAACTAAAATCTTTAAAAAAAAAAAATATATATATGTATATTGGAGTGAAATTTTGTGTCCACACATCTTTTTTTTTTTTATTTTAAAATTTGAGTATAGTAACAATGTTACATTAGTTTCAGGTAAACAACATAATGATTCTTTATATGTTAGGCTGTGTTCACTACAAGTGTAGCTGCCATCTGTCACCATACATCATTATTACAATACCATTGATTATATTCCCCATGTTGTACCTTTTATTCTGATGACTTATTCATTCTCTAACTGGAAGCCTGTATCTCCCTCTCCCCCTCACCCATTTACTCATCCCCCCACATCCTCCCCTCTGGCAACTATCAGTTTATTCTCTGTATTTATAGGTCTGACTCTGCTAGAAAAAGCAGTATTTTTGACACCAATATTTAAGTTACTTCCTTTTGACAACGTATCTTTTTTTTTGGAGAATATTCAACCTGTTCAAGCTCTGTTGTCCAAACTTAAAGATTCTCGATCAGTGCTGGTCCACTGAACTCCCTCTGGGTTACTTGGTACCAGGGCAGGACTAACAAGTAGCTTCAGCAAGTGACTTACAAAGAAGGATCAAGAATTCTCTGTGTGAAGGCAAGAACAGCAATGATGAGGTAGAGGAGGGTTGGGAAAAAGAAGCAGGGGATACCCAAGTGAGGAGCAGTGATCTACAATGTTTTCCTGCTGAGAAGGCAGATAGAATAAGGAGTGAGAAGAGGAATAAGACATTGATGGGGGTTGGGGGGGTGGGCGTTGTTTCCCTGAGAGAAGTTATGGTAGAATGACGAGAGTCACACACAGATAAAAATTCAGTTTGCAGTGGTGTGGAGGAATGAATGGTGGTGTAGTGGTTAGAGACTGCATCAAGTTTAAGACATTTGATGATGAAATGAAACACTGAGTGAGACAGCTTTTGAGGGAGGGTGCAGGTGCATATATAGTGAACCCTCGAACAACACAGTTTTGAACTACATGGGCCCGCTTACATGTGGCTTTTTTTCTGATAAAGTACAGTCCTGTAAATGTATTTCCCCTTCCTTATGATTTTCTTAATAACATTTTCTTTCCTGTAGCTTACTTTATTATAAGAATACAGTATAGAGGCACCTGGTGGCTCAGTCGGATGAGTGCCTGGCTCTTGGTTTCGGCTCAGGTCATGATCTGGTGGGTGTGGGATCGAGCCCCTCCTCGGGCTCCACGTTCAGTGGAGGATTCTCCCCCTCTGCCCCTCCCTTGGCTCATGCACATACTCTGTTTCTCTGTCTCAAATGAATGAATAAATCTTTTAAAAAAAAGAATGAAGTATATATTACATAAAACATACAAAGGATGTGTCAGTTGACTATGTTATCAGTAAGGCTTCCAGTCAACAGTAGGCTATTAATGGTTAAATTTGAGGAGTCAAAAGTTGTATGTGGATTTTCAACTGCACAGGTGTTGGTGCCCCTAGCCCTCATGTTGTTCAAGGTCACCTGTATATGTTTTTTTCATATGGTAGCATATATGACCATTTTAGTTTAAAGGACTCTTTCTGGGTTTCATTTTGTTCTATTTAGAATCAGAGATGAAGTCAAGCTTCTAAAATACTGTTATTACTTTGTGCCCATTTAACATATTCATTGTTCTTCAGGTATTTAAAGTCCTGCATGTACATTTGGTAAAATTGTTCAGTGTTTTAAAGACGAGCTATTTCATGTCAGCTGAGTGCTCAGTGAGGCCGCTTCCTAGAGAGGCAAAGCATCTCTTTCTCAAGGAGCTTACAGCTTAAGTTAAAAATAAACCTCAGGAAAATGTTCATAGGAAGACATTTATAAAAGAATTCTGAAAATGTTCTACTAAAGATGTATTTAGGTAAGAACGTGTCAAACTCTCTGATATTCATTGTAAATATGCTTTTTTTCTCTTCTCCTATATGAAGGATAAGAAGTGGTTGGAATGGAAATAAAACATCTTACTCTGGTTCACTTTTTCCTTTTACTATATTAATTCCCAGTCTTTTCTATAAAATCATGATTTTTTTTATTAAGTTTCCAATACCAAAATCACTTTGTAAATAGGATCTGAGCATTCAAGTCACAGAGGAACCCACGAGAGAAATAAAACAATTGTATCTTCTTATTCTCCGTGGCCTTGAAGATCCCACTGACAAAATAACCCTCAGAGTACATTTAGGATTATTGCATATCAAGACGAATAATTGTCTTCCAGTTATTACATTAAAAAGGAAACTTGTATTAACTTTGAAATAAAGTAGTTTCTTTCTTTGAATGAGTAGAATTAAATTGGAGGTGATTTTGATGTTTTTGAGAAGGCCTTAATCACACTGTCTATTTAAGCTGTTTATCCAAATCTTTTCATGAGAATGCCTAAGGGATGTCCCCCACCCTCATTACAACACAATTGGGAAAATATTAGATCTTTTTTTTTTTTTTTTTTTAAAGATTTTATTCATTTATTTGACAGAGAGAGAGAGAACAAGTAGGAAGAGAGGCAGGCAGAGGGAGAGGGAGAAGCAGGCTTCCCGCTGAGCGGGGAGCCTGATGCGGGGCTCGATCCCAGGACCGCGGGATCATGACCTGAGCCGAAGGCAGCGGCTTAACCGACTGAGCCACCCAGGCGCTCCGAAAATATTAGATCTTAATAGCAAGCCATACTGGTACATTTTCTGCTAGGATTTTTTTTAAATCTGGAATTTAATTTAAGGATTTAATCTAATTTGCTCTTGAATTGCTCATTTCTTATCACAGTGCTGAGGTATGGGTTCTCATTTAAGGAAACCTCCCAATTATTCAGTACTGTGTGAATGCACCAACATTCAAATAAAAATTAAAAAGGAGTTTCAGGTATCTGACGATTTCTCTTACCATTTCACTTTTATTGAAGATAAAATTTAAGGCTGAAATACAGAAGAAAACATAACCCATTTACAAAGCTACTTAGAACAAATAATAAGAAAAGATAATAATCCCTGGGATTTACTGATCACATACCATCTGCTAGTCATTGCTCAGATGATTTGCATTCATTATGTTACTTATTTCTGCCAGGAACTGTAGAGGATAGATACTAGTATTATCATCCAAGGCACAGAGAGGCTAAGTAATTTAAATAAAGTCACACAGCTGGTGAGAATGGAGTACAGAATCCATACTCAAGTAGTCTGGCTTCAGAGCTGTAGCTGATTCTCAAATCATACCCTTTGAGTAGCATATTTCATTGCTCAACAATCATTAGAAACAAGAACTGGTCTTTAAATGTAGTATTAAATTTTGGAAACCAACAAAAATGGAGAAATAGCTGATTGCCTACTAGCTGTAATAGTTTGCATAAATCTGTCTCCAAAATTTAGTAGATTCAGTTCATAGGGTAAACTTAAAAATATTTTTTCTTGTGTTTTCTTAAATATTCTAAGTATTCGTCTGTATCCTAGTTCAAATCATCAATAAAAATGCTGAACAGGATAGCCCTGGCCAGAGTCCCCTGTCATAAAATATAAAGGTCACTCATGGTAGAAATCAATCCAGCAGCTTTGGCAAATGATAGATAAGTTAAAATGCAAAGTCATTGAAGAGTACTGAGTCCACATTTCACCATTTTGTCAGTTCAAATGGAAAGTTTTATCAAATATCTTGGTGAAATCCAAATAGTCACATGTTTCAGGAGTGAACTTTTAAAAGGGCCAAGGCAGCGTTTCTGCCAGGCTACTATGATCTCTGACATTCCACTTAGCCATGAGAGGATGTTTATAAGTGTACAAAAATGAATGTGCCATAGAAGCAAGGTTTTTTGAAGGTTATTTTTTTCCTTTGAGAGTGAGAGTGGAGTGATGACCCTGCTCATGACTTTCTGCTGTATATTCCTGAAAGAAATGGTCTCTTTCTCCCCATGCAGAAAGGCTGTTGGTTAGGGACAAAGTACAGACCACTAGGCTTTCAAGAAGTATTCTTTTCCATCAGGATGCTAACAGAAAAAAAAAAAAAATGATGGATTTTGTGTTGGAAAAACCTCAGCAAAGAAAACCAGTTTTATGTGCAGTAAATAAGTTATCTGCAGTAGGTTTCTGGAGCTGAGCAAAGAAGCAAGAGAAACAAAGTCCACAGGGGAAGATGCAGAAGACTTAGGAAAGGGAAGGTGCAGAAAAGAGACAGTTCAAATAAATGAAAGGTGTAATACAAGAGCACACGCTCATGTAAATGGCACATGGAGTCAGCCAAGTTGCCCGGCAGTGTGAAGAATGCTGACCCAGCCAGCCTGGGTAAACGATTCTTCCAGCTCCTAATCGAAATTCCCGTCAGCATCATATGCTTATACATTGTGCTTTTCATGTAATTACTCAGTGCGTTTGTTTAGAAGTTTACCTAGAGGGTCACTAAGTAACTCTTTTAAAAAAAAGATCCTTGCTTAGTGTTCTGATTCAATTATTTGGTGGAAGAAAAATCCCTGTGGGGTGGAAAGCACTAAGTGCAGTGTTCCTTGTCCCCAAAGTGATGTCCAACCCCAGATAATGACAACTGAATCTGTCTGGCCTTATACTTATGGTGGAATGAAATAACCACAGAACATAAAATCTGTCTCGTAAAAAGAATCGTTAGTGAGATATATCAGATTATTTAAATTTAAATGAGAAAATTTTCTCATACACATATTTCTCCTATTCTTTACTCATCCTGGTTCTCTCAAGTTAAAAACACCAGTAGTACAAGATTTTAGACACACACACACACACACACACACGTGCACACATTTTAATTTATTTTTAGATTTTGAAGTTAAATATAATTCAAAAGACAAGATTGGAAATATTTCACTGATGGGAAATGTTATAATATGAAAAAAATCTTAACTGCCATTTAAAATATTAATCTTCAAGTGACATACTCTGTTTCTTTTCACTATTAGCGTAAAGCTCTTAATGTATAGTAGGTGGGTGACTGGGGGGCATGGAGCTTAATAATCTCATTCATTACTTCTGAAGTAAGCATTTGAATTTGAATTGTCCATTTGGAGATATTTTAATGACTACAAATATCACAACAGGTTGAAGTCTGATAAATCTCAGAATCTGTCTTGATAATAGTAATTATCATGTACTATCTACCAATTTTTCTTTAAGAACAGTAATAATTGAATTTAGAAACTCTATACTGGTACATTAAGCCTCTGAATTTTTAACTTGGACAGTCTGCATTTCCTTTACTGACCACAGTTGCATTTTGTTACACAACCATCTTCAGAGTTGGTCTGACTTGATGGTTTGAATCTTGCAGATCAGGTGGGTGGACCAGTGAAACACTGTGAGCAAATCATGAGCAGATGCATTTCTGGAATTATGTTGGGTTTTATCTTTGGGAATTTTAGGTTCAAGGCCATCTTGAAATTTATGTTTTAAATTCCTAGATTTATAACAATATGTAAGACAGAGAGATAAAATTGTCATTTTATATCTCCCTTCCATAATTTTTGTATATTTTATGTCTCAAATTAACTGTTAGATCACATAAGGGATTGGTTTTACTCATTTATTAATATACTACCTCCATACTTTAACCTGGTCTTCATGGTATACAGTGTTAACCAGAGTATGGTTCTTTCATCACACCTTTAGACGAAGTGATGTTTCTCTAGCAGATGCTTTTATGGAATCTAGGTTGGCTCTACGAAGCCCACAGGAAGATGTCCTGCTGAAGAGATTTGGGGCTCAACCAGGGCTGTTAGACTGTACAGGTCCGCAGGGACTCAACTACACTGTTGAAATTGTGTGGCATGGAAGAACACCTAAATGGAGAAATATGACCAAAGTGGTATGAACTAAAATCAATAAAATCAATCAGGAAATCACAAAGCATATATTCTGGGCTAGGAAGCAGAACATTTTCCCTCGGTGGTAGAGAAATTGTCAGTAAATGGTCTTGATTAAGAATAAAGGGAACATGAGCCAGCACTTCACACATACGCTGTCAAAGTAGAGCCCAGGAATTCCTTCTCAGTATTCAGCCACTTTACAGTGTATCCTGGAGATAATGTGCTGAAGAGGAAAGAAAGAAATTCACATTTATTGCGCACTTATGAAGAGTAAGTTTTGTGCAAGACACTGTATGGGATCTTCATGGCCACTCTCCCGAATTACAGTTATTCACATTTACAGTTCCAGTCAGTGAGGCTCAGAGACAGTCTCATTGTGACACATCAGAGTCAGAGGCAGACTCCACAGCCAGGGCTCTTTAATTTATGATCCTGTGCTCATCCCAAAACACCATATATTTTGTGAATTTAATTGTGTTAGGATAGAAGATGTTCTTTTATTTAATAAGTAATTCCTGGTGAGTCTCCAATATTCTGGACCTTGTCTCCTTTCTCAGCTCCTCCTCCTGATACATCTCATATGCCGGTGTTCCTTGTGATTCTGTCCTAGACTCTTTCGATCATACTCTGCATGCTCTTATCAGGCACCCTTATCCGCTTCCATGGGTGCGCTTACAGTAATTCTCTGCCTAACCCATGTGCTGGCTTCACTGATATCCACTTTTCCTCAGTGAAGTATGTTCATTGCTTCTCACAAGATGTTGAACCATTGTGCCTGGTGGACTGCATTTTCTGTTTTTCCTCCTGCTGGTAGACTTGTATGCTTATCTTGGTCAGTGAGTTTTGTTCTCAAACCTGTTCAGGCAAGTTGGACATGTTACTATTTTCTGTATTTTAGTTCTAGATTGTGCCAGTTGAAAATAGATTGAAACAAAAAACAGAGTTGTTTCTATGAAAATCACGTTGAGTCCATTGGAAAGACTTGTTATAGGAAGTCATGAAAATTTTTTTCCTGTTGATTTAAAGGCGGGAAAGAGTAAGAAAGAACAATAAAAATCTAGAATTCTGTACTGAGGTATTTTTCACAAATGTTTTGATGTTCTCATTCCACTTTAAAAACTTGAAACCAGAAACAATTAAATAATGCATTGAGAGTAAAGTTTTGCTTGAAGGGTAATGGAAAACAAAAAGTAGTAAACCTGTTCTAAAGAACCAGAAAATCTTTTGTGTTTTTTAAGTTAAAGTAAAATGTTTAAAGTATATTACTATTTTATGCTTTTACCTTTAGCTGACTTTTTCAATTAAACAGGGAAATTGAGGAAAGTTAAAGGGGTGTGTAGGGTTTGGGGGAAATCAGCAAAGAATAATTCAGTGCTTCAGATCTAGCAACAGTGAGGGACCCTCTTCCTCCCCTATACTCGAGGAGACCCAGAGACAGTAACTTGGCCTTTGGTGGAGGGGCAATTAAAGATGATCCAGCAGGAAGGAAGCCCTAGAAAAAGACACCAAACTCTGCCTCTGATATCCAGCTGGTGCCCACTATTGGAGAGATTAATAAAAGATATGTAGCTTAATCCATCACTTTTGTCTTTTACATCTGCTTTTGATTTTTGTATGGGTGGAAAATTTGTGCACTCAACCATGAATTCACAAATCTGAATATATAATGTAACATCATGAGGAAATACCAATTAGAACATATTCCCATCTGTAAATCTAAAATGCTAGCGATGCCCCTGCTGTTCATATCAGGTAGCAGGGGGAAAAAGGGGGGGGGTACATTGACAAATTATATCCTGAGTTGGACTTGGGGTTCAGTCATATCCAACCCAAGACTATAGGAGATGAGATGTTCTTTCAAGGCTATTATCAAGACTTTCTGATTTTCTACTTGTTTGTAAATTGGACAGTCTTGGTTTTCAATTTCTCTTTTTCTCCAGGTACATCTTCTGCAGCTCCCAGAAGCACCCAGCTGACTCTGTTTTCATTAATATTACTAATTCTACCATAGTAGCTAAGTATTATGGCCACATGACCTCTTACATCCTGCCTTCCACTTTCATCTCATACCATGTCATCACCAGGGAAAATCTGAATAATTATGCCACCTCACTCTGTGGCTTAACATTATACTGCAAAAGTGGCTTTCTGTGTATCCCTCAAAAATATGAGCAACCCATCCTCAGAGTTCTGTTTCAAAGTTTGTTTCCGGGACATTTCTGGTACCAGTTACTATATCTGCCACAGTTCTCACAAGGATCAGAGGACATACAACAGAGTGATTGAGAATTTGTTAAAGGGACTATTTATAGACGTGTGGACAGGATTTAATGGCACTCAGGAAGGATAGCGTATGCTATAAGGACAAGAGGCAGTAGGAAGATTTTACTCTTTCTAGCATCTCCAGCCTTTAGTCTTCTGAAGGAAAGGGTGGGAAGCAGGGGCCAACAGATGGTAGCTGTTGGAAAAGAGCTACTTCCTTCTTAGCTTCCAGCCTTCCATGTGACAGAGGTCCGTCTTTATTAATTGGAAGGGAAGTGGCAAGATGATCCTTCTCCTTTTGCCCTTACCCTTATACATATGAATACACACACACAAGTGTGTGTGTGTGTATTCATATGTATACTAACACTTTTTTTTTTTTAAGATTTTTATTTATTTATTTGACAGAGAGAGACATAGCGAGAAAGGGAACACAAGCAGGGGGAGTGGGAGAGGGAGAAGCAGGCTTCCAGCTGAGCAGGGAGCCCAATGTGGGGCTCGATCCCAGGACCCTGGGATCATGGCCTGAGCCGAAGGCAGACGCTTAACGACTGAGCCACCCAGGTACCCCTATACTAACATTTTCAGCATTTGTTAGCTCTCTGTAAAAATACTGAAATAAAATTACATGTATTTTTCAAAATACAATTGAGATATGGAGAAGAGGCTAAAATTAATGAAGCTTTCATTTATATATAGAAATAATATTGGTTGATTATTGATACATGCTAAGAGTTATGTGAGAAAATATTTCATAGAATACCTGGAATACTGGGGCACTGGGGTGGCTCAGTTGGTTAAACGTCTGACTCTTGGTTTTGGATCAGGTCATGATTTCGGGGTCCTGGGATTGAGCCCAGTGTTGGGCTTCTTGCTTAGCAGGGTCTGCTTGAGGATTCTTTTCCTCTCCCTCTGCCCCTCCCCCAGTGCTCTCTCTCTCAAATAAATAAATAAATAAATAAATAAATAAATAAATAAATCTATCTTTAAAAAAACAAGAATACCTGGAATTCTATGAAGAATGTTATAATTTCTCATGGATAATTATAATGAATTAATAATTCCCTCTATATTTATATACAAAGACCTGTGTTTGGATTGTGTTCTATATGTACACATAGAAAAAATACTCTACATGCATTTTGTGGTTTATAATTACTTAACCAGAATATTTCTAAGTAGAATAGCATGAATCATTTACTATCAGTAATAACTTGTATTTTTGTAACTATGAGACTGTTTTACAATACAAATCATAATATGAGATGGTTTTAATGAGAATCACTCCTGTAAAGCTCTTGGCCAGAATTATACACACACACACACACACACACTTTTTTTTACTGTATAGATTATTCAAGTTGACTTGAAAATTTAAATTGTGGATTTGCTAATGAAATAGCATCTTTGAATAAAAACAGACACATTAGTCATTGTCTACAATTTGACCAAACCAGGCTGTTTCAAAGCTGTTAGATCAATCAGTTCCTTGAAAATCATTGCTAAATCTGATGTATAGGATTACATTTTTAATTTTCAGAATTTAATTTCTTGGTTTAATTACTCTGCATTGCTCAGGTTGTAAAAGTAACCTGATGAGTTATTTTTATTTATAGTGCTCCCATTCAAGGTGTTCATAATTATATTTCAGTGCAATGGCAATATGCAATCACCTATTTCAGTACCTTTACATTTTTTGAAATTAAGTTTTGCCAAAGGTTAAAGAACTGTTTTTAAAGATAAAATATTATTTGCTAAAATGGTAAATAAGGAAATTTGCACATAGGTGCATTACAAAATCATCACACATGGGTTAAGTTATAATTTTTATTTCACAAAGTCATCCAGTTTCAGAATCATTAAATATTTATTGAGTATCTTCTGTACCATGCATTTTCACATGGCACGTTCATTTAGTGCTCAGAAATGTATAAATTTGATATTTTTAATAATACAAAAGAAAGTGACTTGTGAGTACTGTAACCATCAGACTACATAAAGATACATTTCAGATTCTTTAACTTGGGTTAGAAGACCTTTCATGGACTCCCCATCCTGCCCCACACACCGATCACTCCCCTGGACACATCCCCTGTGACAGCTGTCCTGACCTTATTTCAGTTTCTCAAAACACCTTGCTCTTTCTGGCTTCTGGTCTTCTCCCTTGCTCATCCCTCTGCCTCTCTTGATCTCCATTCCTGCTCCTACATTGTCACCTTCCCGCTGAACCAAGTCCAAATCATCTTTCAGATACCAGCCTAAATGTGATCTTATTCATTTAATGATACCCAACAAATATTTATTAAATACATTATCTGGTCCCACTTGACTAGGCTAGGTGATCTTGCTTCATGTTCTTATAGCCTCTTCAAGTTCTATTACAGTACTTATTAACTACTACTATAATTTCTTATTTAATGTACCTGTCTCCCCTGCAGGATATTTATCTCAGAGAAGGCCAGGTGATGACTATGTTATCTCTCCTTTAAATTCTGCCACCTGTCACCAAGACTTCTCTGTAATAGATGCTCTTAAACATTTGGGTAAATCAGTCATTGAACAAATCAGACTCATGATGGATCACAAAATACTATACAAGTAGTATAGAAGAATCAAGGAATGCAACTGGGGCAGGGCTCTCAGCTTGTTAAAAATAACACAGCATGTCCTGGCTTTTAGCCTGGAGGACCAGCACAGACTGGGCAAACTGTCAGATCTTGTGAAGAAGCTATGTCTTTATGTAATAGGAGCCTGGTGTGGTCATTGGGCTCTTCAGAGGGAAAGACCTTAGCATTTCACTCTAAAATTTTAGAGTGCATATGACACATCACTTCAGAGTTAATGCATCAAATGGTTTTCATGTTGAAAGAACTCCCAACAGAGCATTAGCAATCTGCACAGCCACTTCATAGCACAGCAGCTCAAGGGTTGCTGAAGATACTCTGCTTGGTTAACACAATTGAACTTTCTGCCTGGAAGTTTACTCCAGTCAGTGCTCAGAGGGCATGTTTTTTTACACTAATGAAATCAAGAATGGCAAAGAGCCCTTAGGTCAGAAGTGATGCATGCAGTGATGGAAATGTAGCAATGAAAGATATGTATGTGAAAGAAGTAATTGTCAATTTGGTAACTATAATTTCCCACTTGGTTTAAGTGAAATTTTCCTCACTCACTCATCAGTCTGTCAGCCAGCCCCCCAGAGGTGGTCACTGTGAGCTGGTTTGGGCTGTGTGGCCACACACAGTTCTCTGCATTCTTAAACATCCTTTCTCTTCTTGCCTCCTCTTGCCATACGCTTTCATCTTTCAGTCCAGTTGTTTTTTGTCAATATTATGGAGCAACAAGTCATATCCTGTAGCTTGTCCAATTTATTTATTTACAACAGATTTTTGCAAGGTCTCTGAAGTCTGGGGGTGAAGAAGACTGCTAACGACTTGTCAGAAGGACAGTTACTCAAATCAAACCGAGTTTTGTAAGTCTTAATGGAGGACCCCCATCAGGTGATGCTGAGCACGGCATGGCTTTCCAGCAGAGGGTGGTGGGCAGTGAGCACATTGTAAGACTTGCCTACCTGCGAGGAGCTCAGGCAGAGAACCCCACCTACCATTCTCATTTCCTTATGAAAACCGACTACTGATGCTTTGAAGAACAGAATACCCAATTAGAACATTTGGGTATGAAGGTAATTTAGTGGGTAAAGAAACAAAGCTATCATCATCAATTCTGTTGCTTACAGAAAATTAGACGGTGGCCCAGAGAATGAAAGCTGATGAACATTGTGCATTCATGAACCCAGTTCCCCAAGGTGCAACAAGAAAACATGTTCATCTCTGAAAGTAGGCATAGCTTCTAGACATTTCGGCATTTATTTTTAAAATTGTGGAAATAACTCTTGCTTTAATATGAATCAGAGCTGAAGCTGGGTAATAATTTCCTTCCCTGATTTGGGTTGCCTTGAATTCTCAATTCAAAACTGTATTACATTGAATAGGAGCATATAGAAATCAAACCAAGCAATTGTTCACATATATTTTCTGACAGATATAAAGCCACTTTATACTTTACTTTTATGGATGACAATTCAGAGAGGTTTACAGGTGATTTCATCACCTCAGCCAATTTACATAAATCAATATGAAGGAGGGGTTTCTATTGCTAAATTGGACAAGATTCATTTTTGAATTTTCGTAAAGTGTTCTGCAAATTGTTCAGTTTTGTTACTCTACCTCCCAGATTTCTCAACACAGGATCTTTTTTGGATTTACTTTCTCAGAGTGGGAAACGATTGATGGCACTGAGTGAAGGATTCTGTGTAAAAGATCAGCATCAGTGAGCAGAAACAGGCTTCACGGTGACTTGCCTTATCAGAAGCCAAAAATGATAAATCTATGGTAATTAAAATGGTGTGATGCTGACATAAATAGCTCAGTAAAACAACTTACATAGTCCTTAAAGAGACTTGGAGGTGAAGCACACAATAAAGTGAAAAGGAATGGATTATTCAAAAAATCATTGGGATAATTAGCTCTGTAAACAAGCATGCACATGCACACACATGTCTTAGAATTTTTATCAAACCTCAAAAAATATTCTGAGTTGTAAGATCTATATTTACATTTATACTTAAATTGCTGGTATCACAAAAATATATTAGGCTAATAAATAGATAAGGAAGGTATTTCTAATTTAAAAAAATCTTCGGAAGAAATAATATGACAAGCCCTAGTGTACTTAGCCCCACAAAATATATCTTCTGTACATCAGAGGCACTGTGAAAAATTAAAGATTGACAAACTAAGAAAAAACATTTACAACTATTATGACAGAGTAGGAGATAATGGAGAGAGATTTAAAATATACATATGTCATGCAAATCTTGAGAGAAAAGAATAAAAACAAATTAAGAATAGGAAAACGGCATGAATGGAGGGAAAATGAGATGCTGATAATTACTAAACTTTAGAAAAGGTAAGTTAACCAGTAATAAAAAAAATAAATCAGTTAAATACCAGGCTATAATGAACACTCAAAATCTTTCTGAAGATTGAGTGAATCATGAAGCAGAGAGGGGAGAAGCATAAATTACCCTGGCTCCATCCTTGCCAACTAACTTGGTTTGAGTGTGCTCTTCAGTTGATGGCCACAGCACCTGCTGACTGTCACTCCTTAGTGATTTCCTCAGTTTCAGACAACCACTTGGCCTTTTGCCCTGATAGAAGAGGTGGCATAACTTTCTTATGTGGCTAGCCTCAGAATATTGTGCTTTGTTGGTTGTCTGTAACATTTCCCCACATCTTTGTAAAGAGTGCTTCAATTACCCTACTAAGTTTGGCATCAGTTTTCTGTTAGGATATATCAGGATAAATATTCCAATTTGAGTTCCTTCACAGGCTCTAAGCACTTAACTATGAAATTTTAAATGGATGTTAATTACATTAAATAAATGAAGAGATTTATTTTCCACTGCATCAGTATCTTTTTAATACAAACAATAGAAAAGGAGCTTTTACTATCCATTACTTACAGTTTGTATTTATGATTATTAAAATTTTAATCTAATAGCATTGCCAATTTGGAAAAATATTTTTAGAGTTAAGTTTAAATGAAGCAAAACTAGGCCTTTTTTTTTTTTTTTTTAAGAGAGGGAGAGAGGGAGTTGCGGTGGAGGGGCAGTGGGGCAGGAGAGAGAGGATCTTTTTTTTTTTTTTTTTAAAGATTTTATTTATTTATTTGAGACAGAGAGAATGAGAGACAGAGAGCATGAGAGGGAGGAGGGTCAGAGGGAGAAGCAGACTCCCTGCCGAGCAGGGAGCCCGATGTGGGACTCGATCCCGGGACTCCAGGATCATGACCTGAGCCGAAGGCAGTCGCTCAACCAACTGAGCCACCCAGGCGCCCGAGAGAGAGGATCTTAAGCAGGCTCCACACCCAGTGTGGAGCCCAACACAGGGCACGATCTCAACCCTGAGATCATGACCTGAGCCATGAGCCGAAATCAAGAGTTGGACACGTAACCAACTGAGCCACCCAGGTGCCCCAAAACTAAACATTATTAATATGTATTTGGGAAATAAACTTTACATAAAATTGTTAATTTGTTTTCACTAACACCACCAGAGCAAAGATAAACATCCATTAAGTAACTGGACAATGAAACATTGACAGAGAAGAGCACCATTAAACTAGGAATTTTATAAAAATGCTTCAATACAGCAAAAATGGGCAAGAAAAATATGAAGTCAACATATATCAATTGAGGAAAATTCCTTCTGAAAAAAATCAGAAAATAGAAATAAACTGTATAATAACAATTAAAATGGAATTAAATATACTCATAAGAGCATTTAACAATATGAAAAACTGCTTGATTCATATGGTCAGAAGGTAAGAATAGAAATAAACAATAACAGACAAAACCCAGGAAGAAAAAGAGTTTACTGCACAAAGGAAAGAGATGGAAGAAAAAGACAGAATGATGTCAGAAACAAATAATAAATTACAAAGTGTGCAAGTGTGAAGAATAAAGTTAAATTTTCATTATAAGCATTGCAGAAAGGCAGCAACCAAAAGAATAGAAATGAAATTTTAAAAAAGTTAAATGGATAAAAAGGAAAGTACTGGGAATGGAAGATAGGAAAAGAAGAACTAACATTAATATTATTTTAGTTCCTGAAGAATAAAACAAAATGATGCAACAGAAATATTTAAAACTCTAAGGAAACTTTCCAGTTTTATTCACACACTCACATACCCACTAATGTTTTATATATGTGTGTGTATATACACATTATGTATCTGCATATATATATATATACACATACACACACACATATACATACATGTGCATGTACTCACACATATCTTTTATAGACATTCCCTTATTTAATGAGAGACAGTAGTGATATTTCCACTAAGAATAAGGCAAGTATACCCACAATCTCTGCTACTAATCAGCACTTTAAGGCAAATATTAATCAATATTTGATCAAGAGAAATGACTTAGAGGCATAAGAATAAGCAAAATAAGGAAGGAGTGAAACTTTTTTTTGTGTGTGCAGCTGACATGAATGTATATCTGGAAAACTAAGGAATCTATAAAATCAGTGATGAAACTAAAAAAATTCAGTAAGCTATCAGAATATATAATTAACACGCAAAATTAGTAGAACCAGTTAGAGTACCAGTTGAGGAAAGGTTTGAAAGATTTATGAAGGACACAAAAGTACACTTGAACAAATGGGAAGACATCCCCTGTTCTTAGGGTAACTCAATGTTATAACATAGTACTGTCCATCCAACTTATTCTCTAAATTTTAACTGAGTACTCGCCAAAAAGAAAAATTACAGCAGTCATTTTTCAGAGTCAGACTAATGGGCACTAAACTTTGTATAGAAATAAGAAACTGTAAGAATAGCAGTGAAAATAATGAAACACTATGAGGGGAACAAGTGCTACCAGGTGTGACTATATATTCTCTGTGACTCCAGTAGTTTGGTACCAGTGTGTAGGTAGACAAATAGAATTGTGCAATAGAACAGAAAGTCAAGAGATAGACCCAAATACATATGGAAATTTAGTATGTGATAAAGGCAGTAGATGAACTTTATAATAAGCAGTGCTTTAAAAATGAAGACACATTTACAGAAAGATAAAATTAATTCCATAATAAAGTAGAATGCATTATTCCCCCCCAAATGTGAACTAAAAGAGCATAAGGAATAAATTATAATGTCACATAAATCATAATTTAGAAAAAAAATGTCAGAAAGGAGAGACAATGATGTTGCTTATTGGTAAATGTTGTAGGTCAAGAAGTAAACATTGGTATGTAACATTTATAGACACTATAATATGTGTACACAAATGCATTCTTAAATTCAGGCATATCTAAATGAGAGAGAAGAAAGGTTGCTCTCTTACTCCAGAATGCTATATAATAAATGTAGAATGATTGATGGTGTTACAGTTTATTCAGGCAATAAGTAATGATGAATTGAGGCTGAAAACTAGTGGTGAAATTTAGATGGGAAACCGGGCATTTACGTGGTTTCAAATATCTCCACAAAAGTACTCATTTAATTACAACAGGTAGATGTCATTCTAATCAAGTGGTCAAAGTTAACATCACCAGTGTAGAGAAAACCGTTATGTGATTCATGGTATGCTGCCCTTAGTGAGACATCATCCTCTCTGTGGTGTTCCTGCTACAAATGCATAACCTTAATCTAACCATAAGGAAACATCAAGTAAACCCAAATTGGGGACATAGCATACAAAATAACTGGCCTAAATTCCCCCCAAAATGATAATGTCATGAAAAGCAAAAAAAGGTTGAGGGATGTTTAGGATGACTAAAGAATTACAACAAATAAATGCAATAAATGTGTGATCTTGACCTGGATTTTGGGGTAGGGAGAAATTATCTACAGAGCAGTTATTGTGACAAATTGTGAAATCAGAACATGGACTGCATATTGATCAACAGTATTTACTCAATGTTAAATTTCATGATTCTTGTAATTTTTTTGTGAATATTTCAGAAAATATTCTTGTTAGAAAATAAAAATGGAAGTGTTTATAGGTAAAGGAGCATAACATGTGCAAACTCTCAGATGGTTCAGAAAAAAAATCATGAATATGTGTGTGTGTAGGCTGTGCACATTTGAACATACGTAGAGACAAAGAAGAGGAAGAGAGAGATGGCAAGAATGGTAAAGAAATGTCACAAATAGGGGTACCTGGGTGACTCAGTCAGTAAAGTGTCTGACTCTTGATTTTGGCTCAGGTCATGATCTCAGGGTTGTGGGATAGATCTCTGCGTCGGGCTCCATGCTGGGCAGGGAGCCTGCTTAAGATTCTCTCTCCCCCTCTTTCTACCCCTCTCCCCCTGTTCTCTTTCAAAAAAAAATAAGAAAGAAAAGAAAAAGGAAAAGAAATGTGGCAAATATTAACAGTTAGCTGATATGATAAATAATCTGTGTAATATCCCAATAGATTCTCTGGTTTTAATTATTTCAAAATAAAAAGTTATAATAATAAGGGTTCTTGAAATTCTAATTCCTGCAAACTAATTTATATATGTTTTAGAAGGTGAAGTAGGCAAAATCTTTAAGATTTTATTTATTTTTTTGACAGAGAGAGACACAGCGAGAGCAGGAACACAAGCAGGGGGAGTGGGAGAGGGAGGAGCAGGCTTCCCGCAGAGCAGGGAGCCTGATGTGGGACTCGATCCCAGGACCCTGGGATCATGACCTGAGCCGAAGGCAGATGCTTAACGACTGAGCCACCCAGGCGCCCTAAAAAATTTTTATATTTAAAAAATTTTTAATTGAATAGTTGATGCATAATATTATATTAGTTTCAAGTGTACTCAGTTGATTTGACAACTCAGTGCTCACTGTGGTAAGTGTGGTTAGCCACTGTCACCATACAAACTTATTACAATATTATTGACTATATTCCCTATGCTGTACTTTTCATCCCTGTAACTTACTTATTTTATACCTGGAAGTTTGTACCTCTTAATCCTTTTCAGCTGTTTTGCCCATCCCCCTTCCCTTCCCCTCTGTCAGCCACCAATTTGTTCTCTGTATTTATGAGTCTGTTTCTTTCATTTGCTTGTTTGTTTTGTTTTTTAGATTCCATATATAAGTGAAATTAAATGGTATTTGTCTTTCTTTGTCTGAATTATTTCTTTAGCATAATACCCTCTAGGTCCATCCACGTTGTTGCAAATGGCAAGATCTCATTCTTTTTTTACGGCTGAATAATATTCCATTATATATATAAATACACACACACACACACACATATATATATATATATATATATCTCACATCTTCTTTATCACTTCATCTATTGATTGGACACCTAGGTTTCTTCCGTATCTTGGCTATTGTAAATAATGCCGCAGTAAACACAGGGGTACAAGTTATCTTTTCAAATTAGTATTTTCATTTTCTTTGATATCCAGAAGTGGAATTATTGGAGCATATGGCATTTCTATTTTTAATTTTTTGAGGAACTTCCCTAATGTTTTCTATAGTGGCTGCACCAGTTTGCGTTCCCACCAATAGTGCATGGGTGTTCCCTTCTTTCCAAATCCTTGCAACACTCTCATTTATTGTCTTTGTGATATTAGTCATTCTGACAGGTGTAAGGTGATATCTCATTGTGGTTTTGATTTGCATTTCCCTGATGGTAAGTGATATTGAACATCTTTTCATGTGACTGTTAGCCATCTGTATGCCTTCTGTGGAAAAATGTATATTCAGGTCCTCTGCCCAGTTTTTAATTAGATTATGTGTAATTTTTTTGTGTGTGTGTGTTAGGTTCTTCATATATTTTGGATATTAACCCCTTATCAGGTATATCATTTGTAAATAACTTCTCCCATTCAAATTTGCTGAAATAGGCAAATTTTTTAGGCATCCCCCTAATAGGACATATTTCTTTATAAGTCAAATAATCATATTAGGTAATAATTCCTTTATCTATTATACTAAGAGTCAATAAAGCTGATTAATTTTTCCAAGGTATTGCAAATTAGCAAGATCCCTATAGCATATTGCGAAAGATAACCTTCAAAACAATAAATGAAATATCAAAGATATTTCCATGAGTTGATTTTTTTCAGTCACTTTTCCAGCTGTCAGTATTATTCACAATTTTATTAAAATATTTTTATATTAGGAACTATGTCGATTAATATGTTAAATATTAAAGCTTAAAAAAGTGAGTCTCTGAATCTGTAACTATAATAATTAACAGACCTTTCCACCTAAATTTATTGAGGTAAAATAGATAAACTCTTAATCAACAGAATAGAAATTAAGCAAAAATAGCAAAAAGTTTTAAGAAGTACCTCTCAAAGGTTAGTTAATATTAAACAAAACTTTAATAACATGGAATATGAATTTATTTACACAACCTATGTTTCAGTAGGAATTAATATGGCTGTATCATTCTTTATAAAATTATGTTAAATAATCATTTTGTTCTCTGAGAATATTCTACCTACTGCTTCAACTCTTAAATGCTCATTTGTAACTCTAAAGTCAGACATTTGCCTGTGCTGAGAAACGCAGTCTGCTAATTACTACTATTAATTTGGATCATGACTTTGCCTTTGTATATATGAAATATCAGCAGATGTGATAAATAGTGCATTTTGAATCTAAAAAACTCAACAAACACATAAATGCTTTTTACATTTTTATTTAAATATGCCTATATATCAAAATGTCTATGTAAATTCTTAAGCCAGTAACATTTTCTCAGTGTCTAGTCTTTTTATGTAGTTATTTATAAATATACATTCTCTCTCCCATAGGGAAATGTGGTAACTTTCTTTCAAAATATTTTCAAAGGTTTAAAAATGGACATATTTAATGTCCTTTTAAAAATCTAGTTATATGATAACTGCAAACCATGAAGCTGCAAGCTATGGGGTGATGGAGGGATGTGGGTGGGGGATGGGCTAGAGGGGTGATAGGCATTGAGGAGGGCGCTTGCTTGGTATTGTATGCAAGTGATGAATTACTAAATTCTACTTCTGAAACCAGTATTACACTGTATGTTAACTAACTAGAATTTAAAAAAAACAACAACAAAGGCTACAACAAAAGCTCCTTGACCCACCAAATAAAGAGACTTTGCTTTAAAAAAATAAAAATGCATTTGTATTTCAAGTTTAAAATTAAGAATCAACTGATTCTTAACTGAGGAAAATCAGACTCCACAAGAAAGAAATTTGTTTTTAGGGAGACCTTGGCAGACATACTCTAAGATGGCTCCCCATAATCCCTTCTTCCTAGTGTTTGTATCTTTGTGTGATCCCCTCCCTTGAGTGTTAGTAGACCTGTGACTTGCTTCTTTTTTTAAATAATTAATTAATTAATTAATTAATTATTTTTACTTTTTATTATTATGTTATGTTAATCACCATACATTACATCATTAGTTTTTGATGTATTGTTCCATGATTCATTGTTTGCGTATAGCACCCAGTGCTCCATGCAGAACGTGCCCTCTTTAATACCCATCACCAGGCTAACCCAAGCTTCATCCCCCCTCCCCTCTAGAACCCTCAGTTTGTTTCTCAGAGTCCATAGTCTCTCATGGTTTGTCTCCCCCGCTGATTTCCCCACTTCATTCTTCCCCTCCTGCTATCTTCTTCTTTTTTTTTTTTTTTTAAGATTTTTTTTTATTTATTTATTTGAGAGAGAGAGAGCACGAGAGGGAGGAGGGTCAGAGGGAGAAGCAGACTCCCTGCTGAGCAGGGAGCCCGATGTGAGACTCGATCCCGGGACTCCAGGATCATGACCTGAGCCGAAGGCAGTCGCCCAACCAACTGAGCCACCCAGGCGCCCCTTTTTTTTTTTTAACATATAATGTATTATTTGTTTCAGAGGTACAGGTCTGTGATTCAACAGTCTTACACAATCCACAGCACTCACCATAGCACATATGCTCCCCAATGTTTATCACCCAGCCACCCCATCCTTCCCACCCCCACCACCACCCCAGCAACCCTCAGTTTGTTTCCTGAGATTAAGAATTCCTCATATCGGGGGAGAATGAAGCGGGGGAAATCGGAGGGGTAGACGAACCATGAGAGACGATGGACTCTGAAAAACAAACAGGGTTCTAGAGGGGAGGGGGGTGGGAGGATGGGTTAGCCTGGTGGTGGGTATTGAGGAGGGCACATTCTGCATGGAGCACTGGGTGTTATGCACAAACAATGAATCATGGAACACTTCATCTAAAACTAATGATGTAATGTATGGGGATTAACATAAGAATTAAAAAAATAAAAAAAAAAAGAATTCCTCATATCAGTGAGGTCATATGATACATGTCTTTCTCTGATTGACTTATTTCACTCAGCATAACACCCTCCAGTTCCATCCACGTTGTTGCAAATGGCAATATTTCATTCCTTTTGATGGCTGCATAATATTCCATTGTATATATATACCACATCTTCTTTATCCATTCATCTATCGATGGACATCTTGGCTTTTTCCACAGTTTGGTTATTGTGGACATTGCTGCTATAAACATTGGGGTGCATGTACCCCTTCAGATCCCTACATTTGTATCTTTGTGGTAAATACCCAGTAGTGCAATTGCTGGGTCATATGTAGCTCTATTTTCAACTTTTTGAGGAAACTCCGTACCGTTTTCCAGAGTGGCTGCACCAGCTTGCATTCCCACCAACAGTGTAAGAGGGTTCCCCTTTCTCCGCATCCCCACCAACATCTGTCATTTCTTGTTAATTTTAGCCATTCTGACTGGTGTGAGGTGGTATCTCATTGAAGTTTTCATTTGGATTTCCCTGATGCCAAGTGATATTGAGCACTTTTTCGTGTGTCTGTTGGCCATTTGGATGTCTTCTTTGGAAAAATGTCTGTTCATGTCTTCTGCCCATTTCTTAATTGGATTCTTTGTTCTTTGGGTGTTGAGTTTGATGAGTTCTTTATAGATTTTGGATACTAGCCCTTTATCTGATATGTCATTTGCAAATATCTTCTCCCATTCTGTCGGTTGTCTTTTGGTTTTGTTGACTGTTTCCTTTGCTTTGCGAAAGCTTTTTATCTTGATGAAGTCCCAATAGTTCATTTTTGCCCTTGCTTCCCTTGCCTTTGGCGATGTTTCTAGGAAGAATTTGCTGTGGCTGAGGTCGAAGAGTTTGCTGCCTGTGTTCTCCTTTAGGATTTTGAGGGACTCCTGTCTCACATTTAGATCTTTCAACCATTTTGAGTCTATTTTTGTGTGTGGTGTAAGGAAATGGTCCAGTGACGGATATGATGGCACACATGGGATGCTCCTCCCGTGATTACACTGTAAGAGTCCATCTTGCTAGTACACTTGCTCTGGAGACTCCTTGCTGGCCAATGAAGGTAAGCCACCAAATTGATGAAGTCCACAAGGCAAAAAACTGTGGGCAGCCTCTAAGAACTGGGGTTGGCTTCTAGGAATTGTAGGCAACTCCTAGAAGATGAGGGAGCCTCTAGCTGACAGCAAATAAGTCCGTGTCTTCATTTCTACAGACATAAGGAAATTAATTCTGCCTATAATTTGAGTAAGAATGGAGGTAGATACTTCCCTATCCTGGCTTCCAGATGGGTATACCTTGATTTGAGCCTTGTGGAATTCTAGTGGTAGATTACCCAGCTAAGCTGACCCACAGAAGATGAGGTAATAAGTGAGTGTGTGTGTGTGTGTGTGTGTGTTTTAACTGCTAATCTTGTGGTAATTTGTTATGTAGCAATAGACAACTAACACAGATAACCTTTCATTTTCTATAATGTTCCCCAAAGAATTTTGAAATTAGAGAATATCAGTATGGCTAAAAAGAAAATAAAGCAGATTTTAGCTATAAATCATCAATCTAAAAACTTACTATAATTTTAAAATATTAAGTATAATTAAAGAGGTTTTTGTTAATTATATTTTTGCTAAAATATTAGGTAAAACAAACTAAAAAGAGCCCACTCTCATGTAATTCTGAAGAAGTTTTAAGTTCTTTATTAGAATTTTGGGAAAATTGTTAAAATAATTTTCAAATGGTTGATAGAGTATTAGACAGTTTCTGATACGGCTTTATGAGATAACTCAAATGAATAAAGCTTAGTGTCTTTGAGCTGCAGATAGAGGGATTTATAATTGTTCAAAAATATAATGATTTTGTGTCAGCAAGAAATGTATTTGTATCTCACAATTTCCCACAAAAATAATGAGAGGGGCACCTGGGTGGCTCAGTCGTTAAGCGTCTGCCTTCGGCTCAGGTCATGATCCCAGGGTCCTGGGATCGAGCCCCGCATCGGGCTCCCTGCTCGGTGGGAAGCCTGCTTCTCCCTCTCCCACTCCCCCTGCTTGTGTTCCCTTTCTCACTGTGTCTCTCTCTGTCAAATAAATAAAATCTTTAAAAAAAAAATGAGAAAACTCATCTGGAGTATGACCTTAATTTTTAAAATATTTTTTCAGCCTGATTCTGTTCAAAAGTGTATGATAGTTGAACTATTCTTGAAAAATTAGGAAGGGAAAGAAAAGTTAACATTTATAGAAGACTTACCTGATAGGTTGGTAATGATGTCTCTGTATAAATAATTTCAAGTTCTACTTTGGGAAACAGGAATTTTAACTGGGTCTATTTATGAGATGACAGGCTCATCTGAGACAATACTATTCTTTTTTTTTTTTTTTTTAAAGATTTTATTTATTTGACAGAGAGACAGGGAGAGAGGGTACACAAGCAGGGGAGAGGGAGAGGCTCTGCGGGAGCCCGATGCGGGGCTCGATCCCAGGACCCTGGGATCATGACCTGAGCCGAAGGCAGACGATTAATGACTGAGCCACCCAGGCGCCCCTGAAACAATACTATTCTTTTTTTTTTTTTTTTAAGATTTTATTTATTTATTTGACAGAGAGAGACATAGTGAGAGCAGGAACACAAGCAGGGGGAGTGGTAGAGGGAGAAGCAGGCTTCCCACGGAGCAGGGAGCCGGATGTGGGACTCGATCCCAGGACTCTGGGATCATGACCTGAGCCGAAGGCAGACGCTTAACGACTAAGCCACCCAGGCGCCCCAGTACTATTCTTAAATATTCTATCTTACCATCCCCATAAGAGAGCAACTATTCTAAAAAGTTCAAGTTCTTTGGAAACTAGTAACTTACAAAATAATGTCTACCAGTATCATAATTGTCCAAATGACTTGAAATGTAAGTTGCATATCCACTCATTCATCATTTTATTTGGGAAAACACCCCCCCCCCCACACACACAGTTCCTATGTATTCATCAGTCTGATGAACGACATATAGATACCGTATTATACTTATTCAATACTGAGGTTAGGCCACTAAAGCACCCATTTTATTTAAAGCACTCCCTATCTAGATCAGTGGAAACCTAGTTTGCAGGTGCACTATGTTCACACAAACCCAGCTGCATTAAGTCCTACTTACTTGATTGCCTTCCCATTCTTCCCATTGAATTCTTGCCATTTTCTTTTATTCTTCTTTTCATCCTCCCTCCCTACCCCCCAACTGCTCTACAATCTTGTTCATTTGCAAATTTCATAAAGTATTCTATTTTGATTTTTTTAAATAAAATCTTTTTATACTTTAAAATGAATGATGTAGTTAACTAAAAAACAAAGAAATAGTGTATAGAAAAGAAATCCATCCAGGCTATGGTTGGTTCTATGAAACCCTGTAATCAGTGGCCATTTAGGTCAGATCAACAGGCAATTTTCATGGCTTAGAATTTCTTGCTATATTTTCCCTAGGCACTCTTCTTGTGTACAAAGCCCTTGAATGTTGTCCATTCAGTTTACATCCCAAGGTAAATTGTGAATTTGTCAAACACAAAACAGACGCACCATATTCCTTGTGACCAGAAGGTGGGCTGAGAGAGGAGATTGTTGCTTAACAGACACTGAGGTTGTACTGCTCAGCTTGGCAGGAGGGCAAAGGATGAAGGCAGCCACCAACCTCCCAGTGTCATGCTTTATTTTTACGAAATCTTTGTTTTTTTCAGCCTTGAGAAAGTCAAATGCAGCACTTAACCCCATTTCTAGACATTAAGTGCCCAAGTGTGCATGTATATGCCCTCTCCCTGCCGGTTCAGGTAAGGAACAACCATTTAGGAAATGTTCATTGCCTCTTTATGTAGGCAGAGTGCCGCACAACGTCAGGGACACTTGCACTACATTTGCTCTCTGGTTCCTGCTGCTGGGAAGTTCATCCTTCCATTTAAAAAAAAAGAAATCAAATTTTCTTTTGTATTTACCTTGCCAAAGTGAGTAAAGGATGAGTTACCAATCACAATCATCGTCATCATCATGATTTTTTTTTTTTAAAGATTTTATTTATTTATTTGGGAGAGAGAGAGTGAGAGACAGAGAGCATGAGAGGGGGGAGGGTCAGAGGGAGAAGCAGACTCCCTACCGAGCAGGGAGCCAGATGCGGGACTCGATCCCGGGACTCCAGGATCATGACCTGAGCCGAAGGCAGTCGCTTAACCAACTGAGCCACCCAGGCGCCCCGTCATCATCATGATTATCATCTCTCTGTACATTTCCATTCTTGTATCCTGAGTGATATTAAAGATGCACTTTGCTGTAAGAATGGGTTTTCCATTTTCACTGTTCTGTAAGCCAGGCAGGGATCCCCAGTTAGAACCAGGATGATGGAGATCACATTCTTCGGAGATAAAGATGTGCACCCTTTATTTCAGGAGACTGTTCCTGGAGTAAAGCTGGTTTTGAGGCCACAGAAATCCTTATATTCGATCTGTTTAGTTAACACACTAACATTGAGCCCACATGACATCACCTGTGTACAGTGGGGCAGCCCTGAATGAGGAGTCACAGATGTTATAGAAGTCAGTTTTAGGTACAAACAGATGTCAAAACTTTTCTCATCTAGAAAAGTGTCTTCAAATCAATGGCTCTGTTCTGTTCTCACATCATGTACTAAATATACACATTTATTAGTAATTTTGCCTCATAAAGCTTTTCTAAAAACATACTCATTGCCACATGGAAAGTGTTTTGAAACCAGAAACACTCTGAGAAACATGTTCCTCCTTCTGCCCTATTTTGTAAAGACTTTTCCCCCTTTATGTTTTCCATTAATATTCTATATTATGGTATACAAACATTAGTGTGGATCAGAATTTCTAAGTTAATATACATTTTAAAACCATTAGAAAAAGCACAGACTGTGGTTGCTCTTTTTATGAGAATGGGGATTGAAGCAGCTGTTTCAAAAGCAATAATGTATTTCAAACAATGATGTAATATCTAATGTACATAACCTTTTTAAGCCTGGTAATATAGAAGACATTTAGATTTACTGTGGAAATATATCTCAATTTTATTTCCTGTAAAAAAAAATGCAGAGAGACATGTGGGACTTCATTTTTCTATTTGTTATCTAAATGCCATGACCCATAAATAAGCCTACGTATTACCCAGAACAGGGATAAATTTGGCAGTTATTATCCCAGTCTAACAAAAAGCATAAAAAACTATTCAGGATCATTTAGGATCATAAGTGGTGTCCCTTTAGACTAACCAGAAGTCCCTTTAGACTAGGTATCCTGCTCAAGTGGGGACTAATTAAACTGTTAGCTTGGCTCTCAAAGAATCATACTTTCTATAAATACTAATTGATGGGGCACCTGGGTGGCTCAGTCATTAAGTGTCTGCCTTGGGCTCAGGTCATGATCCCAGGGTCCTGGGATTGAGCCCTGCATTGGGCTCTCTGCTCAGCAGGAAGCCTGCTTCTCCCTCTCCCACTCCCCCTGCTTGTTTTCCCTCTCTCGCTATGTCTCTCTCTGTCAAATAAATAAATAAAATCTTTAAAAAAATACTAATTGAGCATCTAATTATTTCCAAAGACGTCTGTTGGAAATAAGTAGACTAAACCATAGTCTGTCATCTTGGAGCTTCCCATATGAAGGGAAGATTTTAATCATGTCAGTACAAGATGTATTTAGTTTCTTATTTCTGCGTTAACAAATCACCACAAACACAAATTTATTATCTAAAAGTTCGGGAATTCACAAGTATAAAATGGGTTGGCAGGGCTGTGTTCCTTCCAGAGGGTCTAGGGGAAAATCTGTTTCCTTGCTGTTTTTGGGTGTAGAGTTCTCCCATATTCCCTATTTTATAGCCCTCCATGTTCAAAGTAAGCTGCATAGATAGCATTTTCAAATCTCTGTGTCTCTGCTTTTGTCTTCACATCTTATTCTCTGATTCCGACCCTTTTGTCTCCCTCTTATAATGACCCTTGTCATTACATTGGGCCCACCCAGATAATGCAGGACAATCTCCCCTTCTCAATATCCTTAACGTCATCACATCTGGAAAGTCCCTTTTGCCATGTAAGGTGATATATTCACAGTGGGTATCTTTTTTGGGGGGCAGGAGGGAGGCATATTCTGCCTAGGATACAAGGTAAGCTGTCCAAAGCGCTAGAGCAGTGATGGAAAGCAATATAGAATATCTAAAGGTAGGCGATGGATTGGAATGGGTGAGAGAAGCTAGTGCTGAAAGAGGTGGTACTCTGAACATTTAGCATTACTTGAATGTTTAGGACTTATTAGGGGCATAAGAAAAGGGGGATATAACAGGAGGCATCACAAACAGAGCAGACTACTACCCAAAGCAAGAAGACAAAAGATTCAGATTACATGTCTGACATATGTGTTTATGAAGATGTTGAACAGGAGAGAATCCATCAGATCCCTCTTTTAGGAATATAATGTTGGCAGTAACATAGAATTATGTGATATGTGCTCACCTTGGTGGGACATAGGGGATGCCAATCAACTGGGGTTAAGGGAAAAATTTTTTGAATTTTAATTCTTATTCATTGTTATATTCATTTTAATTTCAAATTATGTTTGATATATAAGATGCAAAAAGTTAAGTTTAGTGGGGCGTCTGACTTTGACTCGGCTCAGGTCATGGTCTTGGGGTCCTGGGATTGAGCCCTGTGTTGGGCTCCCTGCTCAGCGGGGAGTCTGCTTGTCCCTCTCCCTCTGCCCCTCCCCCCACTTGTGCTTTCTTTCTTTCTCTCTCTCTCTCAAATAAATACATAAAATCTTTAAAAAAATTTAAGTTTAGCAGAACATGAGTAACATTATAAATATTCAATATACATATGTTTACGGTGCAGTTTTTTTTTTCAACTCACTTCTAATGGCTCAAACCCAAAAACATCAACAATAGCAATGGTGATACCCTGCCCTTATGAGGTTAGAGATTACTGGTGGCTTAGGGCATGCCTCAGATGGGGAAGAAATGGGAGTCAGTTTCAGCCAGGAACTTCAACAGCAGAAGAGTGAGAAGTTAGATACCCTATTATATCTACTACTGCTTTGTGAGTCACTGTATGTGATTCCTTTTTATTATAAATCTGGAGAATGTAGATCCTGAGACAATTTCAGAATATTAGACTTTAATGACTGGGGGTATAACCTGAATTAAGGCACAGAATACAGAATACAAAGAAATGAAGGAAAAAAATAATGAATCATAAAGTAAGGCTCTCAGAGAACAAATACGCCATACATTCTCCTTAATCTGCTAACCATGGAGTTTTGGTGGATAAGAGGATAATTCAGCTCTGTGGTATTATGTCCTATGTTCCTTTAATCAAGAGATGGAGGTTGTTAAAGAATGGTAATTCTCGGGCAAGGTGCACTTCCCATTGTTTTGACATTTACTTAATCAATGACTGGTGATTACAAAAGAGATTTACTGTAAGATATGGATTATACTATATCCCATCTCATATTGCTGTTTTTAGAAACCAATGAATTAATAATTATAACATTTAATTAGTACTCAGATATTAGCTATTATAAAAGAATACTCTTAAAAATGTTTAAAAATAACTCTTACACAAATATATAGTAAGCACATGTAAATGTTCCATTAATGAATTAAAAAGAAAAATGTTAGAGCTGGTTAAAATGAATTCAAAAGATAGTGTATATACAAGCACAGAAACTGGGAATGTTGGCATAAGATCACTAAATAATAGTGCAAAACTGGTTAGTGTCCTGCAAGGCAATATAATCTTAAGTTTTGGGGCTATCTTTTCTACTAGACAGAAATCACTGGCAACTTTAACAGACAAAAATCTACAAGTTAACAAACTTCCTGGAGTCTGGGCTCTAATAAGTATTAAATACAAAGTAAAATAAAGGCACAGTCCCCTTTAGAATTAATAGTCATTATTTTGTGGAGACCCATTTGACAGTGTTCTGGTATGACAATAAAATGACACAGAGCCATCCTTTTGCCTCATTTGCAAGTTTTAAATAATAATACTGTTAAGTTCATTATGCGGTGAGAAACTGAGCTTTAGAAAAGATGCAACTTATCCTAGGTAAAAAAAATTATAAATGGAGGAACCAGGATTTCAACATAGTTTGGATATAAATAATAATAATAATAATTATTATTTTAAAATATTTTATTTGAGAGAGAGCACCAGTGGGGGTGGGGGAGGGACAGAGAGAGGGTGAGAGAGAGAAAATCTCAAGCAGACTCTGTGCTGAGCATGGAGCCCAGTGTGGGGCTCGATCTCACTACCCTGAGACCATGACCTGAGCTGAAATCAAGAACGGATGATTAACTGAATGAGCCACCTAGGTGCCCCTTGGATATAAATAATTACTAATAACAGTGGCTATCATGTACTAAACCTTAATATATTGTGGACCCACCTAAACGTTTTACATGTATTAACTCATTTAATTCTCACAGTAAACTTGAAGTAGCTTCTGGTTCTATCTCCATTTACTAATAGAATACTACTGGTTGCCAGCTCTGTGTATTAACTGGAATGAGGAAAAGCTAAGCCCCTGAAGTACATATTGCACTGAGAATTACCAATTTTCATCCAGCTGTGTTACTTGAGCAGAAGATGGAAGAGTAGATGGAAACAGTGATGTTCATGGTGCTAATTCAATTTGCCATGTCCTTCAGATCACCATGATGAAGAGATTGAAGAGAATATATGGATTATTTGTTTTTTGAGAGTCTTAATTTAGTGATCTGTACATTCTCCCTCGATTTCTTTCCTTATTGAATTCATATCCTATCCATTTGATTCATGTCTAACCTTAGAAATCACATCAGGGTCTCCATCTTCTCCACCTATTTAATTATATATATGTATTGACCATATCTTATAGCTCTACTTTTTCAAAGTAATAAAAGCTTGTGAATCATAGCAGCATTTCTCTAACTCAACCTGATTCCATTTATGCCTTTCCAAGCCATGCTCTACATCAACTATCTCTAATCTCAACCAAGGCAAAGATAGGGCTGTTGTTGTTATTGGTGATGGTAGTATTTTTTGTATTAGGTTTGAGGTATACGTACAAATTTATAACTTGTCTACATGTTCTACTGTCCTGAAATATTGTGCACATTACAAAATAACAACACATTTGAAATGATAGATACAAAGTAAAAATAAATCAACCCCAGTTGATTTTCTTCTCCCTACCCATCTCTGTCCAGGTGTACACATTCACTTAGGAGATCATAACCCTAAGTGCTGCCAAATTATCTTTCCGAAAGAGATATCTGATGGTTCCGCTCTCCTGTTCAACATCTTTAAACACACCCCTAGAATCAAAGTCTCCTGCACCTAATTTGTCTTTACTTTTTATGTTATGGTTTATGATGTGGTTTTCTCTGTTTGGAAAGGCCTTCTTCTTGCCCATCTTTCTCCGTAGCCATCTCTCTACATTAATTAAATACTGCCAAGTTAACATATGTTTCTTTATGGCCCTTTCCTAGTCTCTGTTAGAACAGTCTTTTCCCTATTTCTGTATTAACCACTACTTTTGTTATAGCAGTATGGCAGTAGACACTTTGGTGCTGCTGTTAAAGTCTTTATCTCCCTAAGAGAAACTCTAAGAAGATAGACTGTGGCTACATCTTCTTCGTTTTCTTAGCAGTCCTTGCAATGGATGCTCAATAATGGGATGTCAAATAAATACCTTGTTTTAAGACCAAGAGAGTCAGACTTGAATTAGTTCCCACTTGAACAAGTATTTTAATATTCACTTCTGATTAAATTCCAGAAATCACCTTCTGTGTTTATTTCATGATCCTGATTGGTTTGTCATATTTTGCTCGACTCAGATGGTGACTTGCAGAGAGATTCATACTATTGCTAGCAGGTGGGTTTCTATAAATGGGTCTAGATATTATTGGAGGAAAAGTTCCCACAACTCTCAGTTATTCTCTTCAAGAAACAGAGCTGAAACAGGGCCTCATACTGAATCCAAACTGTCTTGCTGTATTTGAAAATGTTTGAAGGAGTTTAGTAATTTTTAAAGAGCTTTCTTTTATCTCCGCTTACATAAAAGAGCAACCACAACCTTTTTGCTTTTTCTAATGGTTTTAAAACTTAACTTAGACATTCTGATACACTGTCATGTTTTCATATTGTGATAAATATTTAATGTTAATGGAAAAGAGGCATATATTTTGAACATAAATGTGGGAGAAATCTTTAAAAAATAGAGAAAGGAGAAATTTAAGTTTCTAAAGGTATTTTATTCCTCAAAATGCTTTCCTACTGCCTCTGAATCTGGTTTTAGAAACGATTATGATACAGAATTACTAATGAGTGTGTGTTTAGTACAGGAAGAAAGAACAGAGTAGGCGCCTGCTTTTGAGAGATACCTTTTCCGGTATAGAGGAGGACAGTTTCAGTTCCATTTGTGTCTGGAGTTGATTTTTGACCTTAAAAATTCACATGTAGGGTACCCTAGTATACGGAGTGTTTAACATAGGGGACATGGGTCATCCATTTGAGAGTTGCCTAAATATATTGAAATGTAAGGACTCGTATGATGTTAAGACAAACTTTCCTTTGGCAACTTTTCCCAAAAGAATGGGCACACATCTGTTCTTTGAAGAATATAATTCCAAGGTTCTTACGTAACTGAAAAATGATGAGGAAACCCAGCCTTTACCTGGTTTTTGTAACAGTGGGCATCATTAGACATCACTCAAGATAAAAGGATCAAAACAAACAGGAAATTTTTTGTTTATTTTATACAATTTTACTCATTTGAGGAGAAAAAATATAAAATAATATCAGTCCATTTGAAGATTTTATTTATTTATTTGAGAGAGAGAGAATGAGAGACAGAGAGCACAAGAGGGAAGAGGGCAGAGGGAGAAGCAGACCCCCCGCCAAGCAGGGAGCCTGACGCGGGACTCGATCCCGGGACTCCAGGATCATGACCTGAGCCGAAGGCAGTCGCTTAACCAACTGAGCCACCCAGGCACCCAATATCAGTCCATTTGAAATGAAAGTTTGAACTGCACAGGAATAAGACATAGTGTCATAACCCGAGAGAAAATGAGTGCTGAGACCCTCCATCCTGTATTATATTTGCCTGCATCAGAAAGGTAATGAGCATTTCTCCGGTGCCTGTGCTTTACCTAATTACCAAGGCGAGGATATATACATGTGAACTTCATGACTAGAAATGGGGCCACGTTCTGCTGTGGGTACTGATACTGAAATAAATTGGGGCAATTACATGCATATGGAGCTTCGAGGGCCTTCCTTGGTCCTTCATACTCATGCAGACCTGAACATTGTTATGTCAGTGTCAACATAAGCACCAAGGACTGATCTGTCACTTCTCTACATCTACTCCCTGGTACTAGGAGCTGATTTCATGAACTTCACAGTGTACTTGTTTTGGTCCTGACAAATTTATAGTGTGCCTTGGGATATAAATTTAATTGACTGTCATTCAGGCTTTGTCATCAGAAAGGTCACGGGAGAAAAATACATAGGAAAGTTCTGAAGTATGAAAATTGTCAGTTAATTTGAGCTTTTCATTTAACTGAGGTTTTATTTTTAGGTTCAATTTTATTGTGCAGTGCCAAAGGCCATTGTAAAACTTGATGGAGAAATAATTTTCTTTCTAAAATGATATAACATTTAATTGTAATTCTAATTATATTTAATTTAGTGGTAATATGAAGGTATATTTTGAATGGAGGCTAAGAGTCCTTTTTGTTTTACTCCTTGGCAACAGCGGAATTGTGAAGCTACCAGAGTTGAATGGCATTTGGAATTATGTACTGACCACTGACTATGCATTGGATGCTAAATTCACTGCCTTGGTTGGTGTGAAAAAAAATGCTTAAATATATGCACTTTAGAGATTACTTGAATTTCAGATCATAGGAAAGAAAGATGCATAATTAAAAATGTGGTTTTCTCGGACCCCCTATTTATTTTTATTTATATATTAAGGTATTTCTAGTTAGTCTATGGTATTTTCCTTTCTAATCATTTCCTAAAATTTATGCAAAATTGTCATCTCTGCTATAGTTTCTGCTATAATTGCTTTTCTTATAGTGTTTAATAGTTCTTCTTTTCATGGGTAACTAAATAGAAGAGCAATAATTGTTAACTTACCATCTCCAAAGAAAAGTCAGCAAAACAGCCTCAACTTACATCCCCTCATTCACATGATTGTTGTTTTTGTTTTTCAATAAATATTGAATGCTTCTTGCATATGTAATTTACTGGGTGCAAGGAAGAATTAAAAATAAGGTATGTGGCTCCCACCAGCTTTAAGGATACCTGAAGAATGTAGACACTCTAGGATTTGGTGACATATCAGATAATAACAAGAACAACAACAGAAAAGAGGCAAATAGTTTTTTTAAAAAGGACGAGATGGACTTTTCTATAGACTAATGGAAAATGTACATAAAAGACAGGAAGCTGATGTAAGAGTCAATGAATGAGAAGAATTTAGATTAAGTCAGAAATCATGGAAGGAATTACAGGAAATGAGATCAGCTAAAGCCAAGGCAGAATTAGGAATAGTATAGGCAACAGATAAATAGGAGCAAAGAAGAGGGTTTGTGTGGAAAGTCATTCAAATGGGAAAGAAGGCTGGAACTGCTTTTCTAAGGCTTTGATTTCCAACTCTTTCACTCAAATGGGAAAGCCATAGTGCTAAGGGATGGTGATGCAAGACATTTCAATTTCCTATTGTAACAAAACCAACAGAACCCTTCGTACTTTTTTGGTACATTAGTGATCATTTGATAAATTTTGAGAAAGCACGTTATGTTTTCTTAAATAGATTATTCAACACTGAAGCTAATGGAGAACAGGAAGCCTAGTATTAAGCTCAGACATACTTTCCTATCAATGCTTTAATCATTTTTTAAAGACTACTAATTGTTGCCTCACAGATATGATAAAGCAGGAACAGGTTATGCTACACCTAATTGTTCTTTCCTCTCTTTTATATTATTCTCATTTTATAACAATGATTTTTAAAACTTAATTTTTAATTATAAAAATGAGTCATTTCATATTTCTCATGTTCAAAAATGAAACTCAAACATGTTATTCTGGCATGCTTTCTTTTCCTTTTTCTTATCTTAAAAAAGTTAAACATAATGTTTGCTTTAAGAAATGCAGCCAGTTGCTGTAGATGGGCCCTGGATTTCTTCTGGCTTATTTTACCTCCTGCTGGCTGTCCTAAGTGATTGTATCATCAGGCAGATATTAGAACTATATAAACACATGCGTTTTGCTTACAGTCTTCTAAGTCAGATCTCATCTGCTAATGGGCAACCCAATTCTCTGATGTATTTAAAGCTATCTGGTGCTTTCCATGTTTCTCTGATATATTTATTCACTGCCACAATTTAGGTGTCAGCAACATATTTCTCTGTCTTGAATTATCCACTTTTGTCATTCAAATTATTAGTCTGTTCATTAAATGAGCTTTCATTTACATTTAACAGTGCCTTTGTTACTACTTTCAAATCCCTTTGGGAATTTTAAGATATATTTCTAGAATCTGACTGTGGATTATGATCCAAGTTACTGTTCATCTATCCCCACTAAAGAGGCATATCATTGCTTCATATTTCTGATACCAAGAACTTGCACATCAAGATTACTTATAAATCACCTAGAGGAATAAATACAAGCCAGTGGTGAGGGATTAAGAAGGATGTTACTAGTGTCCTTCAAGATAATAATTTATAAGTATAGAGATATAAACCAAACTTTAGGAAAATCAGGAAGAACCATACGTTAAGGGAGTGAAAATGACAAATGAAGGCCACTCATTCTAATGATTGGCAGTTATCTAGAAAATTAAATAGGGGAAAACATGGAATAAGAAGTAGGATGCAGTGAACATTTAGTTGACTTTTCAAGAAAGAGGGATCTATACATCTACAAAAATGAGGGAAAGGACTGATTAAGGGATATTCCAAGCATGTAGAACACAATGTAATTATTATAGGGAAAGTCCATGGAATGATAAGGTGATATGGGTCAGTGGTGTAAGTAGAAAGGAATTAAATGTTATCGAGATGTTGGAGGTTGATTGAGAAGGAGATAAGATCTTAGTATATGGCTCTACCTTTTACAATTAAAAAATGCAGCCCTCTTGGCATTCTTCATCTTGAATGACTGAAACTCTATACCCTCAGCAGTTCCTCATTCCCCCCTTCAGCCCGTGACAACCACCATTCTACTTTCTGTTTCTATGAGTTTGACTTAGTATGACATATCTCATATAAGTGGAATCATGCAGTACCTGTCCTTCTGTGATTGGCTTATTTCACTTAGCATAATGTCCTCTAGGTTAATCGATATTGTAGCATATGACAGGATTTCCTTCTTTTCTATGGCTGAATAATATTCTGTTGTGTGTATATACCACATTTTCTTTATCCATTCATTGTTGACATTTAGGTTGTTTCTGCCACTTAGCCATGGTAAATAATACTAAAATGAACATGGGAGTGCAATTTTATCCTAGAGATCCTGATTTCAGTTCTTTTGGATAATATTAAGCAAGTGGCATCTGTTGCCTATTATCAGGAGTAGAAGTCTGAGCACTTCTGACCTCTGCGTCTTGGCATTGGGGTCACCAACAAAAATGCAATGGCAGTCAAGGACTGGATGGAATAGCACTTTACTCATGTAGAGAAGAGACAAAGCAAGATCAGCTTCAATAGTGGACATCAATCTCCAGTGGCCATTAGGTCCCTTCTGGCAGCTGGTGCAAGTTAATTAGCCTGTGCTACAGCAGAATGACCCTGTTGCCCTCTTCCAGAGTGTAAAAGTAGTCACGGGGTTGACCAGGTGCCAGACGATGTATGTGCTTAAACAGAGCAAAGGAGCACACAGAGTCTGAAACAGGGAAAGATTTTCCCACATAAGTTACAAGTCTAGCACAGGTTGTGAGGACTCTTTGTCTTGGTAAGGAAGGTTCTAGGCCTAAACTCTTCTTATGTGGCAGAGTGGGGATTGAAAGACTGCATGCATAGGAGTAACTTTGCTGACAGATAGATATACAGAATTGATATTTCTGGATAATATGGTACTTCTATTTTTACTTTTTTGAGGAACCTCCATGCTGTTTTTTATAGTACCTGCATCATTTTACATTCCCACCAACAGTGCACAAGGATTCCAATTTCTTCACATCTTCACTAACACTTGTTATTTCTGTTTTTCTGATAATAGCTATTGTGACTGGTATGAGGTGATACCTCATTGTGGTTTTGATTTGCATTTTCCTGATGATTAGTGATGTAAAGCATAGTGTCATTTACCTGTTGGCCACTTTGTCTTCTCTGGAGAAATGGCTTTACAAGTCCTTTGCTCCTTTTAAAATTAGTTTATTTGTTTGTTTTGTTTTGTGTTGTGTGTTGAGTGGTAGGAGTTCCTTATGTATTTTAGAAATGAATCCTTATCAGATATATGGTTTATAAATATTTTCTTACATTCCATAGGTTACCTTTTCACTTCATTGATTGTTTCTTTTGCTGTGCAGAAGCTTTTTAGTTCGATATAATCCAGCTTGTCTAATTTCAGGCCTTACATTTGACTTTTTAATCCATTGTGAGTTGATTTTTGTGTATGATGTAAGAAAAGGGTCCAGTTTCATTCTTTGGCATGTGGATATCCAATTTTTCTCATATAATTTATTGAAGAAAATATGTTTATCCAATTTTGTGTACCTGGCACCATGGTCAAAGATCAAGACTGTATACATGTGGGTTTATTCCTGGGCTCTCTTTTCTGTTCCGTTGGTCTATGTATTTGCCTCTGTTTGCTGGTACCATACTGTTTTGATTACCATAGCTTTGTAATATGTTTTGAAATCAGAAAGTGTGAGGTCTTCAGTTTTGTTCTTTCTTAAGATCATTTGGCTAGTTGAGGTCTTTTCTGGTTCCATATGAATTTTAGGATTGTTTTTGCTCTTTCTGTAAAAGATGCCATTGGAATTTTAAGAGGGATCAGATCTATAGATTGCTTTGGTAGTATGGACATTTTAACAGTATTTAGTCTCCAAGTCCGTGAACATGGGATGTCTCCCCATTTATGTGTGTCTTTTTAAATTTCTTTCAGCAGTGTTTGTAGTTTTTAGTGTATAAGTCTTTCTCTTCCTGGGTTAATTTTATTTCTAAGTATTTTATTCTTTCTGATGCTATTGTGAATGGGATGGTTTTCTTAACTTCTTTTCAGATTGGTCATTGTTAATTATAAAAACACAATTGGAGGCATTTGTCTGGCTCAGTGGGTAGAGTATGCAACCCCATGTTGGATGTGGAACCTACTTAAAAAAAAAAAAACACAATTGATTTTTGTATATCTGTTTAGTTTTTGATTTTAAAAAACGTTTTAGCATAGAATCAAAAGAAGAAAATCAGAAAATTACAAAGACCATGTAGGGGAGATGAGGGGAGGTGAGTGATGGCAGAAAATCAGTGGAGATATGGGCATTTAACAGGGTAATATAAGCTGCAGTGTCATGGATAATCAGATTCAGGCCTTCAACAATGAGTTCATCCATCTTTCCTGGGTACCTGCCATCTACTATGTGACAGGTACTGTGATGTGCATTGGAAACTCAATGGTGAAAGTCCAAGGACAGAAGGTAAGACTGAATATCTGAATTTTTCAGCAACGGGAAAGATTTTTAGTACAGCTGAAACACAGAGTGTTAGGTCAAGGCAATAGAAGATTTCAGGAAGAGAGGGTCAACACGGCCACAGTATGAAGAGATATTAGTTAAATTAAGGAAGCATGGCCACTGTGTTAGCGATAAAGCAGGCATAGGTGATATTGACAAAACTAGTTCCAGTGGATTTATTTTGGGTTGGAAGCTGAATTATAGAGATGTGGAAGGTAAATGAAAGGAGTGGAAATAAGTGGTGAATTGAGCCAAAATCAGATTAAGACTTCTAGTACCTGTAAGCGTAAAAACAGTAGAGCCTTCTCTCTTAAAGGTCATTCTCAATTCAAATGTATTTTGCAAAATGACACAAAATTTACATGAATTCTGGAATTGGAACAGTTTTCTTGTACATTGTCTAATTGCACAGTTCTGCATGAATATGCTGTAATGGACTCCTTGGTATTTTTGTGCTTTTACTTTGTTGATTCCATACTGTTCGCTGCTCACCGTGTGTGGTTGTCCAGCACATTTCAGGGAACTGGACTTTGAGGGAGAGGAGTTAGATGGATTGAAAGTGAGTTGGGAAATCAGGACTGAGAGTTTTGGGGGGGAAGCAAGGGTTATTTTGTTTTTCATTTGGGGAAGCCTTAAGAATATTTAAATGTTAAGGAGTGCAATCCATAAAAAAACAAAAACCAAAAACCATTTGGATATGCCTAAGAGAAGGCAGGATTGATGAAGCAAAGTTTGCTATAAAGTTGGAAAGGACAAAATTGGGAGAAGAAGTGAAAGGATTGGTATTAGTCACCGAAGCAACATATTCTCCATAGGAAGTACCTGCGTTGTCTACCTAGAGTAGGGTATGTTCAAGACAAATCGACATAACACAACAGTATAGAGCATCCAGTGGTTTGACATATACATCTTCCTGCTTAGTTCACATATGTGTGGTTCATGTAAACTGTGAAACATATGCATGTGTATTCACTTATTTTGGTGAAGTGCACTATGTTTTGAGGCATTTGATTGGAGAAATCATTTGAACTAGGCCTTATGTAGTGTTAACTTAGAACATTTAAAATGATAGCTAGCAATTTTTAAATGATCGCATGTACTAGGCACTCTGCCAAATACTTTACAAGCATAATCTCATTTAATTTTCATCACAAACCTATGGGTTAGTGACTGTTAATAGTGCTAGGGGTCACATAGCCAGAATATAAACCAGGATTTGATTGTAAAGCCCCTGCTCTTACCTGTAGTGACATACTATTGCCCATCATTAACCTTATTTAAAGTAAGGTTGAACATGCGGAGAGAGTTCCTGTAGCCAGCTCTGCAGTCACTGTGTGTTTCGGACTAAAGTGCAGCTAGATGGGACCACAAAGGTAGAGGACCAACTGGAAGTCAAGAAAGATTTGTTCACACATTATCAAAACTCAGTAACTAAGCTGTAGCATTAGTGGAAGGGATGCTTTATAAGCAACTGATAGAGATCAGTCTAAAAAGTGAATTTTTCATGGTAATTGGCAGATACATAAAATAATAAAGTGATAGCTCCCACAAAAATATCTACTGAAACTCGTGAAGAAGATTGTTTAGAAGGGGCTAGGCAAAAACTCAAAGGCATATAGCTGGTGTCAGGTACTCACCACCCTGTGAGCCCTGAGGCTGTCTCTGTAGAGTGGTTCTCTAGCTTCCTGTCCACCTCCCTCTGGTCCATTTCTCTGATGCTCCCTGCTTCCTTTCCTGTCCACTCAATGGCTATATGTATTCTTGAGTTTTATTCCATTGTCATTTCCTCTCTATCATAGGCTCTGAAATCTTTACTCCCCTTGCATAGACATCCTGTATCTCAGGAATGATTTCAATTCAGTCTCCAGCTAAGAGGCCTACTACATATGATTTTATTTAGGCATATAACATTTCTGGGAAGGATGGCCTGTTTTCATTTTCCAGTTGAGAAAACTGAACCTGGGAGTGATATTTCCAAGGTCCAACCCAGAATAGAGCTTAGATTCTTTCTTCCTAACACCAAGTATCATTGCCTCCTATAGGAAAGTATTACCTGGATATAGAATTCTCCCAAGACACTTTGGTAGCACAATGTAAATTGCTTTGTGAATCTTGCTCATTCAGATCATAATTCTTGGGTTTGACAGGTAAAGATGCTGAACTGTGAAGAGTGTTGGAAACAATTTGTGAGTGTAGATAAGAGCACAGATGGTTGCTGAAAATGATAAAATCAAGGTGCAGGGGTTATGAAGAATCATACCCTGAGTGTGCATATTTTGGCTGTTCTCAAAATGACAGAAACTTATGATAAATAATATGAATGTATGACGTCCTTGATGTTATTTTTTTACTATCATATTATTATCAAATGCTCTTAGTGTCTAATTTATCACCATAAAATCTCAATAGACTATAGTATTGTAGAATATATATAAAAATATCACTAGTGCAAACACACTAGGACACAATGAAAAATCACTAATATAATAGCAAATGTCTTTAAGGATGCAAAGGAGCCCATTAGAAGCATTTGACTATGCTTTTCTTTTGCTGTGTTTTCTATTTTTACTTTACTTTCTCTATAATTACAAAGAGAAGAAACCACTATTACCACCTACTTCAGAGGTTAGAAAGGAAAATGAGTGACAGAGATATTTTTTCCACATGCAATGTACCAATTTTAGATGACTTCTGTTGTTTATTTAATTGTTAAAATTTCTTCTGATAAACTATTTCAAAATTATCACACAATGCAAAAAATGTTAATTCAAAAGAAACTAATGTACTAATATTACCCAATCTATGAACCTCTTAGTTCATCTCTATTTCTTTAAACAAAATCAAATGCTTTCCCCCCCTTATTATTAGATATTCTGTTAATTAATCAGTCACATAGCCATATGGAAAAATACCCCTTCCTCTTGGGTATGATGCACTAATTGTATGCACTACTTACCTTCTATCTGATACAGCTATGTAGATAACCAGTTTAGATTCTAAGGCTTTGTTTTAAATATTCAATATTAAATAAATATTTATTAAAGCAAATTTAAAGTAAGAGAGTCCCTATTAATGCTTTGCTAAAAATGGAAGTGCAAAATGTACCAGCTCAGTTACTAATTTGTAAAGCCTAAGGAAGTCAGTTAACTCTCTGAGATTCAATTTTCTCCATAAGAACAGCATAATAGTTTTTTTTCATAATGCCAAGGATTTTAATAATTTTTGTGACCTTGTGTTAAGCAAAAGGTTCTCAGATGTGACACCAAAAGCACAATCCATAGAGGAATAAATGGCTAAATCTGACTTTAAAATTAAAGTTTTGTGCTCCAGAAGACATCTTTAAGGAATAAAAAGACAAGCAACAGACCAGAATAAAATATTTGCAAATGATATATCTGATAAATGATTTGTATCAAGAATATCTGAAGAACTCTTAAAACTTAACAATAAAAAACAAACAAATGAATAACCCAATTTAAAACTTGAGGAAAAAATGGAATGGGGAGTGATTGTTAGTCTTTCTGGGGATGATGAAGTGTTCTAAAATTAGGTTATGTTGCTGGATGCACAACTTTATAAATATACTAAAAACCATTGAGTTATACTCCTTTTAATAAAGATGGGTGAACTACATCTTATATAAATAACATTTCAGTAAACTGTTAAAAACGGGCAAAACACGAATAGACATTTTACCAAAGAAGGTATATGAATGGCTAATAAACACATGAAAAGATGTTCAACATCATTCATTAGTCATTAGGAAATTACACATTAAAACCACAATGGAATAACACTTCACATTCACTAGAATGGCTAGAATAAAAAAGATAATACAAGCATTGGCAAGCATGGGGAGAAAATGCAATCCTCAGATATTACTGGTGGAAGTGTAAAATGATATAGCTACTTTGGAAAACAGCATGGCAGTTTTTTAAAAAGTTAAATGTGAATATATCATACAACCCAGCAATTCTATCCTAGGTATTTACCCAAGAAAATGAAAACGTATGTTCACTAAAGACTTGTATGTGAATGTTTATGGCAGCATTATTCATGATAGACAAAAAGTGGGAACATTCAAAATTTCTGTGGCCTGGTGAATGAATAAACAGAATGTGTTATACCCATATAATGGGATACTACTCAGTCATAAAGTGAACTAACCACTGATACATACTAAAACATGAATAAACCTCAAAATATTATGATAACTGATTGAGAAAAATACTCAAAAGACTATTCGTTGTGTGATTCCATTTATATGAAATGTCTAGAAAAGACAAATCTATATGGACAGAAAGATTAGTGGCTGCTTGGGGCTGGGGTGGAGACTGGGATTAAATGCAAATGGGCATGAGAAATCTTTTTGGGGTGATAGAAAAGTAAAGCAAAAATAAACTGGAAGTTATTTAGAGCATTAAGAAGTATCAGGAAGGTTGTTGATTCTCCATATATCCACATCAGACTATTAATCATATAAATATATGTAGATACATATATATAGTTGAATATATATATGATTAATAGTCTGATGTTAATATGATATTACTTTTACATTTCTACAGGAGTACTGCTGGTTAAATAATGGGAAAACTTCTTAAGGATAATTATAAACAAGAATAGGTTCTTTTAAAGGAATTGAAATCAGGAGATTCTATAATATAGTATAGACCACTTACCATCTCTGCCATATGACTTATTGAAGGATCACTGTTGGTAAAATGATCAATTAAACAACCTCCTGGGGTTTGCTTCAGGGTTATGAGTTAAGTAATTACAATGATTAAGAAAAGATGTCTGTTTACTGACATGGTGAGGATCGCTCATTTTTCTTTTATTCTTCATTACTAATGGTAGGAGGAATAGAAAATTTGAAAGATATTGCATTCAAAACTAAGATTCTTGTTCCTTGAGTTGTATTTTACTTATGTAATTAATTCCTGTGATTAATTATTCTGTTAAGAAAATTCTGAAATTAATTTTTCTGTTAAGAAAAACAGCTGAGTTGGTCTATATAACAAAAATATAATCTTTGTGACTTTCTGAGACCTAAGAGAGAGTTTAGCAATTTGGGAAGCTTTTAGGAGTCATTTGTATGGTGGGGAGGAGAAGCCAATGGTGAGAAACCCCATCATGAGTCATTGAGAAAATTCGGAGCTGTGATCTGTGTGCTTGGTGAGAGGAGGCATATAGTTTAGCATCTCTCACAAACCATGTCTTCCCTTTGTGACCAACCCTTCACTTCTGCCTATCTTACATTTTGAAAAGTGAAAATAATACTTCCTAATATGATTATCTCATTATTCCTTTTGGGAGAAGATTTCCATTGTTCTCTCATGTAACAGAACAACAATCCAGGATATAGAAATAAGAATTCATGGTCTGTTGCCGTGCTTCTAGGGTTGAGTATTCTGGATGGTACAGCCCATGTCTCTGCATGTTAGGGTTTCCCCTGACATCACTTTCTTATGCTAATGAACTTGAATATCAAGTGCATGTATACCTGTTGGTGACTTCCTAACATAAAAAACATATTCCCCCCAAAAGTGGTATATAAATGTGCCTTAAGTCTGTAGTGAAAGACTACCTCATCAAAAATGGAGTAGAATGTCTATTTTGTGATGTTTGCTAGAATTCTGAGAATAGGAGAATACTTCCTGAGCTGAAACTATTTGGTTTGCAGTTTTCTGGCAATGTATAAACATGCTGTATAGTATGAGTAGGAATTGCAGATTCAGCTAAATTGCTAGGATAACATAACAGGGCCCAACAGTCACTATGCTTTAATTGCTGAAGGTAACAGCCACCTAACGCAGGAATAAATTGCACCCAATTGTTAAGGACAATTATGTGTCTTATCAGGTGGTCAGCAACAAGTGACTGGAATATATGGACCATTAATCTGTATGTGAGCAGCTGTTCTAATATGTCCTTTCCAGAGAGAAAGCGAGACACCTCTTGGCCTCCCTTGTCAATCATTAGCAAATTAAAAACAACCTACCTAGCATCTTCTGTATCTCACAGGTCTTTTTTTTAAAGGAGAATATTAGCCTAGATAATAGACCTATATTACTTTTATTTATTTATTTATTTAAAGAGATTTATTTATTTATTTTAGAGAGAGAGTGAGTGAGTTCAGGAGGGTAGGGGCAGAGAAACCCAGGCAGACTCCACGCTGAGTGGGGAGCGCCCAACTCCGGGCTCTATCTCACAACCCTGATATCACCACCTGGCTGAAATGAAGAGCTGGACACTCAACCGACTGCACCACCCAGGTGCCCCAACCTACATTACTTTTTTTTTTTTTTAAAGATTTTATTTATTTATTTGACAGAGAGAGAGAGAGTGAGAGCAGGAACACAAGCAGGGGGAGTGGGAGGGAGAAGCAGGCCTCCCACTGAGCAGGGAGCCCGATGCGGGGCTCCATCCCAGGACCCTGGGATGATGACCTGAGCCGAAGGCAGACGCTCAACGACTGAGCCACCCAGGTGCCCCAACCTACATTACTTTTAAGATCAATCAAGGTTTCAGAGCCTTTACCCTCCATGCTTCCTCATATTCATTTTTTTAAGATTTTATTTATTTATTTATATATATATATATAGCACCCATGAGCCGGAGAAGGAGTAGAGAGAGAGGGAGAGAGAGAATCCCAAGCAGACGCTGCACTGAGCGCCAAGCCTGTCGAGGGGCTCCATCCCACAACACTGAAATCATGACCTGAGCTGAAATCAAGAGTCAGACGCTCAACTAACTGAACCACCCAAGCGCCCTGTCATACTCTGTATCTAAAGCACTTCAGGGACAAAGAGGCTCAAAACTAGGAGATTCTACAAGTCATCACAACCTTAATTCTTACTTTAGCAGTCTAGCCTCCATCCTAAGAGGATAAGAAAATGATCAAATATATAGCTAAACAAATACATGTTTTAAAAATGGGGAACAATGGAAAAATATAGCTAAAAAAAAGAGGGATGAAACCTGGGAGGTTAATTGCTAAATGCATTCTCTGAAGTTCAGTATATTTTCTAAGTCCAACTTTTAAATTACAGTTTTGAAAGTTTACCACAAACTCACCTGGTTTTATAGTAGCAGAGGCAAGGATAGGAATGATTCATACTGTCTTTATGACAAGAACAACCAGATGATAAGAAAAACACAATTCTTAATACTGCCACCGGAAAGAAATTCATCATGAAGAGACTATTGTGTTATGTAGTGACTCATCAGCAGCAGCGTCCTTATCCATGAATACTGAGAGCATCCTGATTTTCTTTTCTTTTTATTTAACATTACTCAGTCAAGGGATGGCATAGTACCAAAAAATTGTTAGGTAAAATAATTGGTTCTGGGGAACACTTGGAAGGCAGACCATGTTTGTAATGAGCTCTAGGGGAAGGGATTGGCAAAAAGAACCTTAGTAATGCATGTTGGCATGCATTATGAGCTCTGAAAAGGATTGGCTAGTTTACAAGCAGGGAAAGACCATGCATCACCTGGATAGGAGCTGAATCCAGGGACTGGGTGGCCTCTGTGTTGACCCCCTTGGAAAGAACATGAGTGTTTTCAGTGTTTGTGAGGAACAGTCAAGTGGGTATTTGGGCATGACAGATGCAAGATGTGGCAGAAGCTGGCAAGATAGTCACCCATCTCATTGGGGTGTCTAGACATGTGGGAAGAACAACATGTCCCCATCTCCCTTGCAGATAAATTGGAACCATGGGACCAGTTCTGGATGATGGTATGTAGCAAGGGGGTAATAGATGCTTTTACTAGGTCTTGGCCCTGAGATAATTTGTGTGATCCCATGCAAGCTTTTCCTTTCTCCTGTCTCTGTTGTCCATGTCCTTTAAGGTGAGTGCAACATGAAAGAAGACTGGGTTTCTGAGAAACCATATGGGAAGGGAGGGGATAGCTAGCCCCTGGACATCAAACTGTGATGCAAGCTAGGGATGTTACCCTGACTAATCCAGTTAATGAACAAAATAGTCCTATTTTTTAATGATGAAATACATGAGAGGCAGAATTTACCTATTATCTTTAATTTTTATTATCATTATTTTGTCTAATATTATTGAACATATTTGTTTAAGAGTAGTAAGTATAGTTTCAGACTTATTTAAAATTTTTCTTACCTTGGAGTTATCATCAGAGTTTTCTTTGCTTTCAATATTTGGAAGGTGCAGATATGTTAAGTGACCTGTCAAGTCACAGAGTTCATAAAATTATCCACTGAATTTTTGGCCTTTTAGTTTATTTGTTTTTTTAGTAGGGAGTGATTTGATAGCTTTTTCCATTTGTTACTTGGTAATTTGTTTAGATTATATATTTTTGATAGGGTCAATGTGGTTTTATTATATTATTAAGTGCTATATTTATAATTATATTTTCCTAGATAATCATGCCATTCATTAAAGTTTTCAAGTTTATTTGGGTAGAAGTTAAGCAATGTATTGACAGGTGGTATATGAATAAACATCTTGACTTGAATGGGCTTATCTTTACAATTTAATGTCTATGAAATTGAGAGTCGTCTTGAAATGACTGAAAACTTCTGTTTTTAATTTTCTTTTTTTTGTAAAAAAATTTTTTTTTGTAAAAAAAATATGTTCGTTATGAGAATTAAATACATATATAAAGTCAGTAGAACCCAGTAAGAGGTCAGTGTATATTAAGTAGTATTACTGTTCCTTACTATCTCTAGTGATTTTTCTACTTGCATGATTAGTTGTGTTCATTTCATCTTTCTCCATCTACAAATTTAAATTAATTAATTAAAATTAGAATCATTCCCCTTGTCCCACATCCCATCAATTCTCTAGCCAGATGGGAAGCACATCTCTTTCACATTGCCTGTGGCGAATGGTGGAAGGGCAGGGAAAGGATGCAGAGCATTTGCCTTGCATGGCAGTTCCTATTGTGGATTCCTTGATTACGACTGATTTTTGAATCCCTGAATGGGGAAAGGGCATTCTTTTTGTACAGCAGACTAAAAAAGAAATGGGAGAGAGCCTAAAAGTAACATAGACCAGAAAGGAACACAGACAATATACAGTAACAGTCACTTTACAGGCAATACAATGGCACTAAATTCATATCTTTCAATAGTTACCCCTAAATGGGCTAAATGCCCCAATCAAAAGACACAGGCTATCAGATTGGATAAAAAAACAGGACCCGTACAATAGCCAAGCTGTGGAAAGAGCCAAGATGTCCATCAACAGATGAATGGATAAAGAA
>NC_058418.1:48272032-48411306 GCF_002201575.2 Neomonachus schauinslandi
TACAAACAATTATGAGAACATATTATGAGCAACTCTATGCCAGCAAATTAGATAATCTGGAAGAAATGGATGCATTCCTAGAGATGGAAAAACTACCAAAACTGAACCAGGAAGAAACAAAAAACCTGAACAGACCTATAACCACTAAGGAAATTGAAGCAGTCATCAAAAATCTCCCCAAAAACAAAAGCCCAGGGCCAGATGGCTTCCCAGGGGAATTCTACCAAACATTTCAAGAAGAATTAATACCTATGCTTCTGAAACTGTTCCAAAAAATAGAAATGGAAGGAAAACTTCCAAACTCGTTTTATGAGGCCACCATTACCTTGATCGCCAAACCAGACAAAGACCCCATCAAAAAGGCGAATTACAGACCAATATCCTTGATGAACATGGATGCAAAAATCCTCACCAAAATACTAGCCAATAGGATACAACAGTACATTAAAAGGATTATTCACCACGAGCAAGTGGGATTTATCCCTGGGCTGCAAGGTTGGTTCAACATCTGCAAATCAATCAATGTGATACAATACATTAATAAAAGAAAGTACAAGAACCATATGATCCTCTCAATAGATGCAGAAAAAGCATTTGACAAAGTATAGCATCCTTTCTTGATCAAAACTCCAGAGTATAGGGATAGAGGGGATATACCTCAATATCATAAAAGCCATCTATGAAAAACCCACAGCGAATATCATTCTCAATGGGGAAGAACTGAGAGCTTTCCCCCTAAGGTCAGGAACACAGCAGGGATGTCCACTATCACCACTGCTATTCAGCATAGTATTAGAAGTCCTAGCCACAGCAGTCAGACAACAAAAAGAAATAAAAGGCATCCAAATCGGCAAAGAAGTCAAACTGTCACTCTTTGCAGATGATATGATACCTTATGTGGAAAACCCCAAAGACTCCACCCCAAAACTGCTAGAACTCATACAGGAATTCAGTCAAGTGGCAGGATATAAAATCAGTGCACAGAAATCAGTGGCAATCCTATACACCAACAACAAGACAGAAGAAAGAGAAATTAAGGAGTCGATCCCATTTACAATTGCACCCAAAACCATAAGATACCTAGGAATAAATCTAACCAAAGAGGCAAAGAATCTGTACTCAGAAAACTATAAAATACTCATGAAAGAAATTGAGGAAGACACAAAGAAATGGAAAAACGTTCCATGCTCATGGATTGGAAGAACAAATATTGTGACGATGTCAATGTTACCTAGAGCAATCTACACATTCAATGCAATCCCTATCAAAATACCATCCACTTTTTTCAAAGAAATGGAACAAATAATCCTAAAATTTGTATGGAACCAGAAAAGACCCCGAATAGCCAGAGGAATGTTGAAAAAGCAAAGCAAAGCTGGCGGTATCACAATTCCGGACTTCCAGCTCTTTTACAAAGCTGTCATCATCAAGACAGTGTGGTACTGGCACAAAAACAGACACATAGATCAACAGAACAGAACAGAGAGCCCAGAAATGGACCCTCAACTCTATGGTCAACTAATCTTCGACAAAGCAGGAAAGAATGTCCAATGGAAAAAAGACAGTCTCTTCAACAGATGGTGTTGGGAAAATTGGACAGCCACATGCAGAAGAATGAAACTGGACCATTTCCTTACACCACACACAAAAATAGACTCAAAATGGTTGAAAGACCTAAATGTGAGACGGAGTCCATCAAAATCCTAGAGGAGAACACAGGCAGCAACCTCTTCGGCCTCAGCCGCAGCAACTTCTTCCTAGAAACATTGCCAAAGGCAAGGGAAGCAAGGGCAAAAGTGAACTATTGGGACTTCATCAAGATAAAAAGCTTTTGTACAGCAAAAGAAACAGTCAACAAAACCAAAAGACAACCGACAGAATGGGAGAAAATATTTGCAAATGGCATATCAGATAAAGGGCTAGTATCCAAAATCTATAAAGAATTTATCAAACTCAAAACCCAAAGAATAATCCAATCACGAAATGGGCAGAAGACATGAACAGATATTTTTCCAAAGAAGACATCCAAATGGCCAACAGACACATGAAAAAGTGCTCAACATCGCTCGGCATCAGGGAAATCCAAATCGAAACCTCAATGAGATACCACCTCACACCAGTCAGAATGGCTAAAAATAACAAGTCAGGAAACGACAGATGTTGGTGGGGATGCGGAGAAAGGGGAACCCTCCTACACTGTTGGTGGGAATGCAAGCTGGTGCAGCCACACTGGAAAACAGTATGGAGGTTCCTCAAAAAGTTGAAAATAGAGCTACCCTACGACCCAGCAATTGCACTACTGGGTATTTACCACAAAGATACAAATGTAGGGATCTGAAGGGGTATGTGCACCCCGATGTTTATAGCAGCAATGTCCACAATAGCCAAACTGTGGAAAGAGCCAAGCTGTCCATCGACAGATGAATGGGTAAAGAAGATGTGGTATATATATACAATGGAATATTATGCAGCCATCAAAAGGAATGAAAGCTTGCCATTTGCAACGACGTGGATGGAACTGGAGGGTATTATGCTGAGTGAAATAAGTCAATCAGAGAAAGACATGTATCATATGACCTCACTGATATGAGGAATTCTTAATCTCAGGAAACAAACTGAGAGTTGCTGGAGTGGTGGGGAGTGGGAGGGATGGGGTGGCTTGGTGATAAACATTGGGGAGGGTATGTGTTATGGTGAGCGCTGTGAATTGTGTAAGACCGTTGACTGAGAGACCTGTACCTCTGAAACAAATAATACATTATATGTTAAAAAAAAAAGAAGATAGTAGGAGGGGAAGAATGAAGGGGGGGAAATTGGAGCGGGAGACGAACCATGAGAGACTATGGACTCTGAGAAACAAACTGAGGGTTCTAGAGGGGAGGGGGGTGGAGGGATGGGTTAGCCTGGTGATGGGTATTAAAGAGGGCACGTTCTGCATGGAGCAGTGGGTGTTATACACAAACAATGAATCATGGAACACTACATCAAAAACTAATTATGTAATGCATGGTGATTAACATAACAATAAAAAAATCAGTTATTTGCAAAAAAAAAAAAAAAGAAATGGAGAAGTTGATAAAGAACTAAATTTAAGTTTGGGATCTCCAAAACATAAATTCTTATGATATAGAGGATTAGTAATTAGAGGGAAGATGGTATAAATATTAATGTTTAGGACAAAGGGTTTGGATTATTACATTAAAAATAACATTTAATGTACCAACAGTCTGTCATACAACCTAAAAACCAATATCACTAATTTGTCTTAGTTGGTAAGGATACATAAAACAGAGTGTTTTAGAAAGCAAAAGTTTTTATTAAGATTGGGAAACCAGCTCTCTGTTTTGGTAAAACAATATTAAACATTGATTGAACATTTCTAGCTTTCCTGTTTATTAACTATATAACCTTAAGCAAGTCCTCTTACAACCCTGAATCTCAGTCTCATCATTATTATAACAGTAAAAATAATAATTTTAATGAGATTTTGAGTCACTATATAAAAAGTACTATATATAGCACTTAGAGGGGAATAGGAGCTTAATACATGTCAGTACTCTTTCCCTTTCTTTATTATTTCTATCTTTTATAGATAGGCTCAAGGTGAGGGTAATAAAGAAAACTTAGGGGCGCCTGGGTGGCTCAGTTGGTTAAGTGACTGCCTTCGGCTCAGGTCATGATCCTGGAGTCCCGGGATCGAGTTCCGCATCGGGCTCCCTGCTCTGCAGGGAGCCTGCTTCTCCCTCTGACCCTCCTCCCTCTCATGCTCTCTGTCTCTCATTCTCTCTCTCTCAAATAAATAAAATCTTTAAAAAAAAAAAAAAGAAAACTTATCTGTGCTATATATTGCAGCAATGTGTAAGAGAATAATATAAATAGTAAGTTATTAATGGAATTTTGATTCCAACTAAAATAGAGGTCACAGCATAAACACTGAAAGGGAGTCTATACAAAACAATTACAAAGTGGTTCCAGGCAGGATTTTAGTTTATATTTTTCTGATTCAGAATGTATGATTATGCATAAGGCCATCAGTGTTTGAAAGTAAAAAACAAAACAAAAAACATCAGTTGAAATATCTTTTTCATAAAGAAAGCAAATATTCTAATAGGAAGTATAGAATCTTCTTCTTTTGAGAGTATTCTGAACAGAAAAAAAATTCTGTTATTTGGAAACATTGTATGTACATGGACTTTTCCAAAATGACAGCTCTTTTTTTTTTGATTGAGGTATAATTGACATATACCATTATATTAGTTTCAGAAAGGTGTACAACAAAATGATTTGATGTTTGTATACACTGTGAAATGATCACCATAGTAAGTTTAGCTACTGTCCATCACTATACAAAATTACAAAAAATTTCTTTTTCTTGTGATGAGGACTTTTAAGTCTTACTTTCTCAGCAACTTTTAATTTTGCAGTATGATATTGATTATAGTCACCATGGCATACATTTCATCCCCAATAAATGACATTTATTTTATAACTGGAAGTTTGTACCACCTGACCCTATTCATCCATTTTGCCCACCCCCAAATCCCCTGCCTTCTGGCAACCACTGTTCTTTTCTCTGCATCTGTGAGTTTTGGGGTTTTTATTTGTTTTGTTCTTTAGATTCCACGTATGAGTGAAATCATATGGTATTTTCTTGCTCTGCCTGACTCATTTCACTTAGCATTATGTCCTCAAGGTCTATACATGTTGCTGCAAATGGCAAGATTTCATTCTTTTTTTTTTTTTAATTTTTTTTTTTTATATTTTTATTTGACCGAGGTAGAGACAGTGAGAGAGGGAACACAAGCAGGGGGAGTGGGAGAGGGAGAAGCAGGCTTCCCGTGGAGCAGGGAGCCCAATGCGGGGCTCGATCCCAGGACCCTGGGATCATGACCTGAGCCGAAGGCAGTCGCTTAACCAACTGAGCCACCCAGGCGCCCCGAGATTTCATTCTTTTTTATGGCTGAATAGTATTCCTAGTGTGTGTGTGTGTGTGTGTGTGTGTGTGTGTGTGTGTGTGTGTGTTTGTACCACATCTTTATTCATTCATTCATTGTTAGACACTTAGGTTCTTTCCATGTCTTGGCTATTATAAATAATGTTGCAGTGGACATAGAGGTGCATATATCTTTTTGAATCAGTGTTTTCATTTTCTTCAGATAAATACTAAGTGGAATTTCTGGATTATATGATAATTCTATTTTTAATTTTTTTCATATACTAAGTATTTGAAATCCAGAAGTTTCATACTTGTAGGACACATTAATTTGGACTAGCCACATTTCAAGTCCTCAGTAGCCACATGTGGTAACCATATTGGATGTACACACATATCTATAGCAATCTCAATTACACTTGTCACAAATAACCAAGGTTGAAATATGTATTTTTTTCCAAAATTAAAGACCTGATGAAACAAATTAACTTATGATTTTGAAGTATTTATTTTCGTAATTACCTTAAAGATCCATCAGATTTTGTAAACTGTTGCTTCTGAAGTGAGATTTGCAGATTAATCTGTCAACTGACAAAGAATGGTAGATCTTACAGGCTGGTGTTCCATTTGGATTGATCAGTAGGTAAAACAATAGTCAACTAAAAGGAAATTGACAATAGCAACAAGACAGAAACCCCAAGAACAGCACTGGAGGCAATTAAGGCTGTAGGTTGGAGTAATAATTCTAGGAGGAGATAAATATTAAATACAGGTGGAATTAGCAACTAAAACAGAAAAGAACTGGACAAAAAACATAGGCAGTGTTTCACCACCATGTTGAGAATATTATCTAGAATGATTCAGTATTGGTGAGCAAATGATGCATGTCTTCTCTTTTCACATCCCCAAATAACATGTATATGGCGCTCTTTTCCTCACTTTTTCTGTTCTTGTTTGTTAATACTTTATTTCTAGGGAAAAACTAATTTTAATTAGAGTTAAATAGAAAATAGAATTAGGTAGAGTCTTTTAAAAATGTTGATCACTTAAGTTACCTTTTGGTATTAGAATTTTGAGTTTTTTTCCTAAAATGTTAATAGATCTATTTTCCTATTTAGAATGTTGTCTGCATTATATCTTGTTTGTCTCTTATAATTTGCAATTAGATCATAGTGAGTACTTTTGGCAGAGTTTCTGTTCCTACACACTAATCAGGGTACATAACTTATGATAAGTGACACCAACTTAGTTCTGTTTCTCCTTCTAGTTAGAAATGTAGTCATCATAACTAGATAAAGAAGTAGAAAGCACTAACCAAATGATTATTTCAAATGTTAAAGACTCAGTGCATAATCATGGATTGGCTATTAAGGATAAAAGTCTACTTTTACTTGAGTTTCAGAAACAGGGTTTTGGGCACTCAAAGTTAGAATAAATTTTCTTAAACTCAATTTGTAATTAAAACAAGCTGGGTTATCAGTCTCACAGTGTTCAAGGTAGATACATGAGATAAATCATTGGTTTAGAATGACTTCCTTTCTCATTTTAACATTTTCTGAAAATAAAAGAAAGGAGCATGTTTCTAGGTAGTTTCATGAGGGAGTAGAGGTGACTCTGCCTTAAGAATTTGAATGAAAGATCAGTCTTATAGTAATAGATCTTTCTATATGCCATTGTAACTCCAAACAAGGATACTAGATAAAAATAAAAGCTATCATTATTCTCATGGTAAAATCATGAAAGTGGTTTTATTTAGCTGATTTCAAATAAAATAAAAACATAAAAGAAATAGTTTGAAAATCATTGTTACAAACTGTTCAGTGAACTTTTTTTTAAAAGTTGTAAGTTTTTTTAAAAGTTTTTAAAAGTTAAGAAGTTTTTTAAAAACTTTTTTTAAAAGTATCTATGAAGATTCATATACTTAATTGTATATGTGTAAAGCATACTGTGCAACACAAAGTGCTTTACATACAAGACTAGATGTACTCTTTATGTTTGCAAACCTCTCTATGTATACAAAATTGATATCTGATCATGATATGAATCAGCCTGATGAGAAAAAAGTATATTTTATTTTTTCCTCCTCTTAAAATCAAACTTTTTGAGATAATTATAGATTCATGTGCAGTTGTAAGAAATAACATTATACTCTACCCATTATTACAACCAGGAAAATTACATTGACACAGTCCACTGATTTTATTTAGTTTTCCCCAGTTTTACATGTATTCTGTGTGTGTGTGTGTGTGTGTGTGTAGTTTTAGACAGTTTTATCACATGTGTAGGTAGGTGTATCTATCACTATAGTTAAGATAGAGAGCAGTTACATTACCACAAGGAACCCTAGTATAACCACATCCACCTGCCTCCTATCACCCATTCCCATCCCTACCCATGAAAATCTCTAATCTTCTCCATCTCTCTGATTTTGTTATTTTAAGATGATTATTTGTATGATTAATGGAATCATACAATATGTAACCTTTGGGATTGTTTTTTTCACTCAGTACATTCTCCTTGAGATTCATCCACATTATTCTGTGTATCAGTAATTTATTCCTTTTTATTGCTGAGTAATATTCCATGGTGTGCATGTACCACATTTATTTAATCATTCATCTGTCAAAAAACATGTGGTTTGTTTTTAGTCTTTGGCTATTACAAATAAAGCTGCTATGAATATTTGCCTGCAGGTTTTTGTGTATTCTTTTTTTTAGACATTTAAGTGTAAATCATATGGAATTTTGCAATGTTGACTTTATTTTGTTTAAAATTGTAAATTAAACAAGATAGTCAAAATCAGTAATTTCTTTGAAGATGTTTTACAAAAACATGTTTTGGAATCATCATTTAAAAGTAGTTTTCAGGGGCACCTGGGTGGCTCAGTCAGTTGAATGTCCCAACTCTTGGTTTTGGCTCAGGTCATGATCTCGGGGTCATGAGATTGGGCCCTGAGTCAGGCTTCCCACCCAGTGGGGAGTCTGCTTGAGATTCCCTCTCCCTCTGCCCCTCACCTCACTTGCTCTTACATTCCTTCTTTCGAATAAATAAATAAATAAATAAATAAATAAATAAATAAATAAAATCTTTGGGAAAAAAAGTATTTTTTAGATTTTTGCATAAAACAAAATTGAGCATATTTGAGATCAAATTTCTTTGAAAGAGAAGATAGATGAATTTAGAGAGAACTCTGTGCAGATGAAGGAAATTAGAGAGAGTTTGGGGTTCTTCTTGAATCAGCTTAAAATGAAATTCCAGTGATCTCCCATTGAGCAGGATGGGCAAAATGCCCTGAGTGGTCTGCACTGGGGAGGATGAGGACAGCAAGGGTTGGGCCCCTGGCACCCTTACTAAGTTTAATCATTCCTTTTGCCCTGGAAGAAAGTGAATGAGGAGTTCGCATAGGGCTGGTTGTTAAACTAATTGATGATGTCTCTCTACTTTTCCTGGGGAACAAAACAGCAAGAGTTAGAAATCATTGTTCCTGCCTTTCAATGAGCTCATAAAACCAAATACTACCGTGCAAATGAATGCCATTTTGGATTCCTTTAGAATTACTTAAGGGTGGTTTCCAATACTAGGGATCTCACAAGTCATGTTTATCTTTGTTTAGCTCAGGGGCAAGACCTTGCTGAGGCAAAAGCTTTAGTACTGTGTACCAGAGACTCACAATAAGAGTGACACCTTCAGAACTTGGTGTAAAGCAAGTCAGATGTTTTTAGAGCATTCTTTGTGTCATTAATAAGGTAGGGGACTCTGCAAACTACTTGAATAAGGTAAAAGCATATTGCTTTCTTCAAACAAAACAATACAAAACCCACAGATGTAACATATTTTTAAAAGAAAGTAAAAACCTGCAAATACTTTACAACACCCACTTACTTTCTAATACAGCTCTATTTCTACAAACAAGTCAAAGGTGTGAATACTGCATTGAACTGTAAAGCTGAACTCATGATGGTAAATCAGGTAGATGACAGTAAGATTGTGTCATCCTTTTCTCATTCAGTTTTGAAGAGGAAGGAATTCCTAAACCCCCAGTCTGGCTGTGTGTTCAGGGTAGAGGCTATACGTTGCCCTTCAGAAGTGGAGACTGTTGGGTTTTTGTGTTAAGGTCATTTAAGTCACCAAAAAACCCCAGAAATTTCTCTCTTTCTGCAAATTAAACACACTCCCCTGTTGTGTGGTAATGGATTTCAGTCCTTTGTAATTAAAGATCCAACTGTTCACCTCCTGAAACCAAGAGCTTTTTACCACATTGTTGCTTCATTTATCTCTGGGGAAAGACACTGATCCAGCCATTTGCTATTGGAGTGACACAGCGCTCTCAGTATTGCTGGCAGTAACACAGTAATAAAAGCAAACAGTAGACGTTTTGGAGGAGAACCATTACCTTCAACTTTCTAATGAGTTTTGTTTTTCAAGAGCTTTTCAGTAAAAAAGATTTACAGCAGAGGAAACCTCAAAGTAAGATGACTGGCTCTTCAGAGTATTATCACTGCTCAGAGTGATTAAAATATTTCCACTCAAGTTCTTCAGCTAGACTTTGTTTCTCTTTTCTAGTATTTCCTTTCATCTTTCATAACAGAATTTCATTTCTTGTTTATTTTCTTCTCTTTCACTTCTAACTCATTCCATGTTTCTATATGACCCATGACAAATACCTCTTTTAGTGTGTCCTACTCTGGGTTCTGCTGCAAGCAGATCCTGGGGCGGAGGGCAGATATTCTATTACCAAATGAAGTGTGAGGGAGCAAGAGGGGAGGAAAGCACAGAAGGAGGAGGATGGAAGGTGAGGATGTGTTTTCTTTCTGATGCTACTAAGTTTGCTGAGTGTTGCCAGATCCTTGTTAACAAGCCCCCAAGAAGCTGAATAAACTGTCTTGCAACCAACTTGAGAGTTGAAGGGAGAAACACTCACTGACTGGATCCCAATTCTGGTTGTTCAGATTTTCACCCTATGAAGTCTTGCATTTCTCGTGAGGCATGTATGGAAACATGCAGGCTTTTGGTTCTCCTAGAGAAGTTAACAAGGAAAGCCCATGCAGAAGTAGAGGTGCTGTGAGGGGGATGTTTTTGAGAAGCCAGCCAGAGCTCATGCAGAGCTAGTTGTCACAGGAACAGAAGACAGTTGAAGCCTAGAGCGTCTGAGGGATTGCCTGTTATGTGTCCAGTGTGCATGGCAGTTGCTTGCTATAAATTGTTGGACCATGCAAAAGCATAGAGGAAACTAGCCCCTGAAATATGGAGGATTTAAAATAGTCTTAGAAAATGGCGTTGGAATTCTGTTCTTATGTTTCAAGAGATCACTAGTTCAATCCCCTCTGAGCAACCAACAAACAGGAATAGTATGTGATTCATTTTCCATGTCCAAGATGAAACAAAAAGTTTGCCACCAAACAGACGCTCAGTACAATTTTTAGTAATAATAAGTATTTATGCAGGGTTTGCATTACAGGAACACTACAAATTTACTTATTAAAAGACTAACTTCAGTGTACTTTTATGACACTAGTTGATATGACATGGCCAATCATATTGGAAGTTCAGTCTCTGACATGTTAGAGCCATCTAAGAGTTCTGCTCTTAATACTTGTCTTTTCAACTCAGGAATCTCTGGAGACCATAATATGTCCATTTTCATCCAACTAGTCTGGTTTGTTTAAGGCCTGAAGTCCTAGACATGGAGAGATGTTATCCAATATATGAGTTTGAAGGCACATTGATAGTAATAGCTACTCATGCTTGTTTGTATTGATGTTGCCTTAGGAGATTTCAGCTAAAATGATTCATTAAGAACACTAAGTGATTATAGGCAAAGGGAGGTTAGAAAATAAATAAGTATATAAATTAAATAAGTATGTTAAAGCAACATTATATTGTGCCATGTTTATTTGGCTTTTTTTTTTTGAAGGCTAATTGAATTATGTATAGACTGAATCTTAGGGCATATTTAGCTGTTAGATTTGAAAAATCGTATCTTTTTTTGCTATAGAAGTATTAATTTGTAACAACCAAATGATTTATGTCCCATCCCAATGAAATTCAAACAACTGATTTTTTTTTCAAATCTGATAATAATAGACCCTTTAGTTAGGTCTTTTGTATTCTTTTAAAATTTTCTTTTTCAAAATATACTTCATACTCATTTAAAGAGATATAAGGATTTTGAAATCATATTCTTTGAATAATGTTTAAGATGGATGACTTTTGATTTGTCCAGTAGCAGAAATGAAAAAAACAAAAATGTGTGGTCCCAAATCTTCATTTAAAGACTTAATTGTCCATAAAATCTGCTGAATCCAACCATGCAGTTGATAGGAAGATTACTTTTTTTTGTTAATTTGCTGTTTTAGAAATAAAATAATGGAAATGAGCATGCATTTTTAAAAATTTAATTTTATTATGTTGTTAGTCACCATACATTACATCATTAGTTTCTGATGTAGTGTTCCATGATTCATTGTTTGCGTATAACACCCAGTGCTCCATTCAATACGTGCCCTCCTTAATACCCATCACCATACTGACCCATCCCCCAACCCCCTCCCCTCTAAAATCCTCAGTTTGTTTCTCATAGTCCATAGTCTCTCATGGTTCATCTCCCCCTCTGATTCCCCCCCTTTCATTTTTCCCTTCCTACTATCTTGTTTCAGAGGTACAGGTCTGTAATTCATCAGTCTTACACAATTCACAGCACTCACCATAGCACATACCCTCCCCAGTGTCCATCACCCAGCCACCTCATCCCTCCCACCCCCCTCCCCTCCAGCAAGCCTCAGTTTGTTTCCTGAGATTAAGAGTCTCTTATGGTTTGTCTCCCTCTCCAGTTTTGTCTTGTTTCATTTTTCCCTCCCTTCCCCTATGATCCTCTGTCTTATTTCTCAAATTCCTCATATCAGTGAGATCATATAATACTTGTCTTTCTCTTATTGACTTATTTTACTTAGCATAATACCCTCTAGTTCCATCCACGTATTGCAAATGGCAAGATTTCATTTTTTTTTGATGGCTGCATAATATTCCATTGTATATATATACCACATCTTCTTTACCCATTCATCTGTTGATGGACATCTAGGTTCTTTCCATAGTTTGGCTATTGTGGCATTGCTGCTATAAACATCGGGGTGCACGTACCCCTTCAGATCCCTACATTTGTATCTTTGTGGTAAATACCCAGTAGTGCAATTGCTGGGTCGTAGGGTAGCTCTATTTTCAACTTTTTGAGGAAGCTCCATACTGTTTTCCAGAGTGGCTACACCAGCTTGCATTCCCACCAACAGTGTAGGAGGGTTCCCCCTTCTCTGCATCCTCGCCAACATCTATCATTTCCTGACTTGTTAATTTTAGCCATTCTGACTGGTGTGAGATGGTATCTCATTGAGGTTTTGATTTGGATTTCCCTGATGCCGAGCGATGTTGAGCACTTTTTCATGTGTCTGTTGGCCATTTGGATGTCTTCTTTGGAAAAATATCTGTTCATGTCTTCTGCCCGTTTCGTGATTGGATCATTGGTTCTTTGGTGTTGAGTTTGCTAAGTTCTTTATAGATTTTGGATACTAGCCCTTTATCCGATATGTCATTTGCACATATCTTCTCTCATTCTGTTGGTTGTCTTTTGGTTTTGTTGACTGCTTCCTTTGCTGTGCAAAAGCTTTTTATCTTGATGAAGTCCCAATAGTTCATTTTTGCCCTTGCTTCCCTTGCCTTTGGCGATGTTTCTAGGAAGAAGTTGCTGCGGCTGAGGTCGAAGAGGTTGCTGCCTGTGTTCTCCTCTAGGATTTTGATGGGTTCTTGTCTCACATTTAGGCCTTCATCCATTTTGAGTCTATTTTTGTGTGTGGTGTAAGGAAATGGTCCAGTTTCATTCTTCTGCATGTGGCTGTCCAATCTTACCAACACCATTTGTTGAAGAGACTGTCTTTTTTCCATTGGACATTCTTTCCTGCTTTGTCGAAGATTAGTTGACCATAGAGTTGAGGGTCCATTTCTGGGCTCTCTGTTCTGTTCCATTGATCTATGTGTCTGTTTTTGTGCCAGTACCATACTGTCTTGATGATGACAGCTTTGTAAAACAGCTGGAAGTCCAGAATTGTGATGCCGCCAGCTTGCTTTTCTTTTTCAACATTCCTCTGGCTATTCAGGGTCTTTTCTGGTTCCATACAAATTTTAGGATTATTTGTTCCATTTCTTTGAAAAAAGTGGATGGTATTTTGATAGGGATTGCATTAAAGTGTAGATTGCTCTAGGTAGTATTGACATTTTCACAATATTTGTTCAATCCATGAGCATGGAACGTTTTTCCATTTCTTTGCATCTTCCTCAATTTCTTTCATGAGTATTTCTATAGTTTTCTGACAGATTCTTTACCTCTTTGGTTAGATTCATTCCTAGGTATCTTACGGTTTTGGGTGCAGTTGTAAATGGGAGCAACTCCTTAATTTCTCTTTTCTTCTGTCTTATTGTTGGTGTATAGAAATATGAGCATGCATTTTGATGGAACATGAGCACCCAGATGAGAAATGTAGGTATTAATGGGCCCACTTTCTCACTTGTCCCAATATCTACACACCCTTAGTCAAGAGACTTTGTAGTTTCTCCTGCATACTATATTTATTGATATAGATACAGATACAATTTTTTTTCATACTTTTTGACCCTGGGTTCTGCCGTGTAACCAAGAGGATCATCTGGAGGTGACTGTGCCTGTCCAAACCTGGGGAGACACATACAAGAGCCCTTGTTTATTTCTGCTTCCTCTCTTGTGCCTCTGACACTGCCATTTAAAGTATATGCCCAAGCTAAGCCACGCTCCAGGAGGAAGGTGAGAGACACAATGAGCAGAGCTGTCCAGCATATAGCACATTCTTCTACCTGACCCACAAGCACATGAGCAAGCCAACCCAGATCTTTACAGCCTCCCAGCCAAGGCCATCTAGATAAGATGACCCCCCAGTCAACCCAAAGACATATAAGACATATAACAATATTTATTTAAAACTACTATGTTTGGGGATAGATAGGAAACTGATAAAATAAGTATGTGTCTGCTACCCACAGTCATCATGAACTACCTCTAAAATATAAGTTATTGGGCACCTGGGTGGCTCAGATGGTTAAGCGTCTGCCTTCGGCTCAGGTCATGATCCCAGGGTCCTGGGATCGAGTCCCGCATCGGGCTCTCTGCTCCTTGGGAGCCTGCTTCTCCCTCTGCCTCTCTCTCTCTCTCTCTGTCTCTCATGAATAAATAAATAAAAATCTTTAAAAAAATAAAATAAAATATAAGTTATTGTCATTATGTTGAGTAACATTTCTGTAAAAATTATAGCTATTATTTTACCTATAGCTATGATATGACTAGCAATGGAGATATACTACTCTCTATTCTTTACTAGAGGAATCTCTCAAATGCATATACAGAAGGGTTTCTTCTGATAGCACTAAAGTAAATTTAATTCCATTCCATTCCATGGGGGAATTTGGAAGTGCTATCATCCATAATAGCCTACACATCCTTAGAATTTTGTGAGTTTATTTAGAGCATTTGTGGTATGGCATTACTTACAGAGTTGGTTTCCATTAACCAGTCTAATTTGTTTATTAAATCTTTATTGAATGCCTGCTTTTTCTGGATCTGAAAATACAAATATGAAAGGAGTAGCCACTGCCTTTAAGAAGAAAATAATATCATTGGAGCGATCAAGTGTAAGTTAACTTCTGTGAAAGAATTTGAGAAATATGAAGACTCAGTATCATTTTGGAGTTGGCTTAAATAGAAATGCTTAGATACTGGTAAGGGTGATATTTTCCAGAAGATATGTGACATGGTAAAAGTTGTTTTATGTGGACTGAAATGATTTTCCTTTAAAAAATTATGGGAGAATGGACATCCTAAATTTCAGTGTTAATATTATTGAAAGTTTTCAACAAGTATTTTTTAAACCACTGTGAAAAATGTCACAAATGAAAAAAATTAAAATGATTTTCCTCTTTTCATTTACTTTTTTCTGTATTTACTTCATGAACATCTGTCTTCCCTTGAAGTTAGCCTATTTCAATACCTAAACAAATGTCCTGTTCATTGTAGAGTCTCAAAAATCATTTCTCAAGTAAATAAATCATTCAGTATCACATTATTTATGGAATACCCACATTTGATCATAGTGAAGTCAGTGTTTTGAAAGAAATATTTTAGGGCTCCAAATGTGAAAAACATGTTCTAATAAATTGTGCCCAGATCCCAGGGAGTGAAATCAATGTCCACTATTTAATGTTTGCCACTGATTCTTGCAAATCAGAAGTGCCATCAAATAATTTCTGAGGAATATTTCTGGTCCTTGTTTGATTTGCTGATCAGTCATGGCACATTTATGGGACACAGACATACAAAGACCTTATTTCTGAGCCTCTACCTAAGTTGTTTATAGATTAAAAGAAACTCCTAATTTCCTAAGCTGTAGTAACAGGACCTGATGCCATCTCTCATATTGCAGTAGGAGAGAAAGGAAAATGTAGAGGTTAAAACTGGTTGCCTCCAGGCAGATCTGACCTGCACCATTCACCAGCTGTGTGAAGTTACTTAACACTATGTTCCTTGGTTTCCTCACCTGTAGAATGGGGTTTGAATGAATTAACACATGGAAGGTACACAGGACAGTGTGGTACATAGAGCCGGTGTTCCACAGGGATGAGCTATGAGTTTTCCCTCCTCCTTGCCTGCTTGGGGTCTCCAACAACTACTTCCGTTCTTGGATTTTTCTCCTTCAGAACAGTGCACTGCTTGGGAAATCAGCCTTCTCCGTGGCTTTGGGTGTGTTGTTTTTTTGTTTTTTGTTTTTTTGTTTTCTGTCTCTGTTTATCAACTCTCCTTTTGATATGTTAATAGCACACAGAACACATCTTCCTTTTGTAAAGGCTGATAGGAATGTAAATAGTTCTGCTTTCTGAGTAGGGACGGAGGCCACATTTGGGAAGAGGAACCAGGCTGCCTTCTGTGCTCTTTCCTTGCAAATAACCTCAGAGAGCTCAGTGAGAGAGAGTGTGGCCTGGGGAAGTGGCCAGAGCATTTTTGAACTGTAACTCAGTGGAACAATCTCAGAAACAATGCATTATTTCTAATAAGTGTTGCCTTCTTCATTTCTGGGGGCAGGCTCTGGAGAGTCCTGTGAAAACAAAGCATAATTTGCCTGAGTGCAAAATGTTTCAGTCTATTCTCTAAACATACCCCATTTTCAATACCTTTTCTATTTTTTTACACTGGGCAAGAAAACTCAACTGTGCACTGTTGTGACTAGTGAGGTTGCTTTGTCGCATTGCTCTCTTTGTTCTTGGGCTAGAGAAAGTCTGGGTCACATGATGGAAGCAGTGGGGGACTTACCTCCTTCAAGGAGAGTCCTTCAAGGGGCAAAAATCTCATCTAGCAGTAGTTTTGAACTAAGTAATCTGCCTTTTTCTCTCAATGTCCTGTCAATGATGCTGACAGGAAAAGGGCCTGAGGGTGAGGGAGGTATTCTACAGAGCTGTCACAGGCAGCTCTTTGGTTCAAAATGTGTTTTCTTTTCCTTTCTTTCTTTCTTTCTTTCTTTTTTTTGCAGTGATCCACACTTAATTGTTTTCGTATAACACCCAGTGCTCCATGCAGTACGTGCCCTCTTTAATACCCATCACCAGGCTAACCCATTCCCCTACCCCCTCCCCTCTAAAACCCTCAGTTTGTTTCTCAGAGTCCATAGTCTCTCATGGTTCATCTCTCCCTCTGATTCCCCCACTTCATTTTTCTGCTCCTTCTCCTAATGTCCTCCATGCTATTCGTTATGTTCCACAAATAAGTGAAACCATATGATAATTGACTTTCTCTGCTTGACTTATTTCACTTAGCATAATCTCCTCCAGTCCCATCTATGTTGATGTAAAAGTTGGGTATTCATCCTTTTTGATGGCTGAGTAATATTCCATTGTATATAAGGACCACATCTTCTTTATCCATTCATCTGTTGAAGGGCATCTCGGCTCTTTCCACAGTTTGGCTATTGCGGACATTGCTGCTATGAACATTGGGGTGCATATGGCCCTTCTTTTCACTACATCTGTGTCTTTGGGGTGAATACCCAGTACTGCAATTGCTGGGTAATTGGGTAGCTCTATTTTTAATTTTCTGAGGCACTTCCACACTGTTTTCCAAAGTGGCTGCACCAAGTTGCATTCCCACCAACAGTGTAAGAGGGTTCCCCTTTCTCCACATCCTCGCCAACATTTGTTGTTTCTTGCCTTGTCAATTTTTGCCATTCTAACTGGTGTAAGGTGGTATCTCAGTGTGGTTTTGATTTTAATTTCCCTGATGGCTAATGATGATGAACATTTTTTCATGTGTCTGTTAGCCATTTGTATGTCTTCTTTGGAAAAGTGTCTGTTCATGTCTTCTGCCCATTTTTTGACTTAATTTTTTGTTTTTTGGGTGTTGAGTTTGAGAAGTTCTTTATAGATTTTGGATACCAGCCCTTTATCTGTAGGTCATTTGCAAATGTGTTTTCTGGGTAAGTGGGGAGGCCATGAGGGTCCTCAGCAGTCTCAAAAAAACCAAAACAGTGTTTTTGTTTGTTTGTTTGTTTTCAAACAAGATGCGAGAGTCATATTTTCATAACATTTCTGGAGTTAGTGGCATGATTTATGTTAGTCCCCAAAGTGAAGGAACAATTAATAGACTGTTATCTTCAGCTGGGACACAAATGATTAATGGTTCGAAATTCAGAAACCCGTCCTTGCTGATGCTCGTTGGAAGCCTTTTACCTGGTTGGTGGTCAGAACCTCTATTACATTTTGTCACAGATCATAAAACAGGCCTGAGTGCCCTATATCTGCAGAATATAGTGCACGGAATGCATTGATGGAATAAAAATAACATCCGACAAATCAACACTTTGGTAATATTCTCATTGCAATACACTCTGTTCTTAAACACTTTGGTCAAATGTGTGAACAGTTAAAGACCATATGCAGCAGCCGGCAGCACGAAAACTATGTTTTCTGGTCGCCCAGTGCGTGCATGCACACAGTGTGAGAACACACACACTCTCATTCTTCTTCTGTCATTTTATTGCAGTTGCTCCTTTATTTTAGTTTTACTCTTTTATTCAAAACTATGAAGGATAAATGTGTTCAGAGATTCGGGAAGCGTTATGATAAATCAGAAAAGTAAGTGTTGATGGCATTGGCACCGATTCTTAATGACTGCAAAATAATTTCATCTTTACTCCTTCAAAGGATCAGAACTTGATCTCCCCATACCATGCAGGAAAAGAGAGATGAAGACCTAAAATGGGACAACCAGAGTGCAGTAACTCTAAAATAAACCCACCAATTTTAATTGTTTTGAATTTTAAAAAATAAGCCTAACATGCTCAATATGAATAGCACATCTTTCTAATATTATAAAATTTGCAGTCATCTTGAAAGTTTATCAGTCCCTTACAGATAATTTCAGCACACACATGTGTTGCACACACAAATTAAGAAAGATATTTAGCTATATATGTTGATACATGAAGAACAATTCCCAAATGTTTCAGGTATGTTATAGTTTATCTTCTTATGAAGTTACTGTCATTTGCCAGAGCATGTTTCTCATTATTTCTAAATATTTGCTAATGAGTTGGTTCATTCATATTGCTTGAAAGAGGCAGAAAGGGTCCCTTATGTGAATTTAAGTTGTTTTCGTCTAAATAAGGTAACTTTTGTTAGGCTCCATTGTGTCATTCTTGCAAATTCTCTTAATAGACTCTTCTTTAAAGTCATTTGATAAAAACAGGCACAAAGTAGGTTGGTATGATGTTGGCTGCTAAGAAGACATTAGTATGTGTGGTTATAAATTTCCATCCATCCATCCATTAGTGTGTGTGGTTATAATACCTATCCATTCTTAATTGCATTGCTTTATCACAACTCAATAGGGAAAAAAGCTATATTACAGCAAAGCAATGTTCAGTAAGATTTGATACCCTCTCAGCCTAAAAATTGAATAACAAGTTAAAGACATTATGATGATGATTATTGCTATTATTATTATTATATAAATTAATAAGGTAAAGGTAATATAGTTTTGGAATTGGCTCAATCTTTAATTGAAAGAGCACATGTAAATTTCGTAAATTTATTTTTCTTCAAGTCATATACTCATTAGTGAGAACAAAGTTAAGGGAGAGAAACTCAGCTAACCCAAAGAAATAAGATTTTACACAGTTCTTTAGATAAGGCAACTTTTCACCAAAGCCTAATTCCCTGGGCTTCTCTGACCTACCTCCTGATGTCAACTCATTGTCTGACAAGAGGAGTAGTTACCCATTTTGCCACCTCCAACCACTAGATGCAGCTTGGAGTTGCAAGAGCACCTGTCATCAAGCCAGCCTGTGGTTCTGAGGTACTAGGAAATGGGCAGAGCTGAGAGACAGAAAATTCTGAATCTAGATTTTAAGTTTTGGTTCATAGACCAAAGATATGAAACACTGCAAATCAACTAAAGGAAGTTTTATTATTTGAAAAACCCATTTTGGGAAAATGGTGGTCTGGCATTAATCCATCCTAAAACCCTCCCCTGGCTATTGTGCCATTTTCACAAGATGTAAAAGGCAAAAATGATGCAGTTCACTTCCTCTCATGTGTGATCAGGCGGAACAGGAGCCAAGAGCCATCATCCCTGGGAGCAAGACCAGAGTGGAGTGACTGCTGCCCATACTCACTGTCTCCAGAGGGCGCTATAAGCAATGAAAGCTGAGTATGAGGCACTGCCTTCCTTTCTTCCTGCTACAAGTGGGAGTGTCCATTGTGGTTACTTAGCTGTCCCATCATAAGTATACGTTAGATGTATTGGGGTCAGTAAGATGGTCATTTGGGTATAGGTAACTAAACAATGAAGAGCCACTTCTGAATCTCTTTGAAAGGAATGCATCTCACCCAAAGGTCCTGGACTAAGAGCTGGACCAGTCAATGGGCCAGACCTTGGCAGGATTAGTGTGCATTTTAGGTGCATGTGGGAGAGTTGCATTATTTTGTTTAGGATTACTTGTTACGTTATACATAGGAGGGGTGGAGGTGAGGATACTAAGGAGGCAAGGAATAAAATGGTGTCATATTTTTGTCAGCTGAACTTTCTTTTTCTTTCTGGGAACATTTATGTGAGCCATGTGGTGCTGTCCATCAGGTGGGCTGGTCTTACAGGTACGTGATCTCAAGTGGTCAAATCAGGACATATCACTTCTGAACATGTGGATTAATATGTGGGGGGACACAAGAAGAGTCAGCAATAGTCTTAAGGAGACAAATGTGGGAAAATGGGAGCCTGAGGGTGCCAGGAGCATCTTCTAGCTGCATGGAGATGGCCATGAGTGTGAAGTGAAATAGAGCTTTGGGTATCCAGGAAATTCAGCCATACCCCATGACTTAGCCAGGGGTGTGCACCAGTAAATGTAATACTGCATCACTTTCTTATTTCTGTTGTAACCATAGATAACAAATATAGTGGCTTAAAACAACACAAATTTATTATCTTACAGTTCTGGAGGTCAGAAGTCTAAAATTGGTCTCACATGGCTTAAATCAGGGTGTTAGCAAAGTTGTGTTCATCCTAGATGGTCTAAGGGAGAATCTGTTTCCTTGCCTTTTCCAGCTTCTGGATGCTGCCTGCCTTCCTGGCTCATGGCTCTTTCTTCCACAGTCAAAGTTAGTTATGTAGCATCTTCTTCTCTCTCTGCTTCCAATGTCACATCACCTTCCCTGACTCTAACCCTCCTGCATCCTTCTTATAAGGACCCTTATGATATATTGGGCCCACCTATTTGATCCAGGATGATTTCCGCATGTCAGGATCCATAACTTAATCACATTTTCAAAATCGTTTTTGCAGGTAAGATAACGCATTAACAAGTTCTAGGGATTTGGATATGGACATCCTTGGATGGCATCATTCAATCTAACACATCTATTTTCAGCTGGTTTGAATTAGGATTTTGTCACTTTCGTCCAGAGAATTCCACTTAAGACACAATGATTCTGCTTTCTTATTTCCCTTAGAAGCCAACTGCCTGTTAATAATATATCCTCCTGCATTTAGTATGTATTGTAAATTCTAAGCAGAAATATTTAGAAGAAATGACATTAGAATGTGAATTATTAGTATTTTAATTCACACTAGAGCAAATTAAATACTTGATTTCAGGCTTAGTTTATTCACTTATAGTATGCAAATAACAACTCCTGATTTGCCTGATTCACAAGGTTATTGTGAAAATCAAATGAGATTTTTAAAATGCACTAAATTCATGCTGCATGCATATAAAAGTTGCTTTTGTTATTTTATCTTATGCGTGTGTCAACCTTTAGGATAAGTCATTTGCGAAACAATATTAACTGTAGTTTTTCAACATGGATCTTGCTTTTATGTATTCCTCTTGCCTTAAAAAAAAAAGCTATGTAGGTGCCTTCTGGTTAAAGAAGGCAAAAGCAGAGAAGTAGGCAGGTCATCTTTAATCTGCCTCAAAATCCATTGGGAAAGCAAGCAAACCAAGAACAAACGTAGAAAAACTGAATTTTTATGGAAGCAAGGAAATGGTCACATCCAAGCACTACAAATTGGGAAGAAGATGTGTTGAATATTGTGAAATATGCTTAGAAAGCAGTGAGGCTAGGAGGAACAAAAACATTCCTTTTCAGATATCAGCGAGGCTAAAGATTCTCCTGATATCCTATGACTGAGTCCAGGGCAACTATTCTTTGTTTAGTTCAGAGACACAGGATACAGGAATGTGAATGGCAGAGGAGATGCCGACGAAGGGAAACTTCTGGGACAGCAGTTTTTTTTATCACCTACAACTCCTACAATCCACAAGGGCTGCTTGACCTCAAGAAGATGGGAAGATAAATAATAGTTGCTATGTCAGAAGTTAGTATACAAACATTTGCTGTAAGCACACTGGCATCATGCACACTAAAACATGTATAGAAGGACAGAAGAAATCAGTTTTGATGGGAGTGTGTTTGAGGTAGCATGCCCAAAGTTGTTATGGATGCCTCCATGAGATACATGGATGAGAAAAGATCTAGTGAGAACCAATTAGGAAAGAACCACCATGAGATCTGAGCACCAATCAAAAAGGAAAAGGAATTAAAATATAGGAAGAAAAAAGATATACACCCTAAAGAAAAATTGCCCAGAGAAGGCAAGGTCACCAAGATAATTTACATAATCAAAATCTCCCTCAACAAATTCCTTAAAGAAAAGATAAATGTATTTTAAAATTCTGTGACAAAGAAGAAAACAGAGTAAGGAAAGTTATTGCAGAGATGAAATATATATTTATTTTCAACCAAGCAATAAGTTCATCGGCTTGAGGATGGGGAGAGATTCTTGGTGGATGTTCATTGGTCAGGAGGTAAGTTTCGGTTTTCGGTGTATCAGGCATTTATGGGAAATCAGTCTCTTCTGTATTCCAAATATATTCCAAATTAATTCCCAAATATAAATTGAACACCCTTCCCCCCACCCCCGTGAACTTAGAGCTTGAATTTGTCGTGTGTAAAAGCACATCTTGTCTTGTCCCAGGAAAAATAGTGTCAAATTTAATTAGTATTTTTTTTAAAAAATGTAGGTTTTATTACGATTCAGGTAAAATGAGGCCAGCAGATCAGAGACAACTGCCATTGAATACATAGTTTGTATTTCACAGTTCCCAAGAGGAGAGGACCCATGCCATGCAGGGCCACACACTGAAGCACCAGAGTCCATCAGGAGGGAGAGGGAGTATAGAGAAAAAGTGAGCAAGAGCCTTTATAGTGGTTTCCCTGGGAAGGAATGGGTGAGGCAGGGGAAACAAAATTAGCATTAGCTAATTTGAATAATTTCAGCAGACTCTGGGGTGTAGGGGCTGCTCTTGGTTGTCTGAAACCTGGTCGTGGGGTGATTAGGGCAGGGGAATATTGGCCTGAAGTTCAGTGCCCTGTGAGAGGCAGATAAAGGAGGTGGTTGAGGTTTGGGCTTTGGACCGGTTGGTTTACATATGAAAGGCAGGCTCTTTTTTTTTTTTTGAAAGGCAGGCTCTTGGTGGAGTTGTTTGCTATATCTAGGAATTAGTAATCTTGGAGAAACCCTCTGTACATAACAGCGTCAGCAAGGCCCCAGATGTCAAAGTATCAGAAAATACAGAAAATAAAAAATGTTATTAATATCGTTTGTTGTAGGAGGGCTTTAGTAGACAAGGAGTTGCATTACAGATAAATGATTTGCCATACTATGCCAAAATTGTCATTTGTTGTGCATGTGATATAATATATATTATATATATAATGTGTTATACTTTATACATATATATGTATTATACATTATACATATAATTGACTTACAGGGGAATATACTTTTGACAATTTCATGTTGTAGTTTTCAAAAAGAAGTTTGTCTTTTCTTAAAATTAGATATTCTATGAATGCTCTTATTTTATATTTTCAAGTTAGAACACTGGGAATGCATACTCTGAAAATTAGTATTTCACTCTGTGTAAATTAACACCTGAACAAAGAAGTAAGACTAATAAATTTTAGTAACAAAAAATACCAAAAGAAATATATAGATGGATATATTTCATGCATATGCCCACAGACTCCAGGCTCATAAGAGTTTGCATGTAATTGGAACCTGGGATGTGCAAAAATCTGGCTCCCCGCCACAAAGATAAAAAGAAATTTAGGATTCCAGACAAAAAGGGAAAAGAGAAAGGGAAGGAATATTTATTAAATCAGTGCGAGAACTTTTTATCCAGACTCAGTAACAAACAATTAAACGTACTCTGAAACACAGACTTCTTTTGTTAAAATAAATGCCTGTGGTGTTAAAAATCTAGGAACTGATCAGATGCTGTGGTAGAGAGGGAATGAGAAGCAAAACTGATTTATTCTGCAGAAATGACTGGTCAGTTTGTAGCATTATGTAAATCACATAAGTATGAGATAACTACTCGATAAAATATCATTCAAATCTGAACTCGTCAACAGAGTTAAAAAAAAAAAAAATCCCTGGCACTGTTCTGCAGGGGGCAAGTATTTAAAAATAGGTATCAGTGACGAAGGAAATCACTGGGGATGTTTCTCATTAAAATCACAAATGACACCATGTTGGATGTGAGGACATACAGTCTGTAATGTAGAAGTAAGATTCAAAATTTCCTTTATAAGTTGGAGAAATGAAATGAACCATCAAAATAGAATGAAATTGAAGAGGGACATCATTGGCTCATTGACTGTACACTTCCATCATTAAAGTTTCTCATCTGAAAAACAGACATAAAATATGTAAACAGACAAAGGACAAAATCCCTGGTCACAGCATAGTTACTAGTAGCATGAAAAATTTTGATAAAAAATCTGTGTGCATGCTTGACTCACTTCTGAATGCCATGTGCACTAAATTCTTCTAAAACTCCAGAGTAAATTTCAACTATTTAGTTTTTGTTGAGGATAAAGATCTTTTTATTTTCAACAACTTTACAAAACCGTTAAGATAATTAGCACTTCTTACTTTTAGATCTGTGCCTTTATTTTGAAGAGGGAAAGAAAAAGATAATTCGAATGTCTGAAATATTTGATAGAAAGGACTTGCTTTTTTGTGTATTCACATGTATTCTATATTTACTTTGATGAGATTGCACTTTCATCTATTTACATTGAAACCCAATCAGTAAACTAATTTATGCAGGATTATTGGGAATATTCTTAAGAAAAAATTGATAGGATCTAAATGTATACCATGTTGGGGCAGAACATAATATTTTCATGTACATTTTAATCATGGATGTTAATGATCACTTAGGTTGCTTAAGCAACTTGAAGGGTTATCTTGTTTGTTCATTGTAGAACTTAAGATAGGTATTAATGTTTGTTTAAAAATGAGACATTTGGAGTTTAATAAGAGAGTCACTAGAAATTAAAATGAGTACTAGATAATAAACTAGGATGAGATCTGGCATGAGTTTTGACACCAACTGGATGGATGGACATCACTTGATATCCCTTGGCCTTAGCATTTGTTAGTGTTGCTCTCACCTACCAATTATTTCTAAAATATGTAATAATACATATTTTATACATCCTAACCATTTCCTTACTTCTGGGATTCTTCCCATCACAGATATGCGCCCGAGCTTTATCATTCATGTAAACATTTAAAGTAGTACCACACACACAGTGAGGGTGTAATAAATACCAATGCATAATGTTGTTACTGTTAGTATTATCATTTATTCAACAAATATTTGTTGAACACGTATGATTATTCTGTGCATCATATTTAAAAAGGGGAAAACATACAACACACATGATTTCTGTCTTTATACTCTAATGGGGCTACAAAAGGCATCTATTCAAAATCTAATTCTCCTCATCATGCTGCAACAGCTGCTCAGGTTTTATAAGACAAAGTTCATTGCTCTGACATGTCATCCAAGACCTTCCATAATCTTACATTTCCCGCAACTTTAGTCTTACTTCTTGCCACTTGCTGTTTTAAAATTATAGCTTTCAAAGCACCTATGTTTTGTAATTTCCTTGTCTTTTCTGCAAATTAGTCATGCAGAATCTCACCTCTGTGCCTTTGTGTATGATATTTCCCTTACTTGGAATTTTCTGGAAACAATACAAAACTGGCTAATTGACGCATATCCTTTAAGACTGGGCTCAAATTCTGTATTTTTATGTAGCCTTCTCTGATTTTTTTCTCAACTTCCAAACCTAGGCTATGTGTTATTTCTGAATCTGACACATTGGTGTATAACAGTGGTTCTCAGCCAGGGGTGATTCTACTCAATAGGGAACATTTGGCAATGTCTGGAAACATTTTGGTTGTCACAACTGGGGTAATGTAACTGGCATCTATTGGTATAGGCCAGGAATGCTGCTGAACATTCTACAGTGCACAAAACAGCCTTCCACAACAAGGAATTATCTGGTCTTCTATGTCAGTAGTGTTGAGGTTGGGAGACCTCATCGTGATAAATCTGCTTCATCTACCAGGGAATAAGCTTCCCATAGCCAGTAGCTCTGTCTTATTTGTCTTTATGTCCTCAGCTTTGAGTCCAAAGCCTGCAGCATGTTTAATTGATATTTGCTGAATAAGTGAAAGAAGGGAGTGAAGTGTGCATGACTTTATAAATAATCAGAATGTGTTTGTTCAGGGGTGCCTGAGTGGTACAGTCGGTTAGATGTGTGAGTCCTGATTTTGGCTCAGGTTGTGATCTCAAAGTCGTGAGATCGAGCCCCGTGTTGGGCTCCATGCTCAGCGTAGAGTCTGCTTCGGATTCTCTCTCCCTTTCCCTCTGCCCCTCCCACTCATGCACTCTCTCTCTCCCTCCCTCTCTCCCTCTCAAATAAATAAATAGATGTTAAAAAAAAAAGTGTTCAGTAATAGACATTGACTGGAGTTGGACCAATAGCAGTGCTTCCCAGCTTGGAAATAAAACTTTTGAATGGGTGGGATTTGGCAGAGGGAATTAGGGATAAGGGACAGATAAATCACATTAATTGAGGATTAAAATCCTATTAACAGAAAAGGAAAACTAAGAAAAAATATTAGAGGCCCTTGTGTACAGTGACATTTTCAACAGTTTAAACCCTCATATATATGGATGAATATGTTTGAATAACGTTTATTATTTCAGCCAGTCAAGATTAATGATATGTATAGTTTCAATAAACAAGGTTATTTATCCTTTTATTAAAATTAGAGTTAATGTAATTTATCTCAATAGTAGCACAACATTGATTAAGATGTGCTGTCTCAGTCTTTCTCTTTATTCTAAGCATAAAATTCTATGTAAGCAAATGCTTCCTTTTTATGACATTAGTTGATGGTAGGTGAAAGAATTCTTATAAAATAAGAGCTACTTTAAACTGTCAAACTAAAATCAAATGGAAACAGTTTTGAAGTTTAAAATAGTTCTTTAAATTTTCAGGCCTTTCTGAAGTGTGTTATTTCCATCAGTATCAGCCAGGAAAGCATTGAATTACCACCAGAAGCAGTTCTTGAAATACTTCCAAGTTTTGTAGGAAAAAATACCCCCAAACTGAAAGGGCTAGAAATCTCAAGGGATACGGGTAGGAAGAGAGTTAAAAAACTATGAGAATCAGAGAGTCTGAGATCCCGAACTTCCTTAAAAATCATTGACACAATTTTTAATAATATCACATTTTCTCCAAAAGGTTAACTGAAAGTGTAATGAGAATTTCCCATTCTTGCTCATAGATAATTAGGAAAACTCATTTACTAGTATATTTGCATGACATCTCATTCCAGAATTGAAGGTTTCCCCCCTCCCTGCCTTTCAGGTTCTTATCATGTATCTCTTTCTCCCACATTCTTTCTTAACCTTGTTTTTTAACCTCAAAAAATAATTTGGGGGGGGCGCCTGGGTGGCTCAGTCGTTAAGTGTCTGCCTTTGGCTCAGGTCATGATCCCAGAGTCCTGGGATCGAGCCCTGCATTGGGCTCCCTGCTCAGCGAGAAGCCTGCTTCTCCCTCTCCCATTCCCCCTGCTTGTGTTCCCTCTCTCACTGTGTCTCTCTCTGTCAAATTAAAAAAAAATTTTTTTGGTGAAGTTTTTTACATATGAATAGTCTCCACATAGATCCATTTTTAAAATATTCTCCCCTTTAAAAGCATTTAACTAAAACTACCCATCAAGGAATTGCTCTCCACAGATGCTGCCTGTAGTCTTTCAAAACAATTTTTATTATATTTTAAATCACCATTTTCATCAGCACTAAAATTTTATAAACAAAATATTCTCTAAAACTCTTTCTTCTTTGGTACAAAAGAACTTGAGAGTCTGACTCTTAATACCACCTACTGGTTATCACTTAATTGCAGTTACATAGAAATTTCTGACCCCAAATTTGTACACAGTTGGAGTAACAGTTAAGTCATAATGACTTACAGTAATCTACATGCCTGTAGGTGGCTGTGTGGCCACCCACAGATACCAAGTTTTAATTCTCAGAACCTATTAATGTTACTTTACAGGGAAAAAAGGTGTTTTCAGACGTGATAAAGGAAAGGATCTTGAGGCGAGACGGTGATTCTCTATTACCAGTATGGGCCCTAAGTGCAATCACAAGTGTTCTTGTAGGAGGGAGACAGAGGAGGAAAAATGCAGACACACAGAGAACATGTAACAATGTGACCACGGAGGCAGAGATTGGAGTAATGTGACCACAAGCCAAGGAGTGCTGGCCGCCACCTGAAGCTACAAGAATGGATTCTCCCCTAGAGCCTCTGGAGGGATCATGGCCCTGCCAACAGCTTGATTTTGATCCAGTGACACTGACTTCAGACTTCTGGCTTCCAGAACTGTGAGAGTTGCTTTAAACCCTTAAGCTTGTGGCAATTTGTGACTACAGCCACAGGAAATGAATACATGATATGTGGCATCAAAATATATCTTTAGAAATGGAAAAAAGGACAAAAAATGAAAACTCTACTCATGAGTCCATGTATGAATGTTAATGAGGCCAATTCCCTAGTATATATGGAACTCTAGAATCAAGTTTGAAGGTGAGTTGGGAAATCATTTGTTACACATTGATTCCCGATGTAAATCTCTATAATAACTTCTCCTGTGGTTGATCATCAAGTGTTCACATGAGTCCTTTCAGAGACAGTGAGCTCACCATTTTTAAGGGTGTACATTTCGTGTTTGGCCAGCTCTGATTCCTTGAAAGATGCATGTGTCATCATAAAAATGAAGACAAGACAAATTTATTCATTTGACAAATACTAATTGAGCATCTGTATTGCATCAGACAACTCTTCAAGACACTGGGGCATAGCACAATAAAGAAGAAGAAAAAGAGAAGAGCATTTTGGAATTTGTTACAGCAGCCATGGGAAACTAATACATGCCTGATATAAATGAGGTGGGAATGAGGTAGCACATGGTGGCTGAAGTAAGAAATCAATAATGAGAATAAGGGAACACTGAAAAGAAAAGAAAAAATGAGGTTGTTGATAATAATATGATGGACTTCATACATTTAACAAGATATTGATGGAGGACATTTTTTTTTAAATGAAAAAATCAGGCCTAATATTAAAGTAACTGCTTTTCATTCCTACTGAAAAGTGATTAATAACCCCTGGCCAGTGGAAAGTAAATGGGTTTTCACACAAGTATAGTTGTCTTAAAAGAGGGAATACAAGTAACTTGTATTAGTTAATTATATCATGTTGGTTCTTCTAAGAAAGGAAAAAAAAAAAAAAACCCTGACCACTAGTAAATATTAATATGGTTTGCTTATCTGTTTGATTTTCACATAACTATTATCTTAGTTCAGCACAGTGCTGAATAAAGTTGCTTAGAATATCCTGTCATGGCCTCTCTTAAAATAATACAGTAGAATCATATTAAGGGAGAGAGTGTATAGGGTATTTGTGGGGAGAGGCATGACCAGCAGAGGTCAGAATTATTATGTCTGTGCTTTAAAGAACAGATGAGCCAGATTATGGAGCGCTTGCATGGCCAGGATGGAACTTTAATAACTGGAAAACAGGAAGGAATTTACTTTAAAAGTTAAGCAAGCAGAAGAAGGACATGGCGAGAGGATCATTAACTGAGATAGCTTAAGGCGGCTGAGAGATAGGAGACTGGAGTGGTGAGGAATTGATGAAGGAATTAGCACTTGGTCTGTTTTGTACAGTGAGAAACATGGGGAGAGAGAAGGAGGGGCAGACAATTCAAATGAAGAATCTACAGAACTTATTGACCTTTTGGACAGAGGGGAATGAAGAAAGAAAAGTCCACCATTTCTCCAGGATTTTCATAGCAGATGATTTAGGGAAAACACAAAAGGGAAAGAAAAAGTATGGAGGCAAGATGTGGTCAGATAAAAAATAATGAACGTGAACTTCCAAATAGAAATATTCAGTGAGTAATTAGTCATGTCGGAATAAAATGAAATAAGCCAGAATTTTGATTTTCCCAATAGAAACACACCCAGGGGCATCAATCAATTTTATATTCTGACTTGTGTTAGCTGATGGGTTTAAATTCCTCTCTGGCTCACTTTCTCTGACACTAATAGAGCAGAGGGTGAACATACGAAATTGGGCACAAAAAAAGACAGTGAGTGGCTTTGGTGAAGTATTCTGTTGGCTTGTAGATGAGAAAGAATTTATTCAAGCTGAACCTGAGAAACAATAAAAAAAAAAAGCCTGACGTGAGGAATAATGTTTTTAATGATAAAACTCATTAACAGCAGTCTTGGAAAAGGAACTATTGGAACTGGATTATTTGATCATGAAAATACAATTTCATTGTCCGTGCCAACCTGGGATGGTAGAAAGACATGGAATCACATTGGAATTGGAATTCTAGTGCTCTTCTTATAAGGTGTGGGTATTGGGCAAGATACTCAATCTGTCTGTATCTCAATTTCCTTATCTGTAAAAATAAGTATTTTCTTCATAGGGATAGTAAGGATATACTATTGGTACTGTGGAAAAATAACATGACAATGTCTATGGCAGTGCCTGGCTCTTTACAGGAACTCAATAAAAATTAATTCTATTCTTTATAACCTTCTCACCTCCCACACACACAAGGAGAAAATCTATTTTTAATAGGTAATGCCTGGTTAAGAAAAATGATCATATAGGTAATGCCTGGTTAAGAAAAATGATCATATTTATATTGCTTTGTGAACAAAGGTTCAGATCAATATATAGGTAATAAAAGTCTACCCTCAAGCTTATATTGTTGTACCTTTGAATTTATGGTATTGACTAAACATTTCTCAGGTTCTAGATTACATTGAGATAAAAATAATTAGAAAAAAATGTAATGTAAAACAGAAGATTTTTATTTGGAAATGTTGAGCTTCAGTGTTCAAATTTTAGCTTTTGAGAATTTATTGGACTGTAAATTGATTATATGAGCACTCTTCTGCATATATAGTTCCGTAAAAGCTTAACATTTTCAACTTACTTAATTTAAAAATTCAGCAAAAGTAACAATAGCTGCTACGTATTAAATATTTAATATGTGCCAATTGTGAATACAGTATCACAATCCTGTGAAAACAAACATTTCACCTTCTAGTTGATGAAATAGTGTTGTATTTAAGCAAACGGCAACATCTACGTGTTTTAACACTTGAGTAAAATAGCTTTACGGTGCCCATACTTAAGTCTGGGAAGCTTAAATGTATTTAAAATTGTTGTATTATATAATAGACACTCAAGAGGGCGGGTGTATTAGCCTATGTGTAGCCTAGAAGAGAAATGAGGATCAATGTATTTGTGGGATGAATAAGAATTGCTTAAAATTGACTTTGAATGGATAGTTGGGTTGGAATCAATCTGAGTTGTCAGTAGAATTGACTTAATGCAGAGTATCATCCAGCATTTTATTTGAGGTAGATTTTAGGAGTTTAACTTCAAAGGCTCACAGGATTAGAATTCTGTAAAAGGGTACAAGTATGACTGACGTTGAGAGGAGTGATGAATGCTTTTCAAACACTGGGTCCAGTTAGAGTTCTGGTCATTGAGAGACTAAGGAAAAACCTGAATCTCCAGTGCAGCTTCAACAAATACAACATGGGCTGCATTTTAAATTCTTGGTTGGAAATGAAAAGTGTCTCTGAAATTTTTGTGAAATAAATTCTACGATTGGGTGTTTGACCTGAGGAGGAGTAAATCACATTTCACTGTTCCTGGCCACCTCTGTTTTGTTATTTAAACATACTTAAGTCAAAACGTTTTAGACCAGTTCAAGCAGGACCAGTTCAAGGCAGAACTCTAGGAGACAGCAATCAATAGGGATTCAAATTACTTTAAGACTTCAATGTTTGGAACATTTAAGGGAGAAAACAATGTGAAATTAGGTAAACAAACAACATGCTTAACAGAGGGTGGTTACACAGTTCATTAAGAGAGACCATTAAGTCAATAATGCAGTGGCTCTGAGCATTTATTTGGGCCCTTTTTCTAGCTTTTCATAAGCTGATCTTGGCTTTGCAATAATTTAACTATGTTTTTCTACAAACGAATACAGTAAATCAGCAAATGTTCAGATAATGAAAAATCAATGCATTATGTCATATGTTCCCACCTCTCTTCAGATAATTCTCACTTTGGAAAGAAACTTAAGCCGATGGATATTAAATTTTTGAAGAAATAAAAGGACAAATTAGAGGGAAAAATCATGTAAGATTTGAGGTCAATACAGGAAGTGTGTTTGTCTCAAAGCACCAGTAAATCTTCTCTCATAGTCAAGTTATTTATTTAATCATTCTGATTTGCATTTCCCTTCATAATCTATTTTTTTTCACATAGATTCATTCTCTGTATTTTAAATGATGTGTGACTTGAAACTCAAACGAACTTATTCCTTAAACTCTCTTCCAGTTGTAAATACTGGCAAGTACTTGTCTTTCTCTCCATTCTTTTTATTAGGTTGCATACTTTATGAGTCACTTATCAATAAATATTTATTATCTCAGTTTCTGTGGGTCAGGAATTTAGGAGTGGCTTAGCTGGATAGTTTTGGCTTGGAGTCTTGAGGTTGTAGTCAGTCAGCCAGTGCTGCAGTAAGCTGAAGGCATGCCTGGGTCTGGAGGATTTGTGAGAAAGCGTATTCATATATGGCTGGTGAGTTCATGCTGGCTCTCTGCAGGAAACATCTGATCCCTGTCATCTGGACCTCTCCATAGGGTTACTTGAGTGTCCTCCCAACATGGCAGCTGGCTTCTCCAGAGCAAATAATCCAAGAGAGAGCAAGGTGGAGGCCTCAATGTCTTTTATGAGCTAGTTTTGTCAGCCCTGTTTGGTATGGAAAGAAACTACACAAAAGAGTGAATACTAGGGAATAAGAATCAATGGGGACTGCCTTGGAGGCTGGCTCCACAGGCCACCTTCTGGCCTCCTTGATTCAAAACCTTCCCATTGAAAAAACATGCGCATCCCCTCCCAAGATCCCCCAAAGTCTCATCCCATTACGGCGTCAGCTTGAAGTACAGAATCCTGTCATCTAAGTCCAAATAGGGAGGAGGCTCCTTGGGTGTAGTTCCTTAACTATAGTTCCTTAAGTATATTTCTCTTGATCTGAAGACCAGTGACCTGCAGTGCTAGCGGGCAGTCCTCAATCAGGTGAGGCCCTGGACCAGGTAGTAGCGTGCTTTGCCTACTAGCTACCCCAGTTCTCTGGTACTGTCAGGCAGTGGCAAGGACCAGTCCCATGGAGGATTGTACCAAAGAGGCGGCTGCTTGGGTCCATCAGCACCCAACCTCCTGCGTCAGTGGGTACCTCCATGCAGCTGCTGAACATGGCGTACAGCCATGGTGTCCGGTCCTGTGAGGGTGCGCAGTGTGGTTTAGTGCAGCGAGCATCCCACATTCAGCTTCATGTACTTGATGTTTGGGGTCAGTGGCTTGAGACCGTAGGCTGGGGGCCAGGCTTGAGGCCTGAGGGTTTAGGGGCTTCCAGTGACTGGGCCTCCGTGCACAATCCGGGGAGTGGGGGCAGATAGGGATCCTGGACTCTCTCCACGCCCTTGGTAGGCTCCCAAAGACCCTGAGACCCGAGCTGAGCCCTCGGGCCAGACCGCCCAGGCCACATGCCCTCATGCTGCTGCCACTCAGCTGCACTGGCCCTCAGTCCCACTGTGCGGTCGCTGCCCTTCATGGGTTATTTTAGAAATAAGTTATTAAGAATATAATAGTTTGCTTGGTGGGTACTTTCATCTGTGTTATAACCTTGCATTTAAATCTGATAGTTTAACTAACCTATTTGGAAAAGGAAAAATGACCACAAGCACATTATGAACATAAAATTTATGTCAATAATATATGGTGTTTATTTAAAGTATATATGCACTCTCAGAATTAATATGTACTACATATCAGAAAAAAACAGTGTTCTTTTTTCATGTTTCTTCTTTTGATAAGTTCCAGAGAAGAAGCATTTATTTTTCCCAGAACTAGAGATGCATCTCTCCTTTCACAAAATCAGACCCTGTTCATTATTCTTGTGACTCACAGAATTCTAGGGTATATTTGCCAAAACTGAAAAGTCCTGAGCTCACTTGATGAAAGAAGCATGAAAGCACTGTAAAATGATTTTTAAAAATTCCATCCCATTCATAATTTCTAGAATCTATTACCTGCTGATTTGGAGATTCTTGACTCTACAGACTTTAGTGTCTATTTTAACACTAGAGCATATAGAGGTAATAAGGCAGTTTTTCAGAAAGGAAAACAGATACCCAATTACACAGCTTTCCTGAAAGATACTGATTTTTGAAACATACATCTTGTGACTTTTGGTTCATATAAATAATCATATGTATCTATGCTGGAGACTTGGAAAAGATTAGTTTGTAATGATGTCTGTTTATACTGTTACTAATTTCAATGACTTTATTATTTGGCTAGGCTAAATATCTTAATTTACATATCTTGTATTTCACCTAACAGTGTTTTAAGATCCGTTGTTACATAAAACTCTGCTTGCTTTGCTGAATTTATAACTGTGAGGAGCAACATACTTATGATTAATGTTGGAAAATATGCTTCCAAGATGTTTTTATTTGCATTTATAGATATAATTTGCTAAAGGATTTATGTGAGCACTACTCATAAATGTTCTGATCAGATGTTTGACTATAAAACATTTCTAAATGCCACACTCCACAGGCTAATGATCTATTCATCTGAAATAGTATTCTGACTCCCATCAGAATATCCTTCCTATCCTGCTGTTTTAGCACATCCTAGGATAAGAACAAATTCCCTGGGCAGTTGGGACAATTCAGAGGATAAAGCTGATGATGGACCCTGACCAGTGAGTCAGGGCTTAATGAAAGGCCCAGGATAACTAGACATTAACCTTCAAAGTCCAGGTCAGAGTTCACACATAGCCAGGAAAGCCAAGAGCATATGGAACATTCAGGGTAAAAAGGGACATAATGAGGAAGTCACTTACACCATGACAGAGTATTGTATATGATTAGAGATATGCATGAGAAATTGAAAGACATCCTACCTAGACAGGTAAAAATGAATGATATGCCTGGACCCTCTCAATTTATAGATAGGCTTGTATACTTCAAGGGAATATTTGTAAATTCATTTTTCCCCACGTACATACTGTTAGCTCATAAAATCCTACCTTATCTTTTCCCACTGAATACTGGATAATTTTTTCCTTGTGGCCACCTCTTCTAGACTTTCCAAGGCAGTTTGGCTGGCTCCATTAGAACTTCCTATCTTCATTTTTCTCTTCTTTGCATTCTATGTCTGATGTTTGTTACTTAGCTCTACTTTATTTCCTACATTATTTTTGCAACTAGGAATATTACACTTTAACAAATTGTGTCAAAACAAAAATTGCACCGAAGTTAAACAGGGAAGGAAGACTTTATCTAGGCTGCTGCAAAAGGGAAGAGAGACGGAAATCAACTTCCCTGAAGCAAAAGGTGGGAGGGATTTTTAAGCATTGGGAGAGCTAGTGGAAAAGTACTAGAAGATGGTAAGGGGGAGCTTGATCAATGGGTTGTGTTGAGCACATCAAATTATTCCTGAGTTTACAAATGTTTTTCACAGTGGTTAGGCCATTTGATTGCTAATTGGTGCCCATCAAAGTTAGACTCCTACGCCCCAGAGACTGGGAGATTGGGCTGCTATCTCCTTAGATGTTTACTGTCAAAGAAATGCTTCCCACATACTTGAGAAAACATTTCCTGGGTTGTAAAACCCATGAGGGACTGGGAGAGGATTGCATACACTTCAAAGGGGCAGAGAAAAAATTTATAATTGTAAGTTTTCTAAGTAAACTTTCCAAGAATAAGGAAGTCAGGGCCTGTTGTCAAGAAGAAACATGTCTGAAGTTTAATGAACTAAAGAGAATGTTAAGCCTGACTTGGTCAAGTGTTTATTAATTTTCAAATATAAACATTTATATCTATAGCATATCAGTTGCATATTTTATATTTGAATATAAATTTTGTAACACACAAGCAAATTTCATTTCAGTCTTTAATCTTCTGTCTATATTCTTAATTCCATTTTCTGCTTGTAGGGCTCCATCATCATTAGTTGAGCCAAAATTTGTTAGAACGCCCCTAGTACCCAGTATTGAAAGTATTGAAAAGGTAAGACCTAGTCCTTTCTCTCCAGGACCTTTCTCCACTGTCTGCAAGGATGGTTAAGTCTTTATCACCTAAAGGTAACTGGTCACAGAGGAGGGGGTGGAACAGTGTATTATCCAGCAACCTTACTGTAAGCCGAACCAGTGTACACAGGGTCCAGAAGACTATACAAAGCAGTCATGCATCCCTTTGCCCATTCTCTATATTCCAGTGCAGAAAGTGTCCACAAGGGAAAAATGCATTCATTGTTCAGATTGTTCCTGGTGCCCCATAGCCTGGGTAGTCTATTCAAAACTCTGGAGCTACAGTGTCCAATATGGTAGTCACTAGACACTTGTGACTACTGAACACTTGAAATATGACTAGTCCAGTTGAGAAGTGCTGTCACTGTAAAATATGCCTCAAATTTCAGAAACTTAAAAATAATGTAAAATATTTCTGATACTTTTTATTTATTGCTTGTTAAAATGATACTATTTTTGGTTATATTGGGTTAAGTAGTGAAGTGAATTTTACTATTTTATATAATATGGCTACTAGGAAATTTAAAATTACAATTGTGATAGGAATTATATTACTATTTGTCAGTGACGCTCTAGAAAGTCAGACTTCTACCTTCCCAGTATCTGGGGTATTCCTGTCCTTCATTTTGGTCCCTCTTATAATGACTATCCCCTTCCATTTCTGCCTGCTTCTCTAATTCAAATACCAGCTGAAATGGCACCTCCTCCCTATAGCACAGAACTACTTAACACTAATTTATCATGTATAATGGTTATATATGTATTGTCTTATTCCTTACACTAAAACATAGCCCTTTTTGTGTCTAACTGCCCCCCCTCCCTGGATTTTATAATTAAACACATGTAAAGATCAATACATATCCATTTAATGTCTTAAAAATTCTGATGAAACAGCTAGCTGAAAACCCACTGTCTTCAATTTATCATCATATTCCTATCATTTCACTTGGGGGAAAAGGAAGATGTGAATCAGACCTTTAAGTAAGGTGCTGCTCTGAGGTCAGTGAATGTAAGAAAACCCAAACCTCCCTCCTCCCCCACCCCGACCTGGTCATTAGACCTCAGTCAAGGGGTTGGAGCAAGGTACCAGCTGGGGTCTGAAGTCTTACTGCTCTGAAGGTGCTTATGCTGAACCCAAGGATAAGTTGAGTAGAAAGTTTTCTACTGTGCAAAAGCAAGGACATGATGATGAGAAATATATTTTTTTACTGATGTGCCAAGTTTTTTTTTTCTTCACAAAGAATCTTACTCAATGTTGTGATTGTTCCTTTCTTGTAAAAATGATGTCCAAAGGCAGGATTCTATTCATGTAAACTGTCAGTAAGCATCCTTGATAAATGAGTGAAAGAAATTGGAGTATTCACTGGAAGGAATTTCAACTCCATGCTGACTTCAAGCAAGTACAATTTAATGGAAACATCAATGACAAAATATTTCTATGGTCACTGTGCAAACCTATAAATTATTAAATTCTCCAAGGCTGTGGAGGAATGGTAAAACTCAGTTTTCAAAGTGTTTTAGGTAAATGTGTTTTAAAAGAGTTGCTGCTTGGGGCACACATAGTGCAGCTTACTTTGTTGCCTTGTAAAAGGCTAATCGAGTAGTTTTGAGCATCATAAGGATGATCATCCCCACCCCGGGGAATGGAAAGCACCACTTTATCTTTCACGTTGTCCACTCTGGGCACACAAGGGAATTATACTTACTACTAATGCAGAAGATGAGTAAGCCCTTGCATAAAAACACTGAGAACCAGGATTTATAGAGGCAGATTTTATAGAGGACTTTAAGATTAGGCATTAGTTCCCATTCACTGTCTTCTAACAGCTGACCCTGCCACTCTGGGCACGGGGTCCTCCATGTCCTGCCCACCATGTAGACCAACTTCATACAGCAAGATCCCAAAGTGAGGGGTCTAGTCCAGAGAGACATACTGTATATAAATATAAGCTTACCTCACTTTCTTCCAGTTTTAAGGGTGACATTGAGACTATATGGATTGTAATAGTTTGATGAAGCTAAACAGTTCAATTCCAACAAAAGGACCAATATATTACTTGCTCTGGATAATAACATATATCAAGCATGTTAACTCAGGGAAAAAATGCATTACACTTCTTCTGTATTTAAATTCTTTTGAAGATTTTATTTATTTATTTGACAGAGAGAGACACAGTGAGAGAGGGAACACAAGCGGGGGAGCGGGAGAGGGAGAAGCAAGCTTCCCGCCCAGCAGGGAGCCCGATGCGGTGCTTGATCCCAGGACCCTGGGATCATGACCTGAGCAGAAGGCAGATGCTTAATAACTGAGCCACCCAGGCGCCCCCTATATTTAAAACTTAAAGGTCATGGTTTAAATCAGGATTTCTTAGTCTTGGCACTATTAACATTTTCAGCTGAATAATTCTTTTCTTTGGTAGTGGGTGGATGCTGTTCTCTGCCTTGAAGGATATTTAGCAGCGTTCCTGGCCTTTGTCTGCTAGAAGCCAGTAGCCTCTGTCCCTGGGTTGTGAAAACCAAAAATATCTCCACATGCTGCCAAATGTCCTTTGGAGAGAAGGGCAAAATTGCCCCCTGGGAACCACTGATTTAAATGAATATTTTACAGAGTTCACTACATATGTGCACATGTGTGTAACACAAATACTCACAGACATTGGATATTTATCAGGGTGTTCAGGTACATATGATCACACAAAAATTAAAACATATCTAAATACTGTATAAAATACATGAAATAAAACTTCTGTGCAATCAGTATCAAGGAAAATCAAGAGGGACAATAATGATCTCAAATTATGTATTCATGTGCCAAATTTTTTTGTTGGGAATTTGCTCTGAATATCATTATGTTAATTAGGAAAGCACCCATCCTTATAATTTAAAAAAATATAGTATTCCTGGGGCACCTGGGTGGCTCAGATGGTTAAGCATCTGCCTTCGGCTCAGGTCATGATCTCAGGGTCCTGGGATCCTTCCCCTGCTCAGCGGGAAGCCTGCTTCTCCCTCTCCCTCTACTGCTTCCCCTACTTGTACTCTCACTCTCTCTGTTGAATAAATAAATAAAATCTTTAAAAAAAATAAAGTATTCTAAAAATGTGTGTTGAGCAAATTGAATGAACTTGATGTTCTTCCAAGGTGGGGCCGAAATATAGCAGTAAAGTAAATGGATCCCTGCTTTCATGAAGCTTATAGTATAGAAGAGTCATATAAAAATCTAATAATCATGTAAGCAAATATGAAATTAAATGAACAATTTTGACACGTGCTGTGAAGATAAGGTTCATGGTAGGGATACTTCTCCAAAGAAGTGAATTATAATACATATGCTATGTATAACCATACATATGTCACATGTCAACAGTGGTTATAGTATCACTTAAATTAATGGTAATGCTCATGGAATTCCAACAGAGAACTGGAATAGCTGTTTGGAATTAGGGGACGGATAATCTCAGTTATCCAGGGAGACAGACAATCTCTTAGCTTAAGGTAATAGGAAGAAAGACTAGAGGTCAGGTTAAAGTATCAATCCATAGGCTGAAAGAGAGAAGGGAGACTGGAACAAGCAAGATGAATGATACAGCAAAACAACAAAAAAATCTAATGTGTCATAATAAGAAATACAGTTGAAATAAGCACACACATATTTGTGTACATACACACACACATAAAAGATTTTTATTTTTTTAAAAGATTTTATTTATTTATTTGACACAGAGTGAGCGAGAGAGACAGAGAACAAGCACAAGTTCCTGGAGGGGAACGGCAGGCAGGGGAGAAGCAGGCTCCCTGCTGAGCAAAGAGTCCGATGCAGGACCCGATCCCAGGACCCTGGGATCATGACCTGAGCGGAAGGCAGCTGCTTAACCGACTGAGCCACCCAGGCGCCCTATATATAAGATTTTAGATAACAATTCTATTTGGTAAAAATTTTACAAAGAAAAGGGCTTGGGGATTTTTGATTTCTGAGCATAAACTTCCCTGGTCAGCATGATAAGGAGACATAATTTATATGGTGGCTCATAAAGATGAGATAGAGGGGTGCTGTATTATTTATAAATATATTTACTTTTTAAAAAATTTTTTATTATGTTAATCACCATACATTACATCATTAGTTTTTGATGTAGTGTTCCATGATTCATTGTTTGCGTATAACACCCAGTGCTCCATGCAGAACGTGCCCTCTTTAATACCCATCACCAGGCTAACCCATTCCCCCACCTCCCTCCCCTCTAGAACCCTCAGTTTGTTTCTCAGAGTCCATAGTCTCTCATGGTTCATCTCCCCCTCCAATTTCGCCCCCTTCATTCTTTCCTTCCTGCTACCTTCTTGTTTTGTTTTTTTTTTTTTTTTAAACATACAATGTATTACTTGTTTCAGAGGTACAGGTCTGTGATTCAACAGTCTTACACAATTCACAGCGCCCACCATAGCACATACCCTTCCCAATGTCTGTCACCCAGCCACCCCATCCCTCCCAACCCCCCACCACTCCAGCAACCCTCAGTTTGTTTCTAAATATATTTATAAGATATTTATAGGCTGCCTACTGAGTGAGCACCCAAAACCCCTGGAAAAAATGTCATGACAAAGATGAAACTTTTCTTGATAACCAGTAAGTTATTTCTCACCCCTGCTGGTTGTACAGTCCAGTTAGGATTTGGGGATTAGGGGAAGGTTCTGGTTCATGTAGCCAGTCTGATGGAAGCTCCACTATCTTGAAGTGGAAACTTCTGGCACTCAGATTCCTGGTCACCATGGCAGGGCAGGGAAAACCAGGTGGGTTCAAATTGTGGCTTTTCACTGGTCATTTCACTGGACACCATAGTCTCAGGGTTTGCCTAACCATGCAGGGGACAAAATGAAGTATTAGGAGAGTATTGGTATGTCTGCTAAATATACTGAGATAAATATACAGAAGTATCTTTAAACTTTGCAACAGTGTTTGTATCTAGTATTATGGTGTTGATGACAGAAACAAAAGAGAAGAAACTAAGTGATCATCAATATAGACAGGTTAAATGCAAGCATAGGGTATAATACTACAGGGTAGATTCTCCAGTGCTTATTTGGCAAGGGCTACAAGAAACCTTGTTAAGGACGAAACAAAACAAAACAAAACAAAAAACATAGAGAAACCTCTGCTGGCAAGTTTGGGGATTGGGAATCAAGAGAGACTTTTTATTTTTAATTTGATAGCTCTGTACTATATAGATTTCTTTCTGAAATTTTTAGTTTTTACATATGCATTTAATCAAGCATTACTGAATTAACAGGTTAAGGAAATATAAAGGTTGCATTTTGACTACTAAGAAGAGAGACATATTATGAATGTAACAATATTACTGGAGCCCATTCAGAAATCATAGTGCATAAAGGAAAGAATCTTTAGAAGTAATACAAGCTTAGAGCAATTTTAACTTGTTCTCTTTCTTGAGCCTAAAATTGTTCAATGAGCTCAAACCCCGACTGGCTTTTTGACCATCAATTATCACTGTATATTTATAGATATGCTCTTTCCCAGCAATTTCAGAAGGTTAAAGCAAATGTATATAATCAGTCTATTATTTGCCAGAAGATAAAGTGCCATTGAGGCTTGTGTAATCAAAGGAAAATGGTTCCAAAGATAACTTTAGCACTAGCTGGTGTTAAAATGTTGAAAGGAAGAGCTTTCCAAATGTAAGATAAATGTATATATTTACTTTTGAATCTAGTCAGATGGGGACTTAAAAAAATACAGTTCTTCATGTATGAATATGATTTTATTAATGCACCATCACAGGAGTATATTATTAGAATTGTGCTTTGCAGGAGTAATGGATGTGTCTTGAGTCAGTCTTATTCAGCCCAGTGCACCTTGGAGCAATTCTAAGCCTGAAGAGATGCTTCCTCGGGTCACAAGGTTTCCTTTTCCACCTAATCAGTACTTATGGTTCAGATAAAAATTGAGAGTCACTTCCTCAGGAACACCTTCTCTGACCCCAAGACTAGGTCAGGTCCCCTGAGCGGACAATTTGAGCATGGCTTACAGTTTTCTTTTGCTCTGCTTCTTACACCATCCAGTTAAAGATTTGTGTTTGACATGACTTGTCTGCCTCACATGACCAAGCTCCAAATCTGCTTTGCTCACCATTGTAAACACATCTCTGATCACCATGGGTGAAACATAAGAAGTTTCTAAAGATATATATGGAATGAATGCATTTGGGCAAATGTATGTGTTCATGGGTATGTTCAGAGGCTGGGGTACTGCAGGAAGAATAGAGTCATGTCTTGGCAGTATGGTACTGGAACAAAAACAGACATGTAGATCAATGGAACAGAATAGAGAGCCCAGAAGTGAACCCTCAACTCTATGGTCAACTAATCTTCGACAAAGCAGGAAAGAATGTCCAATGGAAAAAAGACAGTCTCTTCAACAAATGGTGTTGGGAAAATTGGACATGCAGAAGAATGAAATTGGACCATTTCCTTACAGGACACACAAAAATAGACTCAAAATGGATGAAAGACCTAAATGTGAGACAGGAATCCATCAGAGTCCTTGAGGAGAACACAGGCAGCAACCTCTTTGACCTCAGCCACAGCAGCTTCTTCCTAGAAACATTGCCGAAGGCAAGGGAAGCAAGGGCAAAATGAACTATTGGGACTTCATCAAGCTAAAAAGCTTTCGCACAGCAAAGGAAACAGTCAACAAAACCAAAAACAACTGACAGAATAGGAGAAAATATTTGCAAATGATATATCAGATAAAGGGCTAGTATCCAAAATCTATAAAGAACTTATCAAACTCAACACCCAGAGAACAAATAATCCAATCAAGAAATGGACAGAAGACATGAACAGACATTTCTGCAAAGAAGATATCCAAATGGCCAACAGACACATGAAAAAGTGCTCAACATCACTCAGCATCAGGGAAATCCAAATCGAAACCTCAATGAGATACCACCTCACACCAGTCAGAATGGCTAAAATGAACAAGTCAGGAAATGACAGATGTTGGCAAGGATGTGGAGAAAGGGGAACCCTCCTACACTGTTGGTGGGAATGCGAGCTGGTGCAGCCACTCTGGAAAACAGTATGGAGGTTCCTCAAAAAGTTGAAAATAGAGCTACCATATGATCCAGCAATTGCCCTACTGGGTATTTACCCCAAAGATACAAATGTGGGGACCTGAAGGGGCACGTGCACCCCAATGTTTATAGCAGCAATGTCCACAATAGCCAAACTATGGAAAGAGCCTAGATGTCCATCAACAGATGGATGGATAAAGATGTGGTGTGTGTATGTGTGTGTTTGTATGAAATGGAATATTATGGATAAAGAAGATGTGTGTGTGTGTATATGTGTGTGTGTGTATATGTGTGTGTGTGTGTGTATATATATATATATATATATATAAAATGAATATTATGTAGCCATCAAAAAAATGAAATCTTGCCATTTGCAATGATGTGGATGGAACTAGAGGGTATTATGCTCAGCAAAATAAGTCAGAGAAAGACAAGTATCTTACGATCTCACTGATATGAAGAATTTGAGAAATAAGACAGAGGATCATAGGGGAAGGGAGGGGAAAATGAAACAAGACAAAACTGGAGAGGGAGACAAACCGTAAGAGACTCTTAATCTCAGGAAACAAACTGAGGGTTGCTGGAGTGGAGGGGGGTGGGAGGGATTGGGTGGTTGGGTGATGGACGATGGGGAGGTTATGTGCTGTGGTGAGCACTGAATTGTGTAAGACTGGTGAATCACAGACCTGTACCCCTGAAACAAATAATACATTATAGGTTAATAAAAAAATGATAGCTACAAGAAAAAGAAGAGTCATGTGGAAAGAACTTAAGAAGAATGATGTAGTGTGTTGGAGCCAGCTCTGAAGCATCCTGCAGGACATGGAGAGCCAAGGCAAACCCTGCATTGTCCTGCCCAAGTCCAATTATGGTGTGATTTTTGAAAGCATATCTCAGATTTGGGAAACATGCTGATGTTATGGACTGTTGTGTTCACCAGGATGTCCTGGTTGGGGGTGGGCATGGGGAAAAAAGGGGAATACATTAACTGATGTTAGTAGGAGTCACATTTTCCTAAAGAGGAATGAAGTTATAGACTGTGGTGCTATGAAAACATGGTCTTAATCTAAGGGGAGGCAGACCATTAAATAACATGAAGGGAGACAATTAGAGTTAGTAATGGGGATCATTTTGTGGGGGATGCTGTGAGAAGGGCTTCGTCTTTTTTCCTCCTACTATAAACAGTCACATTTCATTTGCTATATTGTAATTTCCTCTCTTCCTAAACCATCAGTAAAGTCTGTTCCTCATACTCAGCCTATCTCCCAGTGGCAGACTGAGGAATTAATTAAGATAAGGTTGTAAAGTGATGGCACTGTGCTCACCTAGGAAGGTCTGGGATCCTGGTGCTCCAGGTTGGCATGTGTCAACTAGATGATCTCAGGGCTGATGATGATGGAGATTGATCCCTGGGGAGGGCAAAGGAGGCGTAGACACTGGACAGCACAGGAATTCCAGGGATGTTGAGGGATGAGAAAATGCTACGTGGAATTGTATGTAGAGAGAAGAGGGTGTACGGAAAAGGTGCATTAGGCTGTGTCCATGGTAAGGAGTGTGAATATCGTTCTGCAACCCAAAGGGGATCATCTGTAGTTTCTGAGCAGCTGAAATTTCTCATCTGTGTAGATTTTGGAAAGATAACGCAAGAATGAGTGTGGAGGAAGGACAAGACCAATGCTGAAGTCGTGAAAAAGTCATGTAAGAGCAAGAAAGAGTAGTTTCTAAAAAAAGGAGATTCAGATTTCTTACATTCTATTTTTTTAAGTATTAGAAGTTGATTTTTTTAACTATTGAAATAAAAATTATTTTTATTAAAATTATGGGAAAATTATTAACTTAGAAGACATACCGGAAAGGGGTATTTCATCGGTATCAAGATTTTACTAAAGGATACTTGTTTTGTTACATTAGAAAACAGAAAAAAATAGAAGAACAGTCTACACAAATTTAGGATTGATGAAAAAGAAATAGCCATGCATTTCATCCATTAGTCAACACTCGACTGCATAGTTGAATCAACTGAATCATGGAAAGAGATATATTTGTATGGTTAAAGAATGAGGCTTTGTTTTACCACTGGAGGGTGTATGTTGTATGTGTTTACAACACACATACACATATTTCGTCTATCTTCACGAAATCCATCTTCAGAGATTTTAAAAATCTAAATACTATAGCAATGTTAATTTTATTATCTGACAGAACTTCTCTTCCCAATAATTGCTCTGCAAGAATTAAATGCTAAATCAGCAAACTTCTAAAGTATTCAGTAAATCTGCTATTATGCAAGATTATGTAATTTCTGCTAAGTGGTTCCCATAGGCTTACAAAACAAGTTAACTTTGTCCTAAATGTGGATTAATTTCTTCACTATTTTCCAGCCTCATTTAACCTCTTTAGTGTGAAACATGATTAGTTCACCTAATATTTTATTTGATTTAAATAACAAGAATATTAACTCCCAGAAAATTTTAATTCCTTTGATATATTTTAGGAGGTATAGAGATGGAGGTTTTGATGTTGATTTTTGTCAGTTTTTTCTTTTTTGGTTCTCCAAGTATATAAAGATAAATATATGTGCATAAATAGATATAAATATATATGCATACATAAATACATATTTATAAAATATAAAACTGTATAAAAATATATTTATAAAAATATATAAGTGTATATATTTATGCACATTTGTATAATCTCTGATGACATCGCGGAAAGATTATTTCATGTTGTTATAGAAGAGTTTCTCCTGTGAATAGAGAATATTTGTTAAAGGAAATAAAGGGGATGGCTGCAAATCTGGCCATGCCTTTTTTTCGGTGTACTTTTCGGTGTACTGTTAAGTTATATATGTACTTTATTTGGCCTGTGCTTCCTTGGTATATAATTCCTTAAAAATATGAGAATATAGCAATATCAGTTAGCCCAGAAGCAATGCTATTAACCTGTGTGGTCAGGGCAGCTGGGGACATGAGGGAGCAGTTAATCAGCTAATGGGTATTTCTTTAGGGAGAAAGTGTCCAGTGATAACGTATGAGTCACGGAGCCCAAGTGGACAGCATCATGATTCCTCCACTCCAGAACTAAAATCCCTTTCTCCAGGTTGTTTTGCAGCCTGTCCCTGTGGACCTTTCCTCCTCCTGTGCCACTTTACCATCTTCCACCATTAATTTATTAAATACCTCGTTTACAAAGTTACTGAATTTAACAATAAAATAAAGGATGTTTTGACTTCACAAAAGAAACAAGTTAAATTTAAATCTCGCTTCCTTATATCCATAACTTATACTGAAGTAAGACTAGTTTTTAAAACATTACAGTGTATTTCCATTACTTAGGTAACACATTTTATAGTTTTATTTTAATACAAGAAACTGTAATAAGCTATAAATAATGACTCCAAATCTTAACCACCTAGATAAAGCCTGGAATCACCCTTTCTGGGTGGCCTTACCTTCAACTTCCACCAGCGTGGTGTAGGATTTAATAAAGCATTTTAGTTTTTGCCTTTCTGAAATGGAAAAAAATGGTGTTTCGTTGTTGTTTTCATTTGTATCACCATAAGTGATATTCTCTATTCTTACTTCTCAGCCATGGTCAGAAATGCTTATTGCATCTAACTTACGTTCAAACATTTTAAAATCTGCTTATTGGATAAAGCTATATATTACATGGAATTTTCAAGATGTGGGATAATTTTTGTTTTGTGTATTTGTGTACTATGTGTATATATGTGTGTAATAATTAAACTTTAATAGCCTACTCTTCATAATAATTGGTAAAATCTGGGAAAACCTGAATAGTACTAGGTCATATGTATTTTTCATCAAAACATGTTTTAGATTTCTTTTCAAGCAGAAGAACAAAGCAATAGGCCATCCATCTGTTCTATAAACTAGACCAGTGGATCTCAAAGTGGGGTCCCCCGACCAGCAGCAGCATCATATGGGAACTTATTAGAAATGCAAGATTTGGGGACCCACTAAAACCTATGAATCAGAATCTTGGGGTAGGGTCCCACAATCTGTGTTTTAACAGACTCTTCAGGTGATTATGATGAACCAAATCAAAGTTTGAGAACACCTGGACTAGATCAACATTGAGGAATCTCATATTACTTTTTCACACCCCCTGCAGCTTGTCCCTGTGTGCATTTTCTGAGAAGACCTCCACCGCTTTCTCTCTCTTCCCCGCCCCCCCCCACGAGCGCGCACGGACACACACGCACACACGCACACAGACACGCGCGCGCACGCACGTTCCATCTATTTGTGTCTTTATTCTTTAATCTTTCCCAGATAATAGCTTCACTAATGTATGGCTACATGTGGAGAATCTATTAACTCTTAAGATAAAAAGTTCATTTGCTGTATTTTCCCCATATGTTCAAACTCATAAAGTGCTTGCTGTGATTGCTGTGTATAAACAAGAAGCATATCACTCAGTTTGGCATAACTTTAAGAATAGTTTTGTGGTCTTGCATTAGCACAGAGTTTTGAACATGCGCTATTGAAATCTAAAATCTTGCATTCTAGAGGTCATTACAGAAGCCACAGTATATGTCAAGATTTTTAAATTAAAAATCTCGAAGTAAAGCATATTTATTCTTATAGGCAGTAAGTGGAATACAAGTACTATTATAACTTATGCTAATACCTTTATATGCATTCTTTCCTTCAATCCTTACAGTAACTCTTGTATTCTCATTCTGTATGTAAGTCTGCTGGAATATACATCATCAAAAAGAATTGGATAGATGCTCAAAATTTAAAATTTGTACAACTGGGACTATTTAAATAAATCCTACTCATCAGAATAGATTCTTTTTTTCTTTTTTCTTTTTTCACTTTTTTTATTATGTTAATCACCATACATTACATCATTAGTTTTTGATGTAGTGTTCCATGATTCATTGTTTGCGTGTAACACCCAGTGCTCCATGCAGAACGTTCCCTCTTTAATACCCATCACCAGGCTAACTCATCCCCCACCCACCCCCCCCCTAGAACCCTCAGTTTGTTTCTCAGAGTCCATAGTCTCTCATGGTTCGTCTCCCCCTCTAATTCCCCCCTGCCTTCATTCTTCCCTTCCTGCTATCTTCTTCTTCTTTTTTTTTTTTTAACATATAATGTATTACTTGTTTCAGAGGTACAGGTCTGTGATTCAACAGTCTTACACAATTCACAATAGACTTTAAGTTAACCTAGGACTTTATTGAAATAAAATCATATTAAAATTTTCATGTTTAATATTTATAAAATTCTTAAATCTACTATTGTACCATTTAAAGTTAGGTTTCTTTAACAGGATTTTTAATTTTTAAAAAGTTTTAAAGTTTTGATTTTCTATTTAAGTAATTATTTGGAAAGATTACTTATGTCCTAAGGAACTATAACTATGATGTTGGGAATTTGGGCATCTTCCAGACTGGGGAGTTTCTGGAGAATTTATAAAAGTTCCATTTTATAGTTCTTTCCGGTCCGACTCATCATTTTTTGAATGTTGAGGGCCTGTAAATTCATGGCCTTAAAGAATGGTACAGTATTGAAAGTGCAATTAAGAATAAGAAGATGGAGCTCATTCTTTCCTAAATAAATTCACTCTGGTCCCATTAAAGCTAGTCAGAATTTAAGAATAATACAAGAGCATAGTGCCAATTATTGTTACTTTATGAGCTACTCTTTTGGAACTAAACTGATAAAGAACTATGTTTACTTTTGCTGTGGAATCTAACTTTGGAAGACAATGCAAAGACAATTGGAAGCACTCGTTCTCTCATTTGCAAAAAAAAAAGGTAACAAAATGTTTTTTTTTTCTTTTTTTTTTAAGATTTTATTTATTTTTTAACAGCGAGAGACACAGTGAGAGAGGGAACACAAGCAGGGAGAGTGGGAGAGGAAGATGCAGGCTTCCCGCTGAGCAGGGAGCCCGATGTGGGGCTCGATCCCAGAACCCTGAGATCATGACCTGAGCCGAAGGCAGACGCTTAACGGCTGAGCCACCCAGGCGCCCCATCAAAATGGGGTTTTTATTAGAAGACATATTTAGCAAGAACCATTTGATAGAGGATGGTACTTCTCATATCAACTACTGGATATTTTGGAGTTAAAAAAATTGAGACATTTTAAGCACAGATAAACTAAGAAGTCTAGGTTTCTATAAACCTAGAGGAAACCTAAGATATATGAATCATCCTTTATGGAAAACTTAAATTAACTTGTGCATGTTAGTAGCATTCTAATGATGGAAAAATGGAGATCAGACAGTGGTTTTACAGGAGAAATGGACAATGATCCAGTGATCCTGGGCTGATGAGACCTTGCTTTCTTTGGAGGATAAATATGCAAAATTTTGTTTGTAAAAAATATATTTCATTACATTCAGAGGAACATTCTTGATTGGAAATAAGTAGGATAAGGCATGTGTGAGGTTAGCAGGCAGTCAAATCATAATTTTTTTGCCTGCCCAAGATTTATCCCTATCCTGGTTTGGGGGATTCCCCAGTGTGTTGACTGGTGAGAAACAGAGGGCTTCCCTGCCAGTATAGAAGCTGGGGGACCACAGTTCCCGTCTTGATTCCCTGGCCCTTAGCATGTGGGCATGCACCTGAGATTTGGTTGGTTATTTGCTCCTCACTTAGGCCAGGCTCTGGCGGAAGACAGGGGGACAGCTACGTCCTAAATCTTGACTCCTCAGGGCTGCCTTGGCTTCTGTGCAGTTTCTAACTCAAGTCCTTGAGAATTCCATGAACTGGCATTATCTTTCCACTATATTTCCTTTTTGTGTACATATGGTGGGTAGTATCAGTTTCTTTTGCTTGCAACGAAGATCTCTTATTTTGAAAAAATATTTTTGCATATATTTCTTAAGGGTTTACTACAGTTTTAGTAATGTGCAGATGTTGTAGTTTTATTTACTAAGGAAAATCATGGTCTGTGCCTCCCAAAAATTTACAACCTCAAGCAGGAGGTGAATCAGTATGGAAAGTGCTATGTACAGACTAATAAAATAATCTGAGTGTTAATATGCATGTTAAAAACCGAAAATATTATACAGGATTTTGAGGCAACTCAATAAAGTACCAAGAACTTTTTCACACATGGTAGCCCTACTTTCATTGGGAAGATTTGCACAACAACTCTGTGTGTGTGTGTGTGTGTGTGTAAGAGAAAGAATATTTTAGATTGTTTAAAAACCTGTGCATGACTTCCTCAAAGCTACTCAATCCAAAAACTTACTTTTTAACATGAACCGCTATTTCCAGAGAATAAATATAATTTGAAAGGAAGCCTTAAGATTAAGATCCAATGACTGGGGCACCTGCGTGGCTCAGTCAGTTAAGTGTCTGACTCTTGATTTTGGTTCAGGTCATGATCTCAGGGTGGTGAGATGGAGCCCTGCAGTGGGCCCTGCTCTTAGCATGGAGTCAGCTTGAGATTCTCTCTCTTCCTCTCCCTCTGCCCCTCCTCCTGCTTGCTCTCACTCTCTCTAAATAAATAAAATCTTTTTTTTTTTTTTGACAGAGAGAGAGAGAGAGCATGAGTAGGCGGAGTGGCAAGTAGAGGGAGAGGGAAAAGAAGCAGGCTTCCTGCTGAGCAGAGAGCCAGATATGGGGCTCGATCCCAGCACTCTGGGATCAGGACCCAAGCTGAAGGCAGACGCTTAACCAACTGAGCCACCCAGGTAGTCCATAAATAAAATCTTAAAAAAAATCCAGTGACTGATTTTTCCAATAAAAATAAAGTCCAGCCATCTTTTTTCCTGCCTTCTCATGTCTGAAAACTTCTCGTTTTAAATACTAACAATGCAGGTCTTTTGAAGCTGATAAAGTAATGGAAAGTTTATTTACCAAATGTGCTGATGACCAAGTGCATATGTGAGTCTGCATAATCTACCTGCTAGCATGACATTGGAAATGAAGAAACATATATTTAAGGCATTTTCTTTATTTATAAACTCTGAACTTAACACAGATCCTGTGTAAAGATAAAAGGGAAACTGTTGTTTGTTTCTGAACACTTTCATCTAAAATAGATAAAGTTGTAACTCCCAACTTTGATCCTAGGCTCAATAGTGAAACCTGGTTACATGTTTACAAATGTGAAGATTCCTGGCTTCAAAACTTTCAAAGAAACAACTATCTTATAGTCTTTCAGGGAACTGAGTAGGGGAAATGATTTAGGAACTTTTTTTTTTTTAAGATTTTATTTATTCATTCGAGACACAGAGATAGAGAGAGTACGAGCAGGGGGAGAGGCAGAGGGAGAAGCAGGCTCCCCGATGAGCCAGGAGCCAGACATGGGGCTTGATCCCAGGACCCTGGAATCACGACCCGAGCCAAAGGCAGATGCTTAACCATCTGAGCCACCCAGGGGGCTGGTGAGGATGGTGAGGATGCACAAAGTTATCATTTATCAGAGTCCAAAGCAGGTAAATAATGTACAAAAATACATGACTTTTTAAAATATGGAGGTAAATGCCAGGGGAAAGATTGAGGGTGGCTGCCATGAAAATTAGGACAGGAAAGATGGGGGTCATAATAATAATGACTAACATTTATTTTATGTTTACTGTGTTCCACGCATTATGCATATTGTTTTACATGTTTCTTCACAACAATTCTATGAGGTAGAGTCTTTTTAATATCTTCATTTATTTGGTGAAGAAAGTAGAGCAGAAATATGTCAAATGACCTAGGTCACAGTTAATAAACATGGTTGAAGTAGGAGACAGCTGTTGTTCATTCTAAACTTTTTAATGAAGTTTCACTTTTTCACTAAGTACCTTTATTCATGTAATGAAAATAAAAAGTCATTTAAAAGATTCCAACTACTGAAGATTTATTCACTGTCCTTTTTTTTTTGAAGAAATTAAGTATCCGTGAATTAATATCCCTGAATTGTTATACTGCAAAATTATATTCTTAAAATGTAATAGTGAGAACACTGGATCTGAAAAGACTGTGAATGCTTTAAATTGATGTTTGTGATGTCAGGCAATGCTTTTGGAAGTGGACTTTGTCAGTAAGAAATCCTCCTGGTGAACACTATTCTAAAATGTCAAGCATCTTGAAAGAGAATTATGAGTCAGAGTTTGGCAAATCTTGCATTTACACATGACTTAGGTAATTGTTTCTATTTCATTGAGCACCACATATCCAAATAGATTGAGTTAATTTTAAATTAAAGTAAGATCAGATAAAACTAGGGACAATGTAAAATAAATTAACTTCATTTAAACTTTTACCCCAGAGAAACCAATGTTATTTCTTTAAGATAATTTCTCATAACTTCTTCAAACGTAATTTCTTCAAAAGTAATCAAGAACATACTTGTAAAGATAAACTTTTATTCATAACATGAAAGCCTAGAACCTTGGATCTGAATAAGGCTTTAAGGATTGTTTAGTCCAACTTAGATCAGGTCTACAAATATTTCTACAAACAACCAGAAAATGAGTAACCAGTACCTGTTAAGTGAATTCCATAACAAGGAAATCAAACCTTTGGAGGTCATCCATGGGCAATCCAATTGTGTGTTAAAGACTCTTACTTATTTCAGAGGTACAGGTCTGTGATTCCACAGTCTTACACAATTCACAGCGCTCACCATAGCACATACCCTCCCCAATGTCTATCACCCTTTAAGAATTAATAATCTTGATTAAGAAAGCCTGAAATAACACATATTTATTAAACTAATATATAAAGATAATTATATGAAAGGCAATATGGGCTTTCTCTGGCTCTTTGCTTTCTCATTAGAGTTTATCCAAATCAAAGTGGCAACTAGGGAGAGTCACAAAAAACTTAAGTTTAGGGGGAGATGGGAAAAGGACACCAAACACTATTTTTGTTATCACCATTTATGTAGGGAATAAAGTAAGTAATTTAATTCTGCCTTTATGAGAATCTAAGTCTTGATAGTTTTTTTTATCTATGGCAGCAAACTGTTTATACCCATTTAAAAAAAATATGGTCATTAAGTCAGCTTCGGTATCCAGCAGTGTCTTCTAAATCAGCAGTAGTTTTTACTCACATCTCCTGTGTGGAGTACCACATAATTTATGGTATTTTTGTAAAATATAAAATATCTTTTAAAATGATGAAGCCATTATGCCATGACTTCCATTCTTGAATATGTTCTTTGATGTCACTGATTGTATCCAATATGATTATTTAGTTTACATTTTACTAATCTAGGAGAAGCTAGAGAAGGGGAGACAAGATGAATTTTAAAAGTTGTATATGGTACAAATCCCACATATAAGCCTTCTTAAAATAGATGTTTATACATAGGAAAGAGTTGTCCTTTATTGATTGATCTTACATGGACATGGATTTTAAAAAATCATTAACTCTGATGTTTGGAATGAAAATTTAGGATTAGAACAAAAGACAATATTTGAACATAAAGGTGGTTTTCTGTTTTCACATTTAGTTTTTAAACAGTAGAATTATTCTTGTTAAATGTGGTCTGATGACATTTCACTACTATAAGCAAGAAATAGCTCTTATTTGAAAACAAGGTTTGAAAATGGATGATGATAGGAAAGAGTCAATTTGTGAGAAATAAAATTAGTGAGTTGAATTTTTCACTGGTTCATCTTTAAGTTACCTCTTTTGACTATAACTCTATAAAAGATGAAGTAAGCTTGTTTGATGTGAAGACTTACCTCTCATGCATATGTAGGAACAATTTCAGATATTAGAGTCATTCTAAGTCTACTGAAGCAAAGTCATCCTAATGAGAGGTCATTTATGTACTTGGTTGTAGGTGTTCTTCTATAGCTTAGGGAACATTAAGCATAGTCCTCATGTACATATGTGGGGAAAGCTTCCTTAATATATGACTTACAAACATACTGGGTCATAAGTGGCATGTCATGACGTTGGACTTTAATAATAATAATTAAAAATCTCAGAACCTCTTTAATATTAGGGTATGAAATATCTCTGCTGCAAACTAATATTAAAAGTTTGAATATGTTACATTTATACATAAGAGATAGTGAAAGTGAATACACTTATCCAAGGTGACATCATTGTAAATTGCTATTTTAACACCCAGAGTCAAGGTGAAAGACTAGTTAATGTTCCAAGTAAGTGTCCAAAGCCCCCTACACATTAGCTCTTAAACTTAATTCAGGATTCAAAGAGTCTTACATTCATCATGGATAAGAGGATGAGAAGAAGGGAGGGAAGAAGGGAGAAAGGAAGAAAGAAAGGAGGGAAGGAAGGAAGGGGATCTTACAGGTCTAAGATGTAGCAAAACATTTGGTTTTTACTATATATAATGCAGGTGTAGACAAAAATACAAAATAACACATTTTTTCCTGTAAAACAAGTAAACTCAAATAAACTTCTTATGTGTTATTTCTGTGTGTAACATATTTAACAGTAATAAAGCCATTATATTGTGACTGTGGTTCTTCAATATGTCCTTTGTTTTCCCCGGCTTTAAAATAAATGTTATGCAGTTATTTACTTTGCATTTCACTAACCCAATAGAGCACAATCATTATGTACCTAAATACGCAAAAATATAGCCCCCCATATCAAAACAGTGGTAAACCAAAATAACATTAGAGCTCATTCTGTCCATCATCTTCCTCTCTGTGTCCCTCTCTTTTACTGTCTTCCTAAAAGGAAGGGATGAAAAGTAATATTTAGACATGCCTTTGAAAGTGTGTGTTGTCGGTAATTTTCCCTATTTCATTTCTGTAACAGCCATGTGCAGTAGATACTTTACAGATGGAGAAATAATGGTTCATACAAGATGCCTAGCAATGAGGTTGGATATAGGATCAATACATATGAGTGAATAGTTTTTTAATATACCATCAACAAACAGTTAAGAAACACAAACATGTATATATGCTATTTAAAATATATAGTTTACAACTAAAATTATAGTGGCTCTAGAAGTAAATCTAACAAAAGTTTTGCAAGCCTTGTGCATGGATGTTTTTAAAACTTTGCTGATATATATTGAAGGAAACATAACAAATGCACATGTACCCCATGTTTGTAATGGAAACACTTATCTTGTGAGGATGTCTATTCTGTCTAAATTGATTTATGGACTTGAGACTTATCCAATAAAAATCTAAGTTTTCCATGAAACTTGACAAGCTGATTTTAAAGTTTATATGGAAATACAATGGTTCTAAAAGATAAGTCATGCCTGAACGTGAATTTGGATAATAAATAATTTAGAGAGCAAGATTTTAAAAAACAGGGTAATTAATATAGTCTGCTCCTGGTGCAGGGGTATATAAATTGACCACCACAATAACATAAAAAGTCCACAGATGGTGCCAATAAAATGATTGGGAAAAACACAAACTTGTATTTCCTTAAAAGGAAGGACGTATGTTCAATAAGTAAACCCTTGAAGAAAAGTTTAAATTCACTACAATCAGAAACATGCAGGATGACCCACTATGTTGTGCTCATTCAGCTGGCAGAAAATAAGAAGGAAAATACCCAGTGTTTGAGAGGATGTGGATCAATGGAATTTATTATTCATTACTGACAGCAATTTAAATTGTCACGATCATGTTGAAAACTAGTTATATATGTTAGCTTATGAATTTGAACATATGTACATTTATCCATCCTTAGTTACATATTGGGTAAAAATTTTACACCTTGCACCAGGAGACATAAAGAAGATTGAATTAGCAGCAGTGTTAGTAATTTTAAAAATCCAGAGATGACCTAATTAATTTTAACAAATTAGTGTATATTCACCCAACAGATAGCAATCAAAATGAATGAACTACACTACCTGAAGGTAACAGGACAGCATAAATTCTTCTTCTTCTTCTTTTTTTTTAAAGTAGGCTCCACACCTAGCGTGGAGCCCAACATTGGGCTTGAACTCACACCCTGATATCAAGACCTGAGCTGAAATCAAGAGCCTGAAGCTTAACTGACTGATTCACCCAGGCACTCCAATGTAGGTTATTTTTAATAACATCCTGTTGCATGGAAAATAAAAAACCAGAAGACTTACAGTATGAGTTATTTTATATCTTCAAAAACAAGTAAAACTAGGGCTAGTTCAGGTGTATTCCTTAATTACCTTATGTTCATTATTTTTTCAAAATTAAGAAATTGACTCAAAATATAAATGAAATTAAAGAGAATCATGTGTGAACTTCTGGAAATATGGAATTATGAACCAAAGATTATGATGAATCCCATTCTGTGTAGCTGATGAAAAAGAAATTAGAGATCAGAGAAGTTAATTTGTCTAATGTCATACGAGTATAATGGTACAGAGAATGAATTCAGTCAGTGGGATTTAAATCCAGTATCTTTCCACCATACCAACTTCCCACAAAGAACTGGGATATAGGAAAGAGCAGTTCTTTAAGATAGCTTTGCACCAAAGTTCTACAATTATAGGAGGTGTCATTCTGGCCACTATTCAGCAGTCCAGTAGTTTTCCAAGACACCAGTGTCTAATTTATACAAAATCTGTCTCCCCTAATATTTTTCTGTCCTCATTTGAAAGTAAGTAAATAGGTATAAAAAATGCAGAGACCGGCACTGACATTTTAAATATTTACAATAAACTGAAAGCACATTTTATAATGCATTCTTCCACCCACTTCAACTTAGGCATCTTTTAAAGCATTTCATAACATATTACCTTATCAGAGCTGAAAGGAGCATTTGAGATCATCTCTTCAGATCCTCTTATTCTACAGATAAAGTTCCCAAGGTTACAGTGTTCATAGCCAAATCTGGACTCAAGGTCACTTCTGGTGTCTGAATCCCATGGCGGTTTCTAGCCCTGATCCAGTGACCTGAGGGATTTCCGTCATTCTGGACAGAATAATGCTTTTAGAAGCAATTTGAGAAAGAGAAAGTGAATGCCAAGTATTCTAGCGTATTCCTCATACGGGAGATAGCTCTACCACAAATTTATTACGCTTCTACAAAGTGCAGTCTCAGTAGAATTTAGCAGCTGCTCCCACTGAACCGGCCCCTCTGCTGCTTCAGGTAAAGTTTCTTAGAGAGGATAGAGAAGTAAATCAGTGATCCCTTAGAGTACACCAAAAAATGGTGTAACAATCGAGAAAATGTACTTAGTAATTTAAAATGCTTTATTGATATATTTGAAAAGTGATGCCACTTTGAGAAAACTCAAATTTAACTTCAACATCTTGTGAAAAAGTTTTTTATTCCTTTAATAAAAAGCACTTGGAATGTTATCCAGTCCAAGAAACAACTGTCTTTCAACTCTTTTTGGCTCACCTAAAATAAGAAAACAATCCCCCCCACCCCCCGCAATGTTATTTCCTCTATCTGGAAATCCCTTCTCCTGCCCAGATAGAGATTAGACTCCTGTCTATCACTTGAATTTCAGTTTATATTTTACCTCCGCTGATCTCTCAATTTGTTATGCGTCTTTCCTCGGAATAGTCCGGGTCCACCTCATTTTTACCTTACCACAGTACTCATTACAAGAGAACTTGCTTGAGAGTTCCTCACGTACAAGTCCACCACTGCGTTGTGACCGCTCCATGTCTCACTAAGTGTGCTGGATGTTTGCCATTGTATCTGAGTCCCTTTCTTTCTTCTCCGTGTTCTGCCCTGTATTGTATGAGGCTGGAAGACTGTAGGCTACATTTCCCAGACTCTTACAATCAGTATTCCTGTTAGGTTCAGCTACCAAGAGGTAGAAAGAGGGAGAAGATACTCTTTCTTGAACTTTAACTTAAGAGCAGCAAGGGTGGTGCCAGGAGTCAGGGAGGCGGCAGCGGCAGTGCAAGTGGCCGGGCAGGTTTCCCTCCGTTCCCACAGCCCGTCCAATACCCATGTAAGAAAACTGTGTAGAGGGCGCCTGGGTGGCTCAGTTGGTTAAGTGACTGCCTTCGGCTCAGGTCATGATCCTGGAGTCCCGGGATCGAGTCCCGCATCGGGCTCCCTGCTCGTCAGGGAGCCTGCTTCTCCCTCTGACCCTCCCCCCTCTCATGTGCTCTCTGTCTCTCTCATTCTGTCTCAAATAAATAAATAAAATCAAAAAAAAAAAAACTGTGTAGAACTCCCTGTGTTTGAAACTCCTAGAGTGGTTCTGTTTATTCATATTTGGAAGTAGTGCGATGTTTAATCCAAGATAAGGAGTAAAAAAAAAATAATTTGGTTGAGAGAGAATCCTTACCAATGAAATATGGTTTTAGGTCTGCAGTTTCAAGACTTTGTAGGGACCCCAAACTCTTAATAGCAAAGCAGTCATTTCAAAAAATGATTATTTATTAAATCAGGTTCTTCTCAGTTATCATTTTTGTGTAATGCTAGCATAGACACCCCCTCACTCAGAGTCTTAGGTCATTTGTTAGGTTAGTTCATTGTTGAGTATAAAATGTCAACATAATATATACACCCAGCAAATTAAATGCAAATTTATTTCAAACTTCAAAAGATAATGCTTTGACTATCAAAAGATTAAGAAAGGCCCTTGGAAAAATCGATGAAGACCACAAATATTTTTGCAAAATTTACCTTTCCTGTTTATGTTGTGAAAGTCAGACAGATGCAAATGATGTCTTACCATGTCGTCAGTTCTGTCAGAAAATAATGCAGAGTTAAAGAAAAAGAAGACTCAGCGTGAGTTAGATTATTTGATGGCTACAAATTCTTTCTCTCCTTTCTTTGCAATGCACCATTGCTGCTGCCCCCGACACTAAAGTGGAATCTCTTTCTCTAGCCCCTTAAGTCTGAGCTGGACTTGTGACTTGGTTTGACAAATAGAATGTGCTGTCAGTGACATAGTGTGATGACCTCCAGAGATTAAGCTTCAAGAGACCTTGCAGTTTATATCTTCACCCTCTTTGATCACGGCCCTGAATCATCCACATAAGGTAGCCAATTTAGCCATGTGGAGGACTGAAATGCTCCATCTGTCACCCAATCACCAAACATGTGGAAGAGGCCATCTTGGATTTTCTAGTCCAGCTAAACACCAGAGATAGGAGAAATAAGAAATCATTATTGTCTCCAGTCGTGACATTTTGGGGTGGTTTTTACACAGCAAAATTAGATCAAAAAACAATGCTTGCTTCAGTTTTAGATTATTTTAATAACTAGCAAGGAGTTGCAATATTTTCAAAATTCTTCCTTTTTCATATAAATAATGCCCTTTTTCATATAAAACAGTAAACAATTGGCTATTTCACCAATCCAAAATATTTTTATAGCCAACTTTAAATTATCTTTGGACAGTATTCCATGGGTGAATAAATTTTTGTCATTATCATAAACCTCAATTTCTGAAAGAAAGTGAATGGGCAAGAGGAATGGGCAGGTTTGTGTGAGTGATCAAAATGTTCATCCTAATACAGGTTCAGATCTTCAAGGAAAAAAATGACATGTTTAGTAAGCAGGCCAGTGATTTTGATAATATATGATACAATGAGATATTTTCAGTAGAATCTATGAGTTTCTTAAAATTTTCCTTTATGTGTTTAACAAGAATTAGCAGAGTCATTGGTCAAAGGTACAATTTCTTCAAGAATATGCAGCTTTATATTGTATATCTTCCTCCTTTTGAGGAGATCCTGTGATACTGAAATTTTCTTGCAAATGAATCAGGTGAAGAGATAGTACCTATAAAATTAAACACCCAGAATGTGATGTCATTGTTGTTGTGTGTTGTTAGATATATAACTATATATTCATATACATGTGTCTATATATGTTATATATGATATATGATATATATATAACACATGTACCACAACTTGTGTTTCATGACTTGTGAGAAACACAAAGTTAAGCAAAAGCACAAACACATAAAAGGAAATTAATAATACTAACCTGACAGTGGATCTGTATTCAATGGCATATAAGTGGAGGTCCTTAAGCAAGAAAATTTTGACTTTCTTAATTCAACCAGGGCATTCAGTGAAGTCAAATCTTCCTCAACATAGAATGGGGTATGTTCCAATAAACCCATTGTAAGTTGAAAATATCATTATGTTGAAAATGCCTTTCTTAAACCTAATCTGACAAACATCGTGGCTTAGCTTAGCCTACCTTTTTTTTTTTTTTTAAAGATTTTATTTATTTATTTGACAGAGAGACAGCGAGAGAGGGAACACAAGCAGGGGGAGCGGGAGAGGGAGAAGCAGATTTCCCACAGAGGAGGGAGCCCGATGCGGGGTTCAATCCCAGGACCTTGGGATCATGACCTGAGCCAAAGGCAGATGCTTAACGACTGAGCCACCCAGGTGCCCCCAGCTTAGCCTACCTTAAATGTGCTCAGAACATGTGCATTAGCTTATAGTTGGGCAAACCTCCTAACTCAAAGCCTGTTTTATAATCAAGTGTTGACTCTCCCATGTAATTTATTGAATACTGTACTGAAAGTGAAAAACAGAAAGGCTGTGTGGATACAGATAGTGGGCAGTCTCTTGGCTGTTTACCCCATGATTATGTGGCTAACTGGGAGCTGTGGCTTGCTACCACTGCCCAGCTTCACGGGAACCTGGGAACAAATTCGAAACCTGAAGTACAGTTTCCACTGAATGAGTATTGCTTTTGCACTATCTAAAGTTGAGAAATCATAAGTCGAAATATTGTAAGTCAGGGACTGTCTGTAAAAGAATTTCACAGGGATTCTGTAACTTAAAAAAGTCTCATCATTTTGTGGATATTTTTTTCAATAAAGAGAACATGAATATAATGGATGTCAATATTATATTTTTTTCCATGCAAAAGTGGGCCTGGGATAATATCCTCTGAATATACAACCTGTAACTCAAAAGAGGTCAAAACTGACATTCTACCTCACTGCCCTCTGACAAATATCATATCTATGATAATGTGTTTTAAAATCTAAGGGTGACTATATTAAACTTTTGGTTTGGGCTAAATACATTTATTGACAGCAAATACATTCATAATTATTAGATTTTTGGGAAAGTTTTTAATAGCAGTTTCTTGGATTTATTTTTTTTAAACACTATTGAGGTATAATTGACAGACATAAAGCTGTGTATATTTAATATACACAACTCAAGTTTTCATGGGTTTATTTTTATATTAATAATGATGGGACACATTTATTAAGCCCTCATTGTGTTAAAGAAACTAGGAACTATGTATTATTCTATTTTTATTGAAGTATAATCGACACACCATATTAATTATCCTTATATCATATTCACAACACACTTGGAAGGCAGGTATAAATATCAAGGGTCAGAGAGATTTGGTGTCTTGCTCATGTACATGAAAGGAGTAGAAATTGAGAACTCTTGATCTTGGGTTTCTTCTCTTTCCCATTTCATTCAACTGGGTCACAGTGCTCTCTGTATGTTAACTACCATCAATTTTATTCTATTTTTTAATGTTTCTGTTTTTTTCTTTTATTTTCTCACATCCAAGCTACTCTATTTCAAAATGTGAACTAGAGTATGCACACTAATCTGTGTAAGAAGACTAGTGTATACTTTAGTTACACCGCATGCAGTCTTTCACTTTTATTTATCACTTTGGTAGGGGTATTCAATGCACACCACCAAAATATTGGGTATGAATACTCTCGGTGGTTATTTTGGGCAGTTGAGTTCACTTTTTATCCACAAAGAGCATTTTTGAGACTTTACAGTCTGAAATTTTAATGCACATAATTTCAGTAAGATTGGAAGGAAAATTGCTTTTAAATGCCTTCAATGGAAAAATTAGGTATTGAAATATTGGCATATTATAAAAATGTTACCCAGCCTTTGCAAACAGTGAGAACAGTATTGTCCAGTATGACTTTCTGCTCTGATGGAAATGTTTTCCATTTGCATTGTCCGACATTGTGGCTAATGCGACTGAGCAAATGACCCTAATATTAATCCAGTTAGTGGCTACCATGTTGAATAGCAGGTCAAAATGAAATGACTCCTCGCTTCCATCCACCTCCTAGGGCTGACCTCCCCATCCTGTTCAGACAGCATACAGAAAGGGAGTTAGTCTCTTTAAGATAGCGTATGAATCCTGCAACTGCACTCTTCCTTCTTCTTGCTACTGTAAAGATGGCACCATTACTGTGTTTGCAAAAGTAAGGACCAGTTTTACTTGTAGGAGATTAACCCCAGCTATTCTCCCTCTTCTATTACGGTAGTTTTCTCCCTGAAAGTTGGAGAATTGCTCCCTTTGGGCTCTTTAAGGCACAGCAGCTGCCAGGCATGAAGCTTGCTGTGTGTTGTGGATCTGAAGATCTAGGTAGTGGGTGGATTTGATTTTCCTGGACCTGCCCGAGGCCAAAATTGTTTCTGCTTCATTATTCTGAGAAATGGAAACGTTCCATGAGGCAGTCCAGAGGTCTGAAACATAAATGCTAGTAGATATAAAAGATTTTCAAAGTCCTTATCTACCGAATTCTTTGTTTTCTGCAGTAACTGTGTTCCCTTATGCTTAAATCAGTTCACTATAAAGATATCACAAATCTAAGCATGACATTTTCTAACGTTATGCATTCTTACTGGGATAAGCTTTTTTCTGTCGGAGAAGTAAAACTCAGAATGTTGTAGTCACAAGATTTCACCAAGACAAACTATATAGGAGGGAAATCTTGGACACCTACTTCTCCCTCCCTTAATCTTCCCCTTTCACCACCACTCTCTACCCTTTATTCTGTTTTTCTTTTCTCTTCAACCCTCTTGAATCTGGTGATCTTTGACCTCTCCTAAATCATGGTCATTTCCTAGGAAAAGTACTGAAGTTCAGATGAGGGTGATCAAAGACAATCTCACCTTTTTAGAGTACATGGATTTTAAGCAAAATGTTCTGTTTAAGAAACTGAGTATTTTGTTTTATGCTAAATATATTTAAAACAATGTGACAGAATCAAGGATTTATTTTCTAGCTCCTGAAGTCCCACCCTAATTTTGTGTACCAATTGTTATTATGTGTAAAGTTAACCCTGCTTAAGGGTCAGCCTAATCTTTCTGTATCAAAGAAGACATCTAAATCATGAATGATCATATAGGAACCTTGGATGTCAGTGAATATTGGTGTAATGGCTTATAGTATTCAGTTAGATATGAGATCATCCACATAGTACTTACCGTAAAGACACATTCAAGCAAATTGTTTAGAAAAGAGCTTTTTTAAAAAACAAAAAACAAAATAACACTGTTCCTCCTTCTCTAACCTCTCAATTCCTCATAGATAGTTAACTGACTTTTGATCAGGGACATCATTTAGAAAGAATTCATCACATAATAGCATGCTCATCTTATGTACAACAGAATATATAACACCATTTTTTATCCTGCTACCTAACGTGGAGAACAGGGATCAGATTTATCTTCTTAATTGAAACAACTATAATTAACAGGCAAAATACATAAGGTAATTGGCTTTAAGACACTAGATACCAGGAGACCAAGGACAGTGAACTCTGAAAGTTGAGAAACAAGCAAGGTGAGCTCTACAGTGGCTGCAGCTTATTGCCTGTAGAATGTTTCCAGGCAATGGTGCAGAAGGGAGAGGCCCAGACAGCGTCTGGTGGATTCTCTGAGTTGAGCAGGTGGAGCTGGGGCTTTGAGACCAAAGCAGTTAGAATTCACAGGGGAGAGCACCAAGGAGAAAAGTGTTGCACAGAGGGAACCTTGGACATCGGTGGAGGATTCCTCTTGAGTATTCAGCAGAATGCCATTTAGCACATGTTTGTGAAGAAATTATCTGAGAACAAGAACAAACATTCAAAAATATTAGAGGGAAGACATCAAAAACTAATGATGTAATGTATGGTGATTAACATAACATAATAAAACTTTAAAAATATATTAGAGGGAAGAAATTTGGGCACTTTCATAGGATGTGGAAAAATGTCTATGCCTACCCGCCAGAGGAAGAAAACTCATAATTCACAGGCATTGGCTAGAATACTCAGGAAATTCTGGCCTCAGTAGTAGAGAATAATTAGTCCTAGGCTAAGGACTACTCCAGACTCACCTAAAAACAAAGTGAGAGAAGCCAGACTGAAAAGGCTACATAATGTCTGATACCAATTATATGACATGCTTGAAAAGCCAAAACTCTTGGTAGTTACCAGGGAGTTGGAAGAAGAGCAGGAGAGGGTTAAATAGATGAAGCATAGTAGATCTTTGTTAAGGGCAAGAAACCATTTTGTACTGTATTATTTGTAATTATGTATACACAACCTTATGCATTTCTCAGAAGCCACAGAACCCATAGACCCTTTTAGCACAGAGTTAACCTTACTGTGTGCAATTTTTAAAAAAAATTCATGTAGGAGGGTAGGACTACCTGGATGGAATGAAAAATGTGACAAAACAATTATCTGTATTAGAAAGTATGAAAAACCTCATTTAAGAGGGGTAAAAAAGTTTCTGAACTAAGTAACTTTGGAAATGAGTAGAGTCTGCAAGACTAAAGGAATAGTACCTCATCACTGTAGTTTAGTTGATAAAGGTGTTTTCCATGGGAGTACAGGTTAAAAATTGTGATACTACTCTAAAGGCATATTGAAATTGAACAATTAAGTAAATGAGGGTGTATGGGAGTCAAATTTCTCATTGTTGGAATGGCATTTTATAGGTAAGAAAGAGAAGAAGGCTAGAATAACCCACCTGGTAGTAGATTGAAGTTGGAGACATAACTATGAAATCATATTTAGCTTAATATATATACAAATAAATTGACATGGAAATATTTATAGATATCTGGATATACACAGGTTAGCTATGTACACATATATTTCCTTGCTCTTTCAGCCAAAGGGCCTAGAAGTAAGGATACCAGTAGCAATAAACACACTTAGGACCTAGATACTCTTCTTTAGTAAAAGGAACCAAGGCTCTTTAAAGAAATAGCTGATTCTAAGACAGGGGCAAGAAATATAGAAAATGAGCCTGGAGAATCCTGTGATGCCAGAAATTAAGGAAGTGCTGAAATGTGCGCGCACACACACACACACACACAATGATGGAAGTATGTTAAAAAAAACACAGGATCTAATTGAAAAGGCTACTGATAGAAGCTTTTTCATCTAAAGATGGAACAATTTGAGCAACAAAGTAGAGTAGTATTGGATTATAGACCAATATATAACATAAATATCCATGAGTCCATATGATTGATTAAATAAATAAATTGGGAGAATAGATGAATCTGTCATGCAGAACAATTCCAGGTGGTTTATACAGATATTCTGCTCGCAAGTAGGTGCAGTACAATTCCCCATTCCTGAGTGTGTGCTGCACGTAGGGACTTCCTTCCAAAGAGGAAAGAAGAAAGGATGAAAAGGAAGAGGAATATGACAGTGGGGAAATCTGACACTTTCTACTCGAAGTGATGGAGGTCAATAAGTCATGTTAATGGTACATACTCTTGATATGATGTGATAAAAACGGCACTTTACCTCTATAGTCTTCCTCTTAAAAACTCCTAATTCTAGTTTAATCATGAAAAAACAATAGACAAATCCCATTAGAGGGCCATTGTACAAAACAGTCAACCAATATCCTCAAAACTGCTTTAAAGTAATAAAAAATAAGGAAAGTCTGAATAACTGTCACAGCCAAAAGGATCCTAAGGAGGCATGGAGAGTAAATGTAATGTGGTATCCTGATGGTGTCCTAGAACACAGAAAGGTAAAAATGAAGATTATATGAATAAGATATGGACTTTTAGTTAATGATAATATACCAATATGGGTTCATTAATTATAACAAATATACCAAACTAATGTAAGATGCTAATAATAGGGGAACCTGGGTGTGGAGGGTAAATGGGTACTTTCTGTACCATCTTTGTAATTTTTCTGTAAGTCCAAAATGATTTTTATTTTAAAATTTATTAAAAATACTTACATATTAAATATTTAAAATATTTTCAAATAATATTTATTTTAAAAAGGGAAAATTTCAAGTCATTTAAGACCCCACACTCACTGTATAATATATAATATTGTAATCAGAATATCTAAAATCTTAAATACTTCCTATTAAAAACTAAATTATATTTCATCTTAAATACTGTTGAATGATGCAAACTATGTATATATGCATATAATAGATGCATATATATAATATATGAATATATATTATACATACGTTATATATAATATAAACAGTATACATAGTTATATATATAATTTGTTTAGGTAGGCAAGAATTACAAGTTTTCTTTAATACTGCTAAGGAAAAAAAAGGAAGTAAAGTTGTAGTACCATATAGGAGATTTGCATATTTTTCACTATTACTATTTTTTCTGAAGAGAGCATCCAGTGTTGCCTATAATTTTTATCTTTATTTGCCAATTAAATCTTTATTATGGAAGGGTTGCATCACGTGAGCTGTTAATAGAAAGAGTGCACTGCTAGAGCTTTGGGTGTTTGCAAAGTTGCAAAACTCAATATGTGTCTTATTATCAAAGTCATCACTTACACGATTTGTAACATAGTGATTAGAAGAAAATAAAATAGTAGCACTTAGGACAATAAGAAGTCACTGATGAAAAGTGTATTTGTGCTACAGAATGTTAAGTCCCTTAACTGAAAATGCAATACAAAATAAAAGTAAATACCGAACCATAAGAGACTATGGACTCTGAAAAACAAACTGAAGGTTCTAGAGGGGAGGGGGGTGGGAGGATGGGTTAGCCTGGGGATGGGTATTAAAGAGGGCACGTTCTGCATAGAGCACTGGGTGTTATACGCAAACAGTGAATCATGGAACACTACATCAAAAACTAATGATGTAATGTATGGTAATTAACATAACAATAAAAAAATAGGTAGTACAAAAAAATAAGTAAAAGTAAATACCATTAATAAAATACTAACTCAATAAAGGTTCAACCCCAACAATGACAACGAGTATTTTTGTATGTTTACTGGTTATAGCATAGAAAACATTGTTTATATTCAATATAAATATATTTGGGAAGGGGCTTTTGGCAAAAATTTTATTGTCTCATCAGTAGCTGTTCTGAGATGAATTTTAGTGGGTGTTTGTGTGTGTGGGGGGGGTGATTCCCCAATTCCCCACACCAACAAGCAATTCTCAGGATTACAGAAGGGTGTCCAAAAATTCAACTCAATTCTGACACCATCCACTGAGAGATCACATCAGATTACACAGGTTGAGGGCTCAGTTATTAAGACTGTCCTCCTTCCCCCAACTTTACCTGTACTTCTGACCAACTGGCTATAAATCAGAGGTTCCCACAATCCCCTCCTTGGGTTTGATTATTTTGTTAGAGCGATTCACACAACTCAGAGAAATGTTTTATTTACTAGATTACTGGTTTATTCTAAAATGAGATAACTCCAGAATACCAGATGAAAGAGATGCATAGAGCAAGGTATGGCGAAAAGGATGCGAAGCTTCCATGTCTTCTCCAGACATACCACTCTCCTTAAGTCTCTACACTCTACCTGTTCACCAAACTGGAAGCTCTCCAAACACAATTACATGGGCATGATTAATTAAATCATTGGCCATTGGCAATAGAACTCAATCTCTAGCTCTCATTCCTCCCCAGGAGTGGGGAGGCAAGGAGGTACTGAAAGTTCCAACTCTCTAATCACAGGGTTGGTTCTCCTGGCAGTCAGTCCCCATCCTTAAGTTACTTACGGGTTTTCCAAAGGTCACTTCATTAACATAACAAAGACACATTTATCACCCTTTATCAGGAAATTCCAAGGGTTTTAGTAGCTGTGAGCCAGAAACTGCAGAAGACCAAATATAATATGAGAACTATATTTTGGTCATGTGAATGACCAAATATATATTCCTTAAAACCACAGTATTGCACCTCAAATATATTGTAGTTTTAAAAAGAATCTATTTTGGGGCCATCTGGGTGGCATAGTCTGTTAAGCGACGACTCTTGGTTTCTGCTCAGGTGATAATCCCAGGGTTGTGAGATCAAGCCCCACATTGGGCTCTGCGCTTAGTGTGGAGTCTGCTTAGGACTCTCTCTCCCTTTCCCTTTGCCCCTGCCTATGCATGTGCGTGCACTCACTCTTTCTCCCTCTCTCTCTCAAATAAATTAAAAAAAAAAATCTATTTTGAATAGTGAGATCAACAAAATTGCAGAATGGGAAGCCCAGACCCTCCCTGAAATCCAGAAAAAAAAAAAAAACAGTCGAGATTCAGACACCAAATCAAACAATTGTTTACATGAATAAAAGAAACGAAGGAGTGGCATCTTGATGCTTTCTAGTCTTTTGATGTGACTTTGTTCGCCTGTGGCCTGAAGGTCTTTTTTTCAATCTAAAGTACAATCTAGGAGCCTCCTTGTACACTGTGGTGGGACATACAGTTCTCTGGCAAGTAGTACCAAGAGGAAATTGAAAACCTTGTTTTACAAATTTTAACATTTTGATTTGATTTATAATGCTTTCTCAAGCAGGGCCTGGCCCATAATATGCATATGCCAAACCCTAAGCACCAGCAGTTGTGTTTATCTTAATCGGTGGAAAATATAACCACAAATGCATGCACAGGGAGAAGTGATTTGCGAGTCTGAGTCAGCAGTACAGTGATGTGCAAAATTAGGGCTCTATGCTTTTCTGATTTTCCCCATTCAGATTCTTTTTTTTTTTTTTTTCCTGACATTAAGCACCATCTGGTGGGGATGGAGAAAAGCAGCACTGGTCAGTGGGTCTTGGTGACCAACCCTTTCCTGCCACTAATGGGTCATGTCCCTCTGGCAAGTCTTAATTCCTTTTGGATTTCTCATTTGTGCAAAGTGATTTGTAGAATACAATGATTACAAGAACAACATTGGTTGTGTAACTCCTAGGGGCTTTCACTTTATGGCACTGTCTTGGCATTGAGGTTGATACTTTATTTATCCTCGGGGCACAGAAGAGGAAACAGAAGCAGAGGTGACACATAGCTTGCCCAAGAGCTTGTGCTGAGTGGTGCGGCAGCTGGGGCAGACATTGAACCTGGGCTGCCAGACTCCAGCATTGCCTGCTCAAACCACTACTCTGAACAGTCAGAATGCAGAGATCTAAGGCCAATAAGTAAATGAGGGCCCACTCAGTGCTAGCTACTCAATACTTATCATACACTATATCACAGTGGCTCTTTTAGTCATTATTCTCTTATTATTATTATTTTTTTAAGAAATCAAGGACCAGAGTAATGGAATCACTTAATGAGAACCATAGTGAAAGCTGAATTCATATCTAGGCTCCTCTGTTTGCAAAGTCCACGTTCTCTCTCTCCCTTGCTTCATGTTGTCCGGGCAATCTCTGCCCTGTGTGGTCATCAGACAGGGACAGGTGGTGTGGTGGCTTGAAATGCTGTGGTCTTCTCTCCAGCGCCAGCCTCCACCTCATTCTGTAGCTATAGCCCACCCGTACGGAAAAGCCATCATTAATGGCTACTGTGATAATTTACACTTTGTCCTAAAGAAGTTATTATTGGCATGACAGTTTCAGTTATTTTTCATTTATATGTACTGGTCCTTTTAAAAGCATTCTCTAATTTGTTTTATGGGAACAATTAAGTATAAATTTTTAATAGGAAGACAACTTTTCTCGTCAGGAGAATCCAAGAACCTGTTCTTCAGTGTGGAGTCATTGAAAGTAATGATTTTAGAGCTTTGTAGTCCAGAATGCCAGCCCAGCCTTCTCTCTTACTCACTGTGGCACTCTGGACATACGGCTTAACTTCTCTGCGTTTTAGTCTCTTGGCTATATAGACAGAATGATAGTTCCCTCAAAGATTGCTATAATAATTTAATTAGATAACAAATGACATATAGTATGTGTTCAATAACATTTAATCTCCTTCAATAATTACTTAACATAAATTGTCAACTTGTATCTGCTTTTGCCTAATATATTATATCAGAAAATAAAATCAGGGATGTAGGCCTAGGAATACAAGCAAATGCTCAAACAATGACCTTTCTTTTCTCTGCTGTTTATTTATTTATTTATTTTTCCTAGGGCCTCAAGTTTTAGCCACTGCTGCCAGGTCAGGGAGGAGGTGTCCTCTGATGTGAGGGGCAGTAAGTCCCAGGGTGAGAGCAGTAAAATTGGAGTCAGAAAAACAAAGTCCAGTCTTTGGTACTCTACTTAACTAACTCTATGACCTCTACAAATTATTTAAATTCTCTGTTCTTGTTTTCTCATCTGTAAGTAGGAAAAGAAAAAAATACCTCTTCTGCTTTGTTTGTAGGCAAGAGCCAAATGTATTTGTTTAGCTCTTATGGTTAGACAGGAGGATGCATCTGTCCTATTTCTCCTTATTTCATTCATTCCATAGCAAGGGTACTGTTGCTACAGGCTTATGTGTCTTCTAATTTGTAATCACCAAGAGATGCTTGAGAACTCTAGGATTCCTCTTCTTCTAAAATCTAGCACATGATCAGTTAAATATCTTCACATTTATTTTAAAGAGATTACTTATCCTCTGTGATACCATGTGATACACTTATTATCTGATATTAACCCCATTATTTAAATATTTTAATATTATATTCAAGAAATAGATGGATCAGCCATTAGAAGAGTAATTTTTCTGTAGTTGGTGAGCTTGTGAATTCAACTTTATTCCTCTCTCCTTTAGAGCATTTGAATTATATCTTTACATTGTTTAGTTTTGGGGTGTGTGTGCCTGTGTGTGGGGGGGGTCCCCTTCTTCAGTATCCCATCATTCTTCATTTCAGGCCTTTTGGGAATTTTTATTAAAGAATTTAAGAATGCAGCTGCCTATTCACAGCATGATGTATTCATCAAAATAAATCCATCCAAAGCTTTCGGTTTGTGGGTTTGTCCTCCTGATGCACTAAAATAAGAAATGTTAATTTCTTGCAGACTATTACCAGATGATTCTAAATATCTGCCAAACAGGAATGTCTGTTTCCTTGTGAGGAATTTCCATAATAAAATCCTGGCACTGTAGCTGAAGAGGATAGTTTTATACAAACAGAGAAAAACAACAGCAAGTATTTTCCCTGAGGACAGTTTTAGCTACAATTTACCAATACTGCTTAGTTATTTCTGTCTTCTTTTATGCTTTTGTTTTGAAACATAATGCAGTTTTACCTGGATGCCCTCCCCGGATATTCAGGAATTAGCTCAGTGTGTTGACTGGCTCCGCTAAAGGCAAGACCTCCAGAAAATCGGGAGCCTTCACCGCCTCACCCCTTCCCCCCAGCCTCGTCTCTAGAGGGGAGAAAGGGTTAAGGACTGTTGGAGAATAGCGGGGCGGGGAGGGAGCCCCGAGGAGGCCCCGGAGCAGCAGGCCTCCGCCTGCAGGTGCAGCTTCGGTCAGCGGTGCGGCGCGCGCTGGGCTCCGAGCGCTGCTGTGAATTTGGAGGAGGGACCAGGGCCACTGTCGGGGACCGCCGCCGAGAGGAGTGGGCGTGGCCTGGTCGCTGTGGATGCTTGTAAGGGAAGATGCTGGGGGGGGCCTTTCACTGAGGAGTCAGGGCTGTGTGTGGGGTGTGTGTGTGTGTGTGTGTGTCTGTGTGTGTGTGAGACAGAGAGAGAGGGAGAGAGAGAGGGGAGGGAAGGAGGGAGAGCAACTGAGAGACCCAGAGGTGCTGAAGACCCAGACAGCGCTCGGAGAGCCACTCAAGATCTTTTGGGGGAGCCCAACAAATGTGAACATGGGGTCTATCACCGGAGCTGTCCTCAAGATGCTACTTCTGTTATCTACTCAAAATTGGAAAAGGGTCATAGCTGGGAATTCCTGTAAGTATACAGCAAATGATTTAAAACTTGCAGTGATGGGGGGGGGCTTCTCTGCAAAACTTTAATTCTGTTGTTTTTATGATTATTATTTGTAACTGGCATTGCTGCAAAGCATGTTGCTGTAAATGAAGCCTCACTTAAAAATCTTGCAGATATGACTGGCTTTACCCATGTCTGTCTTTCCTCCTGGTCTGGTCAAAATACGCAAAGTGTCATTTCTTTCTTTTTTTTTTTTTTTTTGTCCATGAGCAGACTCTTATCCTCTCTTCTTTGAATATTCATTGAGAAAGCTCAAGTTCTAGTAAAACATTAAAACATTAAATTAGCATCTTAACCAGGGAATAGCCTGTGAATCCTTTTTAAGGATTACTGAATTTTATTGGAATTATGTGTAACAGGAAAACAACTGGCAGACTTTACCTTATGCTGCATTAGCTTAGATTTTTGAAGTTTGCATTGGTAGACTGATAGCTGGCTGCATCTTTAAAATCATGCCAGGCTAATAGCCGAAATGCACTGCAGAATTCAGGAGCAAACTGGTAGAGGTAAACCCCAGTATTTAGAATTGTGCCCTCACTCCCTAAAGAATGAGATTTGAGTACTCTGGAAAGAGGGGGCTTGATTCCTACATTTTGCTTAAAGGAAAAACATTTAGGTGATTTGTCAGAAGTATGAATTCTTAAAAGCATTATTTTTAACTTTATACATTTGTGATTGAATATTCTAAGTTAATTGATTCAGGGAAGATTTATTAAGACCTATTTCTTATTTAAGTATCACCCAAAATAATTTGGCAGAACTCCCTTCATGCACTTTTTATTAGAGATAGAAAAAGTTTTAAAAGTTGTATTTGGCTTAAAATCCCTAAATGGGAGAATTTCCCCCTCCTCGATAAATGATATGCAAATTCAACTTTTTATCTCTTTCTCTGATTTAAAAAGACAAGCTCATTTGCTCTTCTAGAAGGGGCTGTGAGGCCTGTTCAGGAATTGATGCTGCTGCTGTATAACCAGGTTTAGGTTTAGGGAATACAAATAAGCCAGTAATCAGGCATTTGCTATGGCACAGCCCTGGAACACTCTAAAGCCCTCTGATGTGGGAAAAACATGATAAATGGCCCTTGTGGCACAAGTCAGATGTCCATGCACATTGCGTGGCTACTGTGGTTTCGGGGTCCCATGCAGTATTAACTCATTCAGTGGCATGGTGTATCTGTCACTCTGCAAGAAGAGAACATCCCTCGGATGCTGCACTGTGTTTCAGATTCAGTTTTAATTTAGTTGTATAAGAATTCCATGAGACAAGGAAAGTTGCCTATTCTCACCAAGTCAGAACCTTGGATGGTTGTAATGGCAGCATTTGAGAAGCATTGCAACAGACAGACAGTAACTAAACAGACACACATACCCATGCACACAAAGTTTTGTAGAGAAGGCATAAGTAATTCATCGTCCAACTACAGAAGTTCAACAAAAAAGGAAGGCACTAGAGGTCACTCTTACAATGTAAAGCACATCACTTGAAGCATCCTTCCCTTCAGAAAAGCAGAACTGAACTCTGGCCTGGACACAGTCCTGTCTTTCCAAGGCACTGCCTATACTTGGCTTAATAATATATGAATAGGATTGATTGGTTGTTGTTTGTGTTTGTTTTCTTGAAGTCCAGTAAAAGGCAGCTCGACATTAAATAGCTTTCTTTTGTAATAGATCTTTTTAGTGAAGGGCAGAGGAGCTGCTGAGACCTGAGGAGAGCAGAATATTCAGGAGTGCTTAGCTTTGGCTGGGCCTCTGGCTGACACTTAAAATTTCAACCCTGGTTCTGTATTCTCTCACGTTTGGTTTGTTCCTGACGTGGTTTAATGCTCTTCTAAACATTTGCAAAACTTAAAAAACCTATAAAATTTTAAATTATTAGGAATTATTTAAATAATAAAGTTGGAGTTCTTGGTTACCATATATATTGAGTTGACAGTTCTTAAAGTGTCAAAAATACAAATAAATGCACTCATCTAATTAAAATTGCATTTAATAATTTCTTGTTAATATCACCTAGATAGTATGCTTTGCAATAATATATATGAGAAAAAATTCATTTCCCAATTTTTGTTTTATTCTTTATACTCAGTATTTTTTTTTTTTTTAATTTTTGGAAGGAAGCAAGGTCTGCTTACTACCACGTGCTTCATATGTTTTATCTTGTTCGGAAGAACAAGTGTATATGTTTACCATCAAGGCTGGGATTCATTGTATGGACAAGTGACCATCAACCAGCATAAGCATTTGTATTTTTTGTATTTTTAATTTTTTTCAGCATAAGCATTTTTAAAGTGTTACAGTAACACCAGTAATTCTTTTGGACAAGACTTTATTTTGAAACATGAATCAATCTTGAATACCAATGTTAAAGTCAGGGAGAACTGAATATGAATAAAATTAAAGGTCAGTCTCCCAGGTGAATACAAAGACCTTCTCCCTTTATTTACAGCTGATTCACCAAGAGCAATTCTGTTCTCCACTGAGTCAGCCCCCAAGACGACCCAAGGCTGCCAATGTGAAAGCTTTCATGGGACAGCACTGTAAACCAGGAACAGCTCAGGGATTAGATGCACTTTAATTTGAATGCTAGTTGATCTAATTAATCAACACGGTAACTTCACATTGGAAGGATTCTGTGCAAATACACACATATACATAAACATGTTCACATGTATGTGCACGTGTATATATGTAAATAAATCTGTATAAACCACCAGATGCATGTGCTCCCACATATTTGGTGGCTTTGCTTACTCCTCACCTGTCTAAAGATGAAATATGTTGAATAAACCACATTCTTTGCCTACTAGCGCCCTGCTTGACACTTCAAAAGCAGTGAACCAGCCACAGGTCTTTCCTCTTTATTCTGGTCAAGACAAATTTGTTATTATGTTGAGGTGTTCCTTACATGGAAGTTTAGAGACAGGTCCTCCTGGAAGGGCTTGCTCTCTGATACATTGCACAGACTGTTGTTGGTTTCTTCACTTGCTACCAAGAGACATGAATTGAGAAGGGAGATATCTATTTTTATAGTTATTCTTATGGACCCACAGTTTCTTGCTGAACATTAAGATGTTTTTGGGGGAGAGATTGACTCACCACAAAAGAAGGAACAGGTGTATGGACTAGTTATTTTTACTCTTGCACATCATGTGACAAAGGCTCCCTGGCCTCCTGAGTCTTAACTTTGAAAATATTTAATGCTCACCAAGTAGCTTATGAATAACTTAATTAAAAGTTAAGTTCTTTTTTTTATCTAATTGAAAAAAAAGGTTTATCTGATATCTACTCTGACAGAATCATGGAAAGGATATGTTAAAATCAGCAATAGATGAAGGTAATTGCTTGAGTGGATCATCACTCTTGTGGGCTCAGGGATGCAATGTGAATGCAACTGGACAGATTCCCAAATTGTTAAAACTCAGCCTTGTAATTCTTTCCTGAAGCTTCCTGCTTTTCCTTCTTCTCCCAAGAATTTGTTCCCATGGCAAAAAATAACTAGACTGTAACAGTAAAGTACTGATGATAATATAATTATATGATACAATGCATAAATAGCTGGCCTTTGGACATACCGGTGAGTGTGCATTTTGACTCACTTTTCTAACAGCCATACTGATTTGTTTTCTTCAGTTTGGTGCCTTCTCCCCACCTCTGATTGTATGCATCCCAAATAATTTCTGATAAGGGCAGTCTCCAGCTCTGGGGACGACACAACTCATAGCTAGCTCGGGGTCAAAAATATGACTTTCACAGGACACATAGTGCTCACTCTTAGTAATTAACATTATTGTCTTCTAAAATTTTGGAAATTGTATACAAAAGGTTCCCTTATGGGACCCAATCTCTATATCAAGATTGAATTAATTTACCTCTTCAGTGAAAACAAATTAATAGAATTGCATAACATCAATTGTAAGATAATGTAATATTTAGCTCAGAGGTTGGCCAAATATGGCCCACTGCCTTGTTTTGTAGGGCCAGTGAGCTAAGAGTGGTTTTTCTATTTTTAAATGTTTGGAAAAAAAGTTTTTTTAATTGTTTGGAAAAAAATTAAAAGAGTTCTTTGTGGCACAAAAAATTTATATTCCTCTCATTGGTAGACCCATATGGCAAAAATTTTTATTCAGTTATTATTATTATATTTTGTTATTTTATCAACAAAATTTTCTTAAATTGATTTCCCTCTCTTGATATGAAGACCTATATGATATTCTTTACTATCTGGCCTTTTATAGAAAAAGCCCATTAATCCTTGATTTAAATAACATACAATATAATGGTGAGACATGGGTAGTATATAAATTATACTGCTATGATCAAATTTGGTCTTAATTATTTAGCACAGAAATACATACTTGTGGAATTGTGGTACTGAAATTAGTAGGAACTCTAACAGAAGAGACCTTCAAATTAGTATCTTCCTCATATGTTTCTTCTTAAAGACTTTATTGTTCAGAAATACTGTTATTTCAGTGGTTGTGAATTACTTGTAACTATTTGTAAAGCTTCAGCAGTTTTGGTTGCTAAAGGGGCACCTTCAATCTCAAGTAATCCTGTTAATATAAGAAGTTCAATAAAGTGTATAAGTAATTGCATCTCAGGTATTTTGAATGAAAATTCTGTTGTCATTTTATACTTTCTCATGAGTGTAAATTATCCCATTCCATATACTAATCAGAAACTTGCATTTGGAATCACTGATTATATGAGGCAGATGATCTTATTGGAAGAGTATTCTTGTCCCTGTGACTTTTACAGTAGCAGCTTCCTACAAATTCTGAAATTGGCGAACTTTCTAGGGTAAGTTAAAAAATAGACTTTCATTTAAGCACTGCCCACTGAGAGTTCATAATAACTAGGCAGGTGCCTTTCACCTACTCATGCCAACATAATTAATTTTTATGTAAATGTCTTGTCCATTTGGAGTTGTATTTACTTTTCATTTCCAAGAACTGATCATTGGCCTCATTTTATTTACACTACACTGTTTAATGTAGTTTTTTTTTTAATTTAAGTTAAAAATATGGTGGAATATAACATTTTACAAATTCTTTTCACTGAAATTCTATTGTAACTTTTTTCCCCAAAGTAAATGGGCATGTGTTAACATACTTTATTTTTCATAATTCTGTTTTTAATGGCTCAGCTCTAATGAAGATTTCTCTCTTATGAAAAAACCAATTTCCAAATCAAAGACAACCAAGGACAGTCTTGTAGAGCTCACTGAAATGTGACTTTCTCTGGGTGTCAACAAGAACTATAGTGGGGCTCATGACTATCCACTGTGAACAGATGATAAGGGACAGCAACACCTGCTATTACATGGCTCTGAATTTTTTTACAATAGAGTATCAGTTTTGCTTTATAAATACCTGTTTTTCTCAATTTGATACCATTTTTAGAATTTGAATCACCTTTACTTCAGATAAATCAATATTAGGGCCTTAATATTGTCAACTGATGAGTCCCTCGACCTTTAGGTTGCCAGTTAGTCAGTTTATCTAAGTCCTCCACTCTCCTTTTAAAATCTCTTTCTCGGGATGCCTGGGTGGCTCAGTCGGTTAAGCGTCTGCCTTCGGCTCAGGTCATGATCCCAGGGTCCTGGGATCGAGTCCCGCATCGGGCTCCCTGCTCCGTGGGGAGCCTGCTTCTCCCTCTGCCTCTGTCTCTCTCTCTGTCTCTCATGAATAAATAAATAAAATCTTAAAAAAAAAATCTCTTTCTCTCCTTCTTAGTGATTGAAAGTATTACTATCTGGCCTTTTATAGAAAAAGCCCATTAATCCTTGATTTAAATAACATACAATATAATGGTGAGACATGGGTAGTATATAAATTATACTGCTATGATCAAATTTAGTCAGCTCCTGAAAATATTAGAAAGAGTAGTGAAAGCTTATCCAACATTGTTATGTACATCCCAGATACGCATATTCAGATTGGTAGTGAATATCTCTGGTGAAATATTAAATAATGCAGGCTTTGATCTGATTTTTTCAGTGGGCTGGTATTTTAGTTCTTTCTTAGCTTGATTTTTAAAAATGTTTATTGATTCAGAAATTTTGGCCTCAATAACCTTTTTAGTATTTGTCTAGAATCATTGCTGTTTTTCAAGATAACAAGTATGATGGGGAAAGGGAGACTTGTCGCAGAATATTTGCTTAAAATAGGACATGTTTCAAGAATTAACTACATTCATGTAGTGAAATGAGCTGTGTTGTGGCGGTGGTGGAGTGAATTCTCATAGAATATATGGATAATTGTTTTAATAGGTATTTCACTTAGGAACTTTTAGAAATACTCTTTTAACAAACAGATCTTTAAAAACAGGTTTTGAATTGTAGGATTAAATGCTAAGGACACTTAAAAAGGAAAATCTCAGAAAGAGATATAAATGCCCCAAACTAAATGCAGACAAAAGCCGTGGAGCTTTAGGAGACCTTGTGATTATCACTGAAAGTCCTTTTTTTTTTTGGTAATCAGGGTCGTAATTTATTTTTACAATTGAGATATTTATATCATTCTTATGTTGGCATTTAAAAAAATATATTAAGTTCTTTTTTTAAATTCAGTTAGTCAACATATAGTACATCACTTATTTCAGATGTAGAGTTCAGCAATTCATCAGTTGTGTATAACACCCAGTGCTCATCACATCACATCAAAGTCCTTCTTAAAGGAAGAGTAAACTCATCAAAAAGCCTCAATTAACCAAATATATTTAAATGAAAATGTTTACCCTGGAGATTAATATTGTAATTTGAAGGCTTTCAGGGTTTAAAAAAAGATTTATAATTTCTTGAGAAATAATAGTTTACCCATAACTCTAAATTATAGTAAATTGTATTTCTAAATAATGGAGGTGTCATTGACCATTGGATTATCTTCTTGACTGCTTTTTGGGGGGGGAAACTCTGATTTCCACACTCAAATTTCTTCAATGAGTTCTAAAGCTGTAGTTGTCTGTGTGCTTCAAGTAGGTATACATGTATGTATGTATGCATATGTAATTTTTTATTTGACTTCTAGAACCAGCTTTCCTTGTTTTTAGTCAATGAATTTAGACCCTCTACAAAGCTGATTGCTCCAGGTCCATTTAGTAAAGACCAAATCTGATATGCTACTGCACAAGTAAAGATATTTTTGTTTCCCAATTGATTTCTGGAGGGTAAAGTTTTTGTCAGAATGTCTTTTGCTAAGGTGTTCAGGTACTATGTACTATTATGTACCATGTACAGTATTATGTAATGGTAAAGAATATACATGTAAAATCTGTTACAAATTATTATTATTCCATTCTTTTGAGGAAAATTGTTATTTGGAAGAGAAAGAGTATGTGTTTGGTTTGGGTTTTTTTTCCCTCCAATGAATTTTTGTCATGGTTCACGGAAAAGTGGTACTCTGGTAATAAAATCAGAGATATAGCATAACAGGAGGTAAAAGTGGGTCTGTTTATGTTACAGTTAATGAGTCATTCCAATGTAATAATTGGGAAAGTGAGTGAAGCTTGAAAACATTTGACATTTTAAGTAGTTTAAAATTAGTAACTATAAAAGTTTTAAATGCTGGTAGTATTTAATAGAGCAGTGATGAAATTTACCTCTAAGATTTTTAAATCACAAGGGAAAAAATGGTATGATATGTATCTGTTGGCTATAGCTCTAATTACTTTTTTTATTAAGTACCTCTCATTACTTGGCAGTGCTCTAGAATAAGATATTATGTGCTTTTAAATCATAAAAGACATATTTGTTTCTGTGACCACTCCCCCCCCCCCCCCCCCCCCGCTGACTGGCAATTATGGTACTTACAACTGAGGTCATAGGTTGATATTAGTTTAGAAACATCATGTAAATATGTAAATTCACCTGCCTTCATAAATTACGTTTATTGTATAGTTTAAAAGCAAACTATAACCTATAATCATATTACTTGACTTACTCTGCAGTTATAACCTATATAGAGAGATTTTTTTAAAAATGCCCTTTGAGTCAAGGGCACTGATAAACTCTTTTTGGAATTAGTTGCAAGCTTTGGAGTTGGTAGATGCCTAGATGACACTGAATAGATATCTGAACTGAATGGCTCACAACTGAGAGCCCAACAGTTTCCTATCAACCTGACCTTTGCTATATCAGAGCCAAGAGAGAGATTTTGGGGAAAATTTGAGAAAGTTAATTTTCTCTCTGGGCCAGTAGCTGTGCTCTAAGAGATTGAATATATATCTATGTTCAAGACATCTTTAGTTTTCAAAGATAATATGTGTTTGTCTTTTTTTAAAAGTTATTATTATTTTTTTTTATTCTTATGTTAATCCCCATACATTACATCATTAGTTTTAGATGAAGTGTTCCATGATTCATTGTTTGTGCATAACACCCAGTGCTCCATGCAGAACGTGCCCTCCGCAATACCCACCACCAGGCTAACCCATCCTCCCACCCCCCTCCCCTCTAGAACCCTGTTTGTTTTTCAGAGTCCATCGTCTCTCATGGTTCGTCTACCCCTCCGATTTCCCCCGCTTCATTCTTCCCCTCCCGCTACCTTCTTCTTCTTCTTCTTTTTTTTTTCTTAACATATATTGCATTATTTGTTTCAGAGGTACAGATCTGAGATTCAACAGTCTTGCACAATTCACAGCGCTTACCAGAGCACATACCCTCCCCAGTGTCTATCACCCAGTCACCCCATCCTTCCCACCCCACCCCCCACTCCAGCAACCCTCAGTTTGTTTCCTGAGATTAAGAATTCCTCATATCAGTGAGATCATATGATACATGTCTTTCTCTGTTTGACTTATTTCACTCAACATAATACCCTCCAGTTCCATCCACGTCGTTGCAAATGGCAAGATCTCATTCCTTTTGATGGCTGCGTAATATTCCATTGTATATATATACCACATCTTCTTTATCCATTCATCTGTCGATGGACATCTTGGCTCTTTCCACAGTTTGGCTATTGTGGACATTGCTGCTATAAACAACGGGGTGCACGTACCCCTTCGGATCCCTACTTTTGTATCTTTGGGGTAAATACCCAGTAGTGCAATTGCTGGATTGTATGGTAGCTCTATTTTCAACTTTTTGAGGAACCTCCATACCGTTTTCCAGAGTGGCTGCACCAGCTTGCATTCCCACCAACAGTGTAGGAGGGTTCCCCTTTCTCCGCATCCCCGCCAACATCTGTCGTTTCCTGACTTGTTAATTTTAGCCATTCTGACTGGTGTGAGGTGGTATCTCATTGAGGTTTTGATTTGGATTACCCTGATGCCGAGCGATATTGAGCACTTTTTCATGTGTCTGTTGGCCATTTGGATGTCTTCTTTGGAAAAATGTCTGTTCATGTCTTCTGCCCATTTCTTGATTGGATTCTTTGTTCTTTGGGTGTTGAGTTTGATGAGTTCTTTATAGTTTTTGGATACTAGCCCTTTATCTGATATGTCATTTGCAAATATCTTCTCCCATTCTGTCGGTTGTCTTTTGGTTTTGTTGACTGTTTCCTTTGCTTTGCAAAAGCTTTTTATCTTGATGAAGTCCCAATAGTTCATGTTTGCCCTTGCTTCCCTTGCCTTTGGCGATGTTTCTAGGAAGAAGTTGCTTCGGCTGAGGTCAAAGAGGTTGCTGCCTGTGTTCTCCTTTAGGATTTGGATGGACTCCTGTCTCACATTGAGGTCTTTCAACCATTTGGAGTCTATTTTTGTGTGTGATGTAAGGAAATGGTCCAGTTTCATTCTTCTGCATGTGGCTATCCAATTTTCCCAACACCATTTGTTGAAGAGACTGTCTTTGTTCCATTGGACAGTCTTTCCTGCTTTGTCAAAGATGAGTTGACCATAGAGTTGATGGTCCATTTCTGGGCTCTCTATTCTGTTCCATTGATCTATGTGTCTATTTTTGTGCCAGTACCATGCTGTCTTAATGATGACAGCTTTGTAATAGAGCTGGAAGTCCAGAATTGTGATGCCGCCGGCTTTGCTTTTCTTTTTCAACATTCCTCTGGCTATGCAGTGTCTTTTCTGGTTCCATACAAATTTTAGGATTATTTGTTCCATTTCTTTGAAAAAAGTGGATGGTATTTTGATGGGGATTGCATTGAATGTGTAGATTGCTCTAGGTAGCATTGACATCTTCACAATATTTGTTCTTCCAATCCATGAGCATGGAACGTTTTTCCATTTCTTTGTGTCTTCCTCAATTTCTTTCCTGAGTATTTTATAGTTTTCTGAGTACAGATCCTTTGTGTCTTTGGTTAGATTTATTCCTAGGTATCTTATGGTTTTGGGTGCAATTGTAAATGGGATTGACTCCTTCATTTCTCTTTCTTCTGTCTTGTTGGTGTATAGGAATGCCACTGACTTCTGTGCATTGATTTTATATCCTGCCACTTTACTGAATTCCTGTATGAGTTCTAGCAGTTTTGGGGTGGAGTCTTTTGGGTTTTCCACATAAAGTATCATATCATCTGCAAGGAGTGAGAGTTTGACTTCTTCCTTGCCAATTTGGATGCCTTTGATTTCTTTTTGTTGTCTGGTTGCTGTGGCTAGGACTTCCAATACTATGTTGAATAGCAGTGGTGATAGTGGACATCCCTGCCGCGTTCCTGACCTTAGGGGGAAAGCTCTCAGTTTTTCCCCATTGAGAATGATATTCGCTGTAGGTTTTTCATAGATGGCTTTTATGATATTGAGGTATCTACCCTCTATGCCTATACTCTGAAGAGTTTTGATCAAGAAAGGATGCTGTACTTTGTCAAATGCTTTTTCTGCATCTATTGAGAGGATCATATGATTCTTGTTCTTTCTTTTGTTAATGTATTGTATCACATTGATTGATTTGCGGATGTTGAACCAACCTTGCAGCCCAGGGATAAATCCCACTTGGTCATGGTGAATAATCCTTTTAATGTACTGTTGGATCCTATTGGCTAGTATTTTGGTGAGAATTTTTGCATCCATGTTCATCAGGGATATTGGTCTGTAATTCTCCTTTTTGATGGGGTCTTTGTCTGGTTTTGGGATCAAGGTAATGCTGGCCTCATAAAATGAGTTGGGAAGTTTTCCTTCCATTTCTATTTTTTGGAACAGTTTCAGAAGCATAGGTATTAATTCTTCTTGAAATGTTTGGTAGAATTCCCCTGGGAAGCCATCTGGCCCTGGGCTTTTGTTTTTGGGGAGATTTTTGATGACTGCTTCAATTTCCTTAGTGGTTATAGGTCTGTTCAGGTTTTCTATTTCATCCTGGTTCAGTTTTGGTAGTTGGTACATCTCTAGGAATGCATCCATTTCTTCCAGGTTATTTAATTTGCTGGCATAGAGTTGCTCATAATATGTTCTCATAATTGTTTGTATTTCTTTGGTGTTGGTTGTGATCTCTCCTCTTTCATTCATGATTTTGTGGATTTGGGTCCTTTCTCTTCTCTTTTTGATAAGTCTGGCCAGGGGTTTATCAATCTTGTTAATTCTTTCAAAGAACCAGCTCCTAGTTTCGTTGATTTGTTCTACTGTTCTTTTAGTTTCTATTTCATTGATGTCTGCTCTGATCTTGATTATTTCTCTTCTCCTGCTGGGTTTAGGCTTTATTTGCTGTTCTTTCTCCAGCTCCTTTAGGTGTAGGGTTAGGTTGTGTACTTGAGACCTTTCTTGTTTCTTGAGAAAGGCTTGTATTGCTCTATACTTTCCTCTTAGGACTGCCTTTGCTGCGTCCCAAAGATTTTGAATAGTTGTGTTTTCATTTTCATTGGTTTCCATGTATTTTTTTTAATTCTTCTTTAATTTCCTGGTTGACCCATTCATTCTTCAGTAGGATGCTCTTTAGCCTCCATGTATTTGAGTTCTTTCCAACTTTCCTCTTGTGATTGAGTTCTACTTTCAAAGCATTGTGGTCTGAAAATAGGCAGGGAATGACCCCAGTCCTTTAGTAGTGGTTGAGACCTGATTTATGACCTAGGATGTGATCGATTCTGGAGAATGTTCCATGGGCACTAGCGAAGAATGTGTATTCCGTTGCTTTGGGATGGAATGTTCTGAATATGTCTGTGAAGTCCATTTGGTCCAGTGTGTCATTTAAAGTCTTTATTTCCTTGTTGATCTTTTGCTTAGACGATCTGTCCATTTCAGTGAGGGGGGTGTTAAAGTCCCCCAGTATTATTGTATTGTTGTCGATGTGTTTCTTTGCTTTTGTTATTAATTGGCTTATATAATTGGCTGCTCCCATGTTAGGGGCATAGATATTTACAATTGTTAGATCTTCTTGTTGGATAGATCCTTTAAGTATGATATAGTGTCCTTCCTCATCTCTTATTACAGTCTTTGGTTTAAAATCTAATTTGTCTGATATAAGGATTGCCACCCCAGCTTTCTTTTGGTGTCCATTAGCATGGGAAATGGTTTTCCACCCCCTCACTTTCAATCTGGGTCTGTCTTTGGGTCGAAAATGAGTCTCTTGCAGACAGCATATCGATGGGTCTTGTTTTTTAATCCAGTCTGATAGCCTGTGTCTTTTGATTGGGGCATTGAGCCCATTTACATTCAGGGTAACTATTGAAAGATAGGAATTTAGTGCCATTGTATTGCCTGTAAGGTGACTGTTATCGTATATTGTCTGTGTTCCTTTCTGGTCTATGTTGCCTTTAGGCTCTCTCTTTGCTTAGAGGACCCCTTTCAAGATTTCCTGTAGGGCTGGTTTTGTGTTTGCAAATTCCTTTAGTTTTTGTTTGTCCTGGAAGCTTTTTATCTCTCCTTCTATTTTCAATGACAGCCTAGCTGGATATAGTATTCTTGGCTGTATATTTTTCTCATTTAGTGCTCTGAATATATCCTGCCAGTCCTTTCTGGCCTGCCAGGTCTCTGTGGATAGGTCTGTTGCCAATCTAATGTTTCTACCCTTGTAGGTTACATATCTCTTCTCCCGAGCTGCTTTCAGGATTTTCTCTTTGTCTATGAGACTCGTAAGTTTTACTATTAGATGTCGGGGTGTTGACCTATTTTTATTGATTTTGAGAGGGGTTCTCTGTGCTTCCTGGATTTTCATGCCTGTTTCCTTCCCCAAATTAGGGAAGTTCTCTGCTATAATTTGCTCCATTATACCTTCTGCCCCTCTCTCTCTTTCTTCTTCTTCTGGGATCCCAATTATTCTAATGTTGTTTCGTCTTATGGTATCGCTTATCTCTCGAATTCTGCCCTCGTGATCCAGTAGTTGTTTATCTCTCTTTTTCTCAGCTTCTTTATTTTCCATCATTTCATCTTCTATATTACTGATTCTCTCTTCTGCCTCATTTATTCTAGCAGTTAGCGCCCCCATTTTTGATTGCACCTCATTAATAGCCTTTTTGATTTCTACTTGGTTGGATTTTAGTTCTTTTACTTCTCCAGAAAGGGTTTCTCTAATAACTTCCATATTTTTTTCAAGCCCAGCTAGTATCTTTAAAGTGATGATTCTGAACTCTAGATCTGATATCGTACTAATGTCCGTATTGAGTAGGTCCCTGGCAGTCGGTACTACCTCTTGTTCTTTTTGTTGAGGTGATTTTTTCCGTCTTGTCATTTTGTGCAGAGGAGAATAGATGAATGAGAGAACAAAATGCTAGCAGAGTAACAACGTCCCCAGAAAATATACTCTAAACAAATCAGAAAAAACCTGAAGCAGTGGGAAAAGAAAGGGAAAGAGAGAAAAAAGAAAAAGAAAAAAAAGAAAAAGATAAAGATAAAAACAAAAACAAACTAAACAAAACAACAACAACAAAAAAACCAGAATGTGATCAAATATGATCAGGCTGGTATATAGATCAGTGCCACACACTAGGTTTGGGGTGTATTTTGGTCTTTTAGAAGAAAGTGCCTCCCAAAATTTTAAAGAAAGAAAAACTTATATATGTACAAAAATAAGGGTTGATATGATGAAGGGATGGAATATGACTGTAAAGATGGAAATTATAAAAAATTTTATAAAAGGAATTGATAAGAAGTTGTTTGAAAAAAGAAAGAAGAGGATTTAAAAAAAGAAAAAAAAAGGGAGAGGATGTGATCAGGCAGGGGAATAGAAAACACCATATACTAGAGATTTAGGGTATATTTTGATCTGTTAGAAGAAACTATCTCAAAATTTTAAAGAGAGAACAACTTATATATATAAGCCAAAAACACGGGTAACTACTATGAAGGGATAGAATATGACTCTAAAAATGAAAAATAAAATTTTTTTTTTTTTAAAAAGGGATTGATCAGATGTTGGTTGAAAAAGGGAAAAAGAAAAATTCAAAAAGAAAAAAAAAAGAAAAAAAGACAGTTAAAAAAAAATTAACTTTGAAAGACTACAGAATCATGGTAAAAAAACCATGAATTCTATGTGCAGTAGTCCCCTAGAGCTGGAGTTCTGCCGTTCTCATTGATCGGTAAACTTGGTCTTGGCTGGCTGTTCTCGCTGATCTTCTGGGGAGGGGCCTGTTGCCGTGGTTTCCAAATGTCTTTGCCGCAGGCAGAATTGCCCCGCCCTTGCCCCCTCCCAGCTAAGTAATCTGCTCAGGTTTGCTCTCCGGGGCTTTTGTTCCCTGCGAGCTTTCCGTACAGCTTTGGAGGCGGAGAGTGAAAATGGCGGCCTCCCAATCTCCGCCGCGGAGGAGCCGAGATCTCGGGGCCCCGCTTCTCAGTGAGCCCCCAGAGAAAAGCCGTCAGTCACTCCTGTCTCCCCGGTCTCCAGCCGCACTCCGTGCTCACCCGGCCTGTGACCGCGTGTTTCTATCTCTGGCACCCGACCCCGGGTGGAGTCTCCAAACCCAGCAGATCCCTGCGGTGCACTCCCGCGCGGCTCCTCCCAGGGGAGGAAGGTGAGTCTCCCCGGATCTGCCGCTTGTTGGGTCCCTGCTGGAGGAGCAGGGGCCCGACTGTGCCGCGGATCACGGTTTATGGCCACCCCGAGCTGAGAGCCCGCGCCTGGGCTCCGCCTCTGCAGCCGGCTTCCCTGCTCCGATACCTGGGAGCTCTGCCACACTGGGGCACCCCCGGTCTTTCTGTGACCCCGAGGGTCCTGAGACCACACTGTCCCGGAGGGTTCCACCCCCCGCTTAGCCACCAGAGTGACGTCCCTCAGTGGAGCCGACTTTTAAAAGTTCCGATTTTTTGCTCCGCGGCTCTATCACTTGCCAGAAGCGGCCGACGGAGGCCCCTCCCCCGCCGTCTCTCCTCCCGAATATCGCCTCGGATTCACTTCTCCGCACGTCCTACCTTCCAGAAAGTGGTCGCTTTTCTGATGAGAAAGTTGTTGCTCTTCTTTTCTTCGATCTCCTTTTGAGTTTGTAGGTGTTCAGAATGGTTTGATCCCTATCCAGCTGAATTCCTGAGACCAGACGAAATCCAGGTCTCCTACTCCTCCGCCATCTTGCTCCGCCCCCCTAAAAGTTATTTTTATTAAAGATTTTATTTATTTATTTGAGAGAGAGAAAGAGAGAACAAGCAGGAGCAGGGAGGAGGGGCAGAGGGAGAAGAAACAAACTCCCCACTGAGCAGGGAGCCCAACATAGGGCTTGATCCCAGGGTCCTGGAATCATGACCTGAGCCAAGGCAGATGCTTAACGAACTGAGCCACCCAGGCGCCCTGTGTTTGTCTTTTAAAATCAGATCAGCAGATAGCCAAACAGAAGGAAGGAGCTAAATTGAAAATGGTCTGTAAGGGAAATGAGTTGCTGAGATGAAATTGTCATTTTGTGTGTGTGTGTGTGTGTGTGTATTTGTATGTGCGTGTGCACATGCACGCATTCCCGTGCACATGTTGGAAGATATTGTTGTGGAAATTGGGAATCGTCCATATTGGTAGAGAAATGGAAAACATTGTCCCTGGGTGGCACATTTTTAATTAAGTAGTGTTGGAATATAGAATAAGAATATTTCTTAGTTTCTACCATACCAGAATAATCTCTGGTATAGTTTTAAAACAGTATGTGGGATTAAAAATTAGCAAGGGGTCTTTCTAGATTCAATTTAAACTCCTCCCAAACAGAGGGGCAGTGTTGCCCTTTTGTGATCCCAAAGTGCTTTATTTTTTGACATGGAGATCTCAGGGACCCCAACATTTAACTCAACTTCTAGGTTGCTAGTCTTTCTGAACATGACAATGAAGGCAGAAAATGGTGGGAGAGATTTTGGCTTCAACACCACTAGATAAATTGAAGCAGAATGTAACTCTCAAAGACAATGCAGTAGAATGACACTGGTACCAAGAGAAGGGCATTATAAACAAAGTTTAACTTGGCTCACATCATTCACTTTTATCTCTCAATTTTGGCTGATTTTGTACAAAAAGAATCTATCTCCAAGGCAGGAAGCTGCATGAAAGCTTAGTGATCCTCATAATTAAGGATTTATAATACATATTTACATTTGCCATGTTTTATATGTTTAAGACTTAATTAAAAGAACATTGCTGAAATAAAAACAATTCTATCTTAAGTGGTGCTGAGGGAATTCTGTGCAAGGTTATAAAGCTGCTCAGATAGGCTCTTTTGTTCCATTGTGTATATGATTTCTGTGCTTATTTGAAGTGTTGTGCTTTAACATGGAGCCTGTATTATAATCCTGTTAGGAAAACGTCAGGTGCCTGTAAAATGTCATAACACAATATTTTAAGTATCATAAGATGTATAGCCTTTCCTAAAACAAACAAAAGAGAGGATGATTTGGGAAAGGAAGTAGGAGTACAGTTAAGAAAGCAAAGAGCAAACACTTAAACTCATAGTATCCTACAGGACCTAATCACAAAACAGAACACAGTGAAATAAAATATTTCATAGTCAGATATCTATTAGAGAAATGGAAAAGGCAGGCTCATAAAAATCTGATACAGAGTTTTAGGTACTAAGAATAAAATGATGATCACAATAATTTGCTATGCTTGACATATAAAACTGTGCCATTTTACTGGTGTGGCCTTGTAAATGACCACATTCATTTCTTGAAAGCCTTTCTGTGTGCTTGCCTATGGAATGGTTTCTTTCCCTCTCTATGTATATATATAATTGCAACATGAAATAGATTAGCATGAAAAGAATGTATGTAGTAGTATTAATCACTGAAACATTCTCCAGAGAAGATGCTTGCAGTTCTCTGATTTTCTGAGTTAGCAAAATTGAGCCTTGATCATTTTCCTTTTTCCTTCTCCTGAATACAAGGATGATCAGGCTGTGGCATCTGTCATCTTAGGGATTGCCAGGGTTGATTTGGCTGGTAGGACCAGCGTGGCAGCTGTCTCCTTCCCTCACGACTTCCTGTAACTTCCATTCCTTCCGTTCCCCATCATGCATGATTTTTAAATACTACACATATTATTGTATTTTTAGGTAATCCTGCCATAATGCATTGATATCTTTAATCAATTTTTAAGGTTTTATCAAGATAACTCCTGCCTTGTAGCTCTATCTCGTTAGGTGCTTTCAATAGGAAGTTCAGCCTTATTAGCATAGCAAGCAAGTTATCTTCCTCCTCTGTATTTGCTGATGGCTCCATGTTTGTCTCCCTCACAGTGCTGCCCCTCCCCATGTCCTCTGGCCTCTGTGGCCTGGCCTTTACATCTGCTGTTCCCTTTGCCTGATGGCCATCAATCCCTTCCCTCTAAATCCTCCTGGAAAACGTCTACCTAAAGCAAGCCTGACTTCCTTGCTCTGTGGAGTCTTACCTGATCAAACCATCTCAACTGTCACCATCTTGGCAGATACTCCATAGCACCTTGAGTGTTCGCTTGTTCCTGCCCTGATCGTAGACTCTCAAACTGTATTTTTCGAGAGTATGTCTCCTTTACAAAACGGTGAAATCTTTGAAAGGCAGAGGTATTATTTTAATCATTTCTGTGTCTGTAACACCTGGCACAGTGCCTGGAGAAAAGAGGATATTCAGTAGATGTGGAAAGAATACACCAAAAGGTGGCTTATCTGTATATTTTTTCAGTTGAAACACCAAAAAAGAGAGGAGACGAAAAGAATCAGGCTAGATAAACTGGAGCGCTGTGTATTATTTTAATGATAAAAATGTCATTTTTATTTAGGGGACCACTTATTTTTGCCTTTTTTAAGAAACTTTTTTTTTTTGGATTTTGTATTTATCTCTATTATATTTCATTTAGATAGGCTGAGTACTTTATTCTGGTCTGTCATAATCCATTAAGATGCATACTATCATGGCCAACCAACTCTTATTGGCTCTTTCCCTCCCTATCCCCTTTCATATGTATAGCAAATATAATTTGACAGACTGGTATCTCCCATCCTGTTTGGACTGAGGACCCTCAGTGAACAGGCCAACACAAAATACGTCATGAGTATAAAGTTGGAAGCGCATCTGCCCCCGTCCAGGCCCTCCTTGCATCTCTCCATCTCTGCAGCAGCTGTGATGTGATCTCCTCCAGTTTGGAAATTGTACTGAAAAGTTGTCCCCACATTCTGGAAAGAAATCTTCGACTTCATCTATCTTGGTCTTCAGTTCCTTTATGTTGGCTTGTATTTTATATTTTCCCACTTGAAGACTTTTTTCCTTAACAGAGGGTGGAAGAAAAATAAAATTAGTTCTCTATTTTTTTTAATTTTCATCATCAGCTTTATAAAGAGTATAACCACAGCTTTCTTGCACTTCTCTTGCCTACAAACATAGGCAAAACTTTCTTCACTGCCTTTAGCTATGTTTATAAGCATTTGTGAGTTCCAAACTTTTATTTTCCTCTTAGACTTGTACACACATTCTTTTTGTTAATTTCCTGTAAATCTTCATCACTCTTTTTAGATTCCTGTCATGTTTCTTACTCCTCATTGTGTACCTTTGTGATTTTCATTGCCAGAATTGTAGAGTTCATAGTTTTCTGCATATGCTGACATACGTTATCATTCATATTGACAAATATTCCTTTTGCACTGGGCTCTGTGGACTCTAAGGTGGTGGAGGCAGACATTACTATTATTATTCTACAAACTAGGAAATTGAAATTTAGGAGGTACTTCCAAAGCCACCGAGTAAGGAAGAATAGAGCTAAAGACTTGGACCCGATTTCAATGATGCTAAATCCATTGCTCTTTGAGATGGAATACACTCATCTTCTCCATGAGCCTTTGAAATCACCTCCCCTGAGTATTAGAACCCACACATGCCTGTTCTCAAGGTTCCGTCTCTGGCATGATAAATTAGAAGGTGACATGCTTACCTTCTTCCAAGGATTCTGTCACTTGCACCTTATTAACAAGCTCTTCCTTACTCTTCAGAGTAAAGTGTCAAACATCACTCGGCATATGTAACTATAAAATATCCTCCTCTGAATGTTCATTGACTCCCCTTGCTCCTTGGTACCAGAGACCTACCCACTCAGTCTAAATTCCTTCTTTGAGTCAATTCTAAGAACAGGTTGTAAGGGACTGAAAAAGCTCAAATCACCCAAGAAAAACCAACTCCTTTCTGCAAGCTTGCAACACCTGTGACCCGGGCATTCTGCCAGCATTGTTTCTTTCTCTGTTACATCCCTCTCCTTGCCCATTGCCTTCTCCATTCCCTTTGGGTGTTGTATTAGTCCGTGAGGGCTGCCATATCAAATACCACAGGCTGGGAGGCTTAAACAACAGAAATTTATTTTCTCACCATGCCAGAGGCTGGAACTCAAAGATCAAAGTGCTGGCAGGGTTGGTTTCTGGTGAGGACTTTCTTCGTGGCTTGCAGATGGCCACCTTCTTACTATGTCCTCACGTGGCCTTTCCTCTGTATGCATGATCTGTCAGAGAGATCTCTGGTGTCTCTTCCTCTTCCTATAAGGATACCCGTCCCATCCCATGATGAGGGCCTGTCCCACTGAAGGCCCTACTTTTATGATCCCATTTAACCTTAATTACCTCCTTAAAGACCGTGGCCCCAAATATAGTCACATTGAGGGTAAGGCTCCAATATATGAATTTTGAGGTGGGGGTCACAATTCAGTCCATAATGAGTGCTCTCCCTGTCTCAACTACCTGAATAAAGTAAATCTTCTCTTGATATTTGGGAAAATTTTTGCAAGTTCACCAGCAGATACATTATTTTTACTGATTGAAACATATCAGGTGAGTGAAGTTGTCTTCCAGTTGAATCCCTCCTCAGTGGCATTGCTAGGATGACACACAAGGTGCTCATCCGTTAGTTTCTGCTGCCTGGTTGCTAGCTACCATCGCCCTTCAGTGTTTCTTTCCTTTTGTCTGCGCCTGGTGCTCTCTACCTGTCTCCACCTGAGAGTTTCTGATATCCCTTAGAGGAATGCATCCTAATGACACCAAAGATTGCCTTCCCATCATTTCACAATGGTTTTATAACTTTGAAGCAACTCATTTTCTTTGCGTGCATTATTCTGTTCTAAATTGTCCTTCCAGCAAGTCTTAGAGAGGTACAGGATGATAATTTACTTTCCTTTATTAAAATCACCTCTTTATTTATCACCCACACTCCCACAGCTTTTATCACAAGTATTATTTTATCCCCCTCCAAATTACTTTCTCCTCTGTGTTGCCGAGCTCCAGTGGCGTAGTGATTTGCCCCCACATGTTTCTCATGTCCCCTTCTCCAAAGTTGATTTTGTTTTGTTTTTCTCTGGCACCTTTCCTCTTTCTATCTGCGAATCTCAGAGTGCACTGGCTCTCCCTTTTCTTCCTGTGATCCTTCTATGTCTAGCCACAAACAAACAAATAAGACATAAATAAAATGAACAAACAACCATAATTCTAATAACTTCCTTAAATTCAATTTAAAATTTGTGTAATTTTAAATTTGTAGAATGCCCTCTAGTATTGGGAACTGGAACAGATGTTTGCCATACATTATTTCACTCAGTCTTAACAGAGCATCTGTTCACACCCAGTCTTCCCTCTTTTGGGTGTTTTTCCATCCTCTCTAGTGCATTTCTCTTGTGGCTAAATAGTCTTTGTATTTATCTTTTTTAGTGGTTTATAATAATCTACCAAGTGGATGTGCTCTTACTTAAACATTCCTCTATTTTGAACCAATTGATTGTTCATTGATTTATTTTTAAATTCTCCTAGTCTACCAGTATCTGCTTGGACTAGTATACGGCGATCCCCAGATTCTTATAATTCTCTAAGATCGCAGTATCTGAAGCTGTTTATAAATGTCAGTGTCAGGAACTGTTCAGTGTCTTCGTCCCACTTTGGCAAAAATCTAAATTTCTTTTGAAGGAGAAATTTAAAGCAGTAGCTGTCTTACACACTTCCCTTTCCTGCTCAAGGATTTATAACACTTAAAGATGGTTCTCTGTCTCTTCTAGCAGTATCATTTGTTCAAGCATGGATCAGAGGAGGTGGGTAGAGATTGCCGCGTCTGACAGATCTCAGAAGCGCATCTGTCACCCTGCAGGAAACCCGCTCACTCATCAATTGGTCCTGTCAGTTATACACACCGCTGTCTCATCTCTGCAGCCTTCAGCAGCACCACCAATCATCCCTACATGTGTCCCTCTCAGGAGCTCCACGCCCCGGGCCTCTGATGGGCTGCTGCGGATATAGGTTTTCGGTTGTAACCATGAGCCTAGTGTTTTATCCAGAAGGCATGAGTCTCTGTTTATGGAAAGAACCTCTTACCTGCCATTTCACTCCTCCCTTGGTACTGATTTTGATATCCTTCTGGTGTCTTTAGAGTTTTGTCTTTCTTTTTAAAAACCTTAGGATCTCTTCCATCTTTCTGAGAAAAATTTCAACATTTCAGGAAAACAGACTGGTATTCCTCAATGTTTTCCTTCCCTCCGAAATCAGGGAGAACAACCCATATTTAATGAAGATCAAAATAAAAAAGGAAACATTTCAGATTTCCAATTTTGAATGAGAACTGTTTCCATTGCTAAAGCAACACCCGTAGTGTTTGAGCCAGGCTTCCAGGGAGTAGACAGGATTCTGTGAAATATCTGATAAGTCTTTGAATGGGGCTCCTCATTAGTCCTAACCCATTTCTAAAAAAGAAAAGTATCAGAGGCATTACGGGCACTTTGTGCTTCACTCTTTCTCTGACTGTTGACCCCTATTCATCTAGCCCAGTTCTTTTTATAGTGTGCCTGAGGCTCTTGAAATTTCCTTCGTACTTTGTACAGCAGTGTACTACACCTTTAAATATCTGCTCTGTCAAGCAAAGCAATGAGACTCCCATTTTAGTAATATTTCACTTGATACAGCGATATTGATGAGATGCATTCTAGTTCCCTTCTCATCTTCCTGATAACACAAGTAAAACATACTAAGGGAAAATGATTTTGTAGGGCATTAACTAATTGGTCTAAAATTAATTTCTTCTTAACTTGTATGATAAATTTGGTAGGTGGGCTTCTGTGACTCTGCACTTAAGGAAGTGTCTCACAAAGTATACCTTCATAGTTTTATAGCTTGGAACTAATTGGATATTGTTGAAAATAAATGTATTTAATCCCATATTTCATATGCTTGGCAAAATACCAGATGAAATACTACAAGCAAATGTTTAAACTTAGAGTTGAAATTTATTGCTTCTCCTAGAATGAACTACTTTTTTTAAAATTAAAAGACACAATTGATGCTTAGAACTAAATGGAGCATTTTTAGTGGAGTGTTTTGAACTGAGAGTTGTGATCAGTTTTGTACTTTACATTCAGTAGATGTTTCTTAAGCTATACATTCTTCTAAAAGCAAGAGACGAAAACAGTAAGTCCCTGCCTGTCGACGCAGTTGCCATTTCAAGGATTCGGCTTATTTCTAAACAAGCTTCCGGTGTGATGTACAGAAAAACAAATATCAGAGTTACCCTAGGGTTTCCAGATTTCGGAGGTTGGGTAAGCAAATTATCCATCCATCCAGTCAGCCTCTCAAATAGCTACATGTGAGTTTCTTGTTCTAGTCAGGGTAGTGGGGTATTTATCCCTGCATTCAGGGAACCAAAACCAAATGGGGAAGACAGAAAGACAGGTCTTACAGTAAATAATGAAAGGCAGACCGTGATACATACTCCACTTCAATCTAGATTCCTGGTGTAATGCCATTCTGATTTATTTGGTAAACTCTTGTTTACCTCTCATGTCCTTTAAAGATCAATAAATGACCGGTAATACTACTAGAGTTGACATAAGATGAGTTTTTGTATTTTTTACTGACTTTGAGTTGATAGTTTGGAAATTTATCCCCACAAATTGCACTGGGTGAATATGTTCCATGTTAAATGAACCCTGAAATTGCATGCTTTGGGACCCTGGTTATTTTTCAGTTGGCACTGATGATTCAGAGGATTATATCTAAGAAAGAAACACTAATTAAATATATTAGAAAAATTCTTGGTGAAATAATGTTTACAATCCCTGGATGTATTTGGTTTCATACAGTTACTCTTCCCTGGGTTACATGATTGTTCCTTAAGTCTATTAAAGCATTCCTCACCCTTGTAATTTCTGAGGCCTCTTGGGGCTTCACCTTACACTGCTCATTTTATTCATTTATTCACCCAACAGATATTTAGTGTGCTACCTATCATTACACATGTCTTCAGCATCAGTGGTTTTGAAATGTTAAAATGGTCACAATCAGTAACTTCTTGCCAACAATTGAGAATGGAAGTTTTGACTCCCAGATACATAATGCTTTTGAAATCATATTTTATGCCTAAGGTTTTGCTTTCCTTTACAACAAAATGTACGGTGTTGTTCAGGGTGCTAATAGGGTGACCAGTGTCATTACAGGCCACGTGCTCTTTGCTGTTTTGGCCTAAAGCTCAGCTTTGCTACTTTCTGGTCCTATAGAAAAGCACAGTACAGTGTGAGAGGCAAGGCATTTCGGTGGTTATAGGCAGAGCACCAGAGAGAGCTATTTCTTGAAGGATGAATAGGAGAACCAGGAGGGAAAAGAAGGGAGAAGCACATTCCACTGAGAATGAGCCCCACAAAAGCATGGAGCATTTGAAGGAGCCACAAGTGATCCAGAAGGACTGGCTGAGCATGAGGCGTGGCAGCAGATAAAGCTAAAGAAATAGTCATGAAGCAGTCATGGGAGGTCCTAAGTATTTTATCTCGAAGGGTCACCTTAATATTCTAAGTGTTAAGTGCCCATGTGTGACATTGATTAGATCTGCCTTTTGTAAAGTTAAAACTCCTGGCAATATGAAGGATGGGAATAATGAGGGAAGGGCAAGGCAATGGCATCTAACCTGGAAACACAGAACACAGATATTTAGCTGGTGAATTCGTTCATGTAATAAGTCATAAGAGCTACGGAATAACCCAGATAGTGACAATGGCAATAAGGAGCAGGCAACAGACTTGTCCCATGTGAACATGAGAGACTGACATAATCTCCTGACTGATTGAAAGCAGAGATACTTCAGAGCAAGGAGAGGTCAATGCCAGCTGGTGGTTTTTACTTTGGTTTTATTATAAATGTGTTTACATTCCAAAAAGTGTAAGATGCAATTCCTGTGTAGCTGCTTTCTTCCTGATTAAGGAATTTTAAGTATCTTCATATTTGTTTCTTTTCTTTTTCCATTCTCTTCTCCAACCTGCCTACAAAGGATCATATTTAAATTTTCTGGAGATTGTGTGTGATGTGTATAATGCAGTATTTTACAAAGATTCGTGCCATGGTGACATATTGAGTAAAATCTTTCTGAGATAAGGCTCATACAGAATACTTTCTGGTGTCACACATGGCTGCATTTTAATGAAGTCTTTTACTTTGGGTGGGAACAAGACTATATCCGAATTGAAGGTTTCATGGAGTATTCTTCTTCCCTGTGACTGATAACTATGATGTTTTCTTGTCTCCCCCTCAAATACCTACCCCTGCCCCACCCATTTGGCTTAGATAGTGGAGATTCAATACTTGCCTCTAATGACAAAAGACTGAATTCGTCTGGTTGGGCTGTTTAAATACTTTGGGACAAACACATTCTGGATTGAAGTATCTATCACCTAATGTGTAAAAAGAAGACGTAGATAAAATGGAATAGTGAAAGTTGATTAAAATTTTACAATGTGCTCTTCAAGTTATGTTCAACTTAATTAAACATTTACCCAGTGCTTGCCCTGTTGAAGTGTGTACTAGAAAACAGGTATACAAAGATGTATAGACTCTGCCCTCAAAATAGAAGAGAGGGGGAAAGAAGAAAAATGGTACAGCTCATTACATGGAACTAATTGAAACATTTTTGGATATGCCACATCATTTTGAACCCACTTCTTTTGCTGAATCTAAGGATTCGGAAGCCAGAGGTGAATTCTATTGAATTGTTGACCATATTTGATAGATTCCAGGCATTGAGAAGAGCTGAGGTAACTGCTCTTCCAGAGAGCTTCCATTCTCCAGTGTGTTCTGTAGTGTTACACAATCTTGTGAGATTTAAAAATCTGTGACAGGAAGCATTTGAGGCTTTGAATCGCCCTCCATTGGCAACTATTACATTTTTAAAATGTGCCCCTGGACATGTCCAGCTATGAAGAGAAACCTGGAAGGTTTTTACTCGACCAAGTTGTCAAGAAATAACCTTTACTAATGTATAAGTGAACTCAGAGGACTTACTAAAAATAAGAAGGAAACTTCTCTTTTAAAAAGTGTTTTAATATTTTAAACATCTGAATTTCAAGGCCAACAAAACCAGCAACTGGTCTTTAGAAAGCTATTTCAATTGATGATCCTATTTAGCTAACTCTTCTTGGCCATTTAGATTTCAGCATTTGTAATACACTCTTATTTAACTTAAATTTTGCTTAAAACCAGCAAACATATATTCAGAATTCTAATAGGTAGGAATGTTCCCTACCAATATAAATTATCTACATTGCAAACAACTTGAGGTATTGAATGAGCTATAATAAAAGATGATTATTTATATTTATTTTTATTCAACCACAATAATATATTTGATTTATTATGTTGTAGCTCTAAAAAATAAAAAAGAACCTGTTCTTCCAGATGTGCATATTATGAGTTAATTTACAATGGAAATTAAATCCTTAGTACTAAAGAATGAGATAGGAAGTTTATAGGAAGATCTTGATTCCAATCCAGCACTTAAACTTCCCTCAACTTAATTGAAATATATATTCTCAGGCTATGAAGTAGTTGGTTGTTATCTCTTAAATTTGTCAACATTTAGTAAACAAAAAGAAGCCCCCAAATTTATGATCAATCCATTGATTGATCAATAGATAGATAAGCTTTCACTCTATTAACGATTATATGTAAATCCTCCAGCATGCAGTTTTCAGGTCACTTTACCCAAGAACTCCAAACAGCTTGCCCTCTATGATTTTGTTTGGCACTTGCAAGATATAAAAATGTCTGTTTTAAATATTTTTTTAATCTTATTTGTACTAAAAGTCCTGATAAGTCAGATACTAACCTAGAAGCCAGAAATCATGTCTGCTATCCTATCCCCTCATCATTATATCAGATGCCTCATCTTTTTCTGATAACTCTCAGCCAGAAACCCTGTGAGACATTTTTCTCTGCTACCTTCACCCATCTCTGCAAGTAGTTACATATTACTGGTTCTTCGTCTTTCTATGTTTCTACACCCACCTCTTTTATGTTACTGCCACAACCAGAAGCATGGGGCCTTCCCAACTGCACAGTGAGGTTGAACATACAGACAGGGACGGAAGCATGTGAACACAGAATTTCAATGTATTAATTATTGTGCAAGAGTCTTAGGGTGCCATGAGGACAAGGAGGACACTTGAGCCTGAGGAGGTCAACCGATGGCTCCTTGTGTGGAGGAGATTCCAAGCTGATGGCCTCGTAGTGGCACAGAGTGATGAACCTGAACAGAACTGCTTGTTTAATCAAAATGTGATAATCACATTTAACCAAAATGTAATGGTCATGGAGCATTCATATGAAGGGTTAATGGGACAGGAGGAAGTAGAATTGAAGACGAGTTTAGACTGAATGTTCCGGGTTTTATGGAGGGCGATTAGATTATTTAGATTACCCTGTTCATGTATGTAGGGGTAGGATGGGAGGAGGGGCAGTGCTGAGAAGCAGCCAGAGCCTTAATGCTGGCCTCAATTCTCAAGCTCCAAGTGGAGAAATTCATTAGAATGTGAAATTCAGGCAGAAAGCCAGTGAGTGAAGCGACTATATCCTGGAAGTAATGGGGGCTGCAACCGTTTGAAAGCTCTCCAAGGGCTCAGCTGCTTGCAGGCATATTGGCCAACTGGGTTGCAAACCCATCTCCAAGAGGACCGCACTTTTATAAGTTTTCTGATATGCAGACCCTTGGGATCTCTTTTACCAAGCAAAGGCGTGAAGCAAAAACCTGGTAGAGATTCTTAATTTCTCATTTATCACAATGTTTTATCTTCAAAAAGGTTGAATAAGCCAATTTTTTGCAAGTGATGTCTGGAGTATCACTGATGCACATTTAAAGAACTATCACCACAGAGAATATGTTGCATTGTCCTTTATACAGAGAACCTTGCCTGTCCCACGTCATGTCCACTTAGGACAACGTATTCAGTGTACTTGCGCAAGTAATTCTTCAAGGGTTCAGGCAATAAAGTGGGAGCGTCGTTCTGGCAGTGCAACATAGTCGCTCAGAGTAAAGGCGTTGAATGGCAAAAAGTAATCAGCCCAAAGCCTTCAGCAGGAAATTTAAATTCCTGACCTTCAAGTCCACATCTAGAAAATGGAGACAATGTTTTCCTTGCAGGATTCTGGTAAAGATTTAATGTGGCTGTGACATAGCATACGATACATGTAACTATTACTGTTCTTAGCACTTTTCTCTAGAGGGCTCCAGTTAAAGTGTCACTGGTACATTGGCGCAGATCAGTTCATCTTAGTAATGCCTTAGCTGCTCTCCATGAAGATGTAGTAGATTAGATGCTATGACATATGTCAGGGAAGAACAGAGTGATGGTCAGGAAGACGTCTTTTATATTGGACAGGTGAGGGTGTGAACAAATTAACAAATACTGGGTCAACTCAGCAGCATTTTGTAGGAAATAATGTGAAAAGTGGTAACTTATATACGTGAAAACAAAGTAAAAGCTATACATTATTCTAATTCCAGAGAAGTGTGAGTAGGAGAAGTATATAAACAATTAGCTTGAAAAAAGAGAAAAATTTTGAATGACACTGCTGAGTTTTGTGTTGTACTATGAGAGGTATCAGTTTTAAGGCATGGTAGTCTTGAAAAACAAAATGACTTATCATGGCCACTTTGATACCTTTAGCATATTCAAAGTTCCAAGGATTATTTTAAGCCAATTATTTTAAGTTCTAAAGTTAAATGGCAACTATTCAAAGATTTTTTTAAAAATCATGTTTTGATGCCCAAAGTAGATCATGGTGGGATATGCAAAGGAATGGAAACATATGTTTTCTATTTTTAAATAATTTCTGATCTGGGGCGCCTGGGTGGCTCGCTCAGTCGTTAAGCGTCTGCCTTCAGCTCAGGTCATGATCCCAGGGTCCTGGGATGGAGCCCCACATCAGGCTCCCTGCTCCACGGGGAGCCTGCTTCTCCCTCTCCCACTCCCCCTGCTTGTGTTCCCTCTCTCGCTGTGTCTCTCTCTGTCAAATAAATAAATAAAATCCTAAAAAAAATAATTTCTGATCTCATTTGAGATATAGTACATACATCTAAGATAACATTAACAACTAATATAATGGTGTTTGTAAATAATATGTGAACTCAGATACACTGAAAGACCAGGAAGTAAATGAGTTCCCAGTATTTGGTATAAGGAATGTTATCAGGATGTTGGAAGGGTTACAGTAGTTTTAGAAAGAGATGAAAGACCTAGAAACACTAAGGGTGCATCCTGCAGTCTCATCTAAGGCTTGGAGTCCTCCCTAGACTCACATGTTTGTTAGCAGAGTTTAGTTCCTTGTAATTGAGGCTGTTGATTGTCTTGCTTGCCGTCTGTCTGGGTCTGTTCTGAGCTCCTAGCGGCCGTTGCTTACCATATGGCCTTCTCCACAACATGGCAGTTTCCTCCTTCAAGGCTGGTGGGAGCGTTTTCACTCATGCTTCATGTTTCTCTGACTTGTTTGTGTCTTTGACCTTTAGGACTCTTTGAAGGGCTCTCCTGATTAGGTCATGTCCACCCAGGATAATCTCCCTTTTGAGTAATTAAAAATCAACTAAATTAGGGATCTTATTTAATTAACGACATCTGCAAATACCTCTTGCCATTTAATGTGATATAATCACAAGAATGATATCCCATCGTATTCACAGATTTTGCCTGCACTCAAGGGGAGGAGGTTATATGAGGGGTCTGTAACAAGGGGCTGGAATTTTGGGGGCTGTCTTAGAATTCTGCCTACTGGGGGATTCACACACCTGGCTATCTTTCCAGCAGAGAGAGGCCTGTGCCTGGTGCTACTTATATTTAAGGAGATCAGGGCTGAAAGTACCCCGGTGTCCTTGCAAGAGCCGTGGTTCTGTGATGGGGGTGTGGCCTTGTAGGAGAGAGAGGTTCCAGAGCTCAGAGCAGGTATCAGCCTGGCTCTTGTTGAGCTAACTCAAATCTGCTCAGCCAGCTTTTAACTAAGCTGTCAAAAACAGAGTGGAAGTGTACCCCAAGACCAGCCGAGCTTGTCCGTTGCTTGATTATGGAATCAAACACAATAATCTTAACCAATGAAATGGAAACATCCTCCATCTAATTTCATGTTATTACTCAGGGAAGCTTACTCTTTCTAGTTGGCTTGGTACCCTCTCTCCCACCCTTAGTTAGAAATAGCTGTTTATTAAAATTGCTTTACGGGCTCACTTATTAAAAACCATTTATATGCAGAAAAACTCCTTATCACTATAAAGCATTTCAGCATTCATCTTTAAGTGCGATATTTTGAGATACAAATAACAACTCTCAAAATAATTTAGTAATAAAATGGGAGTATTTGCTCAGAAATGTCGAAATATCAGCTAATATGATAGAATAGGAATTGAATTGAGGCTTACTCAATTTTCCCTCTAGGAATCAAAGTCTAAAACATCACAATTTCAGGTTGAAAATATCACTTAATGGAAATAGCACATACTTAGGAGGTCATCATTGCTGTGACTTCGTGCACATGTGATCTAGCTGGGCACAGTGTGAATGCTCTGAACATTCTAACTACATCATCAAAGGTGTCCAAATGAAGAGATGCCTGTGTCCTCTGAATTCCTTTCCACTCTCCTTGGGAGTTGTGGCCACTGAATTTCTGTATCATATGCAGTCTTAAATCCTGTTTTCCTGGAATAAATGAAACAAATAAATCTAAGCTTCAGAGATATAAAGAAAAATATGGCCTTTTGGAACATTAAAAAATGTTTCTTAATGGGAAAACGGTGCATCACAAGGACACTTTACTTCCTTTTTTGGGTTAATAATTCTATGCTAGGTTTTTTTTGTTGTTTTGTTTTGTTTTAGAGGGAAGGATGATACTGTGTTTAGGCATGTTAAATGCTGCCCCCTCTTTTCTTCTCAAGGGAAAATTCTTGTAATAAGATTTTATGAGAGATATCCAGCGAAATCTTATTCACTTCCAACTCTTGAAGGTTTTGAATTTATAATAATAAACACTTAAGGCAGCAATCACAAACACTTATATAGTACTTATATACCAGGTGCCAGTACTCTTTATATGCTGACTCATTTAATCCTCAGAAAGCCCTATTTACCTTAGTATAATCATGATCCCCATTTAGAGATGGGGGAAGGCAGTTTCAATAAAGTGTTTAAGATCAGTTAGTAATTGACAGAGGCAGGACTTGAGCCCAGGGAGGATGGCTCCAAAGCTGTACTTGAACTCACTATGCTACACCACGTGCTGGCTTCTGCGTGGGGTGACAGGTACCATGTGATGCTGATCATGTGACCCCAGCCAGTGGAGACCCAGACCACCTAGCAGGTGCCTTAATAGATGCCTGTTCAGGTTAAGGACTTTCCAGAAGGGAGTGAGGGGTGGTGGCTCTCAGGAGGAGTAACATATAGAAAGGAGAAGTTATGGCTGTGATTTGGAGAGGAAGCAGGTGCTCAAAATGTCCCAGCTTTGTGCATTGAGGAGAGGCTTGGGGTAAATCCTGTTTTCCAAGTGGCTTTGGGAATGAACCAGTCTTGTCTATCTCAAATTATAATCATATGAGTGGATTCCATTAACTCTAATGGCTTACTAAAAATGAGAGTTCTCATCATTAAAGCAATATATGTGTGTCCCCATCAGACTGAAAAGTGCATTTTAACAATCAATGGGCAATATTTTGAGCCACAGAATCTGCAAAAAATTTCTTTTCTTGGTTCTACACCTACAGTTTGGGAACTGTGGTAGGTGGAGTAATGGCCTTCGGAGGATGTGCACATCTTAAACCCTGGAATCTTTGACTATGTTACCTTTACAAGGCAAAAAGGATTTTGCAGATATTAGATTAAGGCTCTTGAGATGGGGAGATTATCCTGGATTATCCAAGTGGGCTCAGTGTCATCACAAGAACTCTCAAAAGTGGAAGCAGCAGGAGAGTCAGGGGAGAGGTGTGATGATCCGAGGCCATGTGAAGGCAATGGGCCTGTAGAAGGAGGAAAAGCGAAGCAAATAGATTCTCCCCCAGAGCCTCCAGAAGGAATGTCGCCCTGCTGAGACCTTATTTTAGCCCATGAAGCTAAGTCTGGACTTCTGACATCAGAACTGTAAGATAATTAATTTGTGTTGCTTTCAGACACCAAGTTTGTGGTGATTTGTTACATCAGCAACAAACAGCCAACTACTACAGCAGCCATTTACTTCCTCTGTCTCTCTTCCCGGGCTGTGAAAAACAGACTTGTCTATAGTAATTCACTCAAGAGTTTTCACATGAACCTATTAAAAAAGAAGAAAAAAGAGAAGAAAAAATTCTTCGTAATATACATTTAAACCTCTTTTCTTTTAGAGAAATGTCTTCATTACCCTTTGACTTTAGTTGTTCTATCATAGATTTAATGTCAATTAATTTGTCTTACATTCTACAATCTATTTGAATTATTTTGAGTTTTATACTCATTTAAAGTTTCTCTTTGAGTCCTTTTTTTTTTTTAAGATTTTTTATTTATTTGCGAGAGAGAGAATGAGAGACAGAGAGCGTGAGAGGGAAGAGGGTCAGAGGGAGAAGCAGACTCCCTGCTGAGCAGGGAGCCCGATGTGGGACTCGATCCTTGGACTCCAGGATCATGACCTGAGCCGAAGGCAGTCGCTTAACCAGCTGAGCCACCCAGGCACCCCTCTTTGAGTCCTTTTTTAAATCAAAAGTCAGTTCTGAAATTTAGATGTGGTCCTAAAAGGAACTGCTTAGAGGTATGTGTACAGGTCTTCAGTCTCTTCATCATGGTGTCGCATGTGGCCATTTTGTCAGGAAAAGTCCTTGATGTACGCAGATTCTTAGAGCTCTGATATCTCTTTGTTTTGTAATTATTTCTTCTACCTTTTCACTTTTGGTTGGTTTTGTCTGTTGGATTTGCAGGTCTCCTTGTCCTAAAATCTGGACTTTAAATAGTTGCTATTAAGCCTCTAAAATCAATCAGCCTCTGGCTGTGCTGTCATTAAAAGTTAACTGCCTTCCCATTAATCCATTAATTGTGCAGATTAATTGGGAAAGCAATTCAAACCAAAGCTCTAACTTGGGGCACGTAAGCCAGTGTTTGCCTCCAAGTGAAAGCTTATCCCATTAGCATCACAGAGTATTAAACAATTATATATATAATTCACACATGGCGTATATAGGAGGAAATGCATAGAACCCGAGAGGCTGCTGCAATAATAAATTTCTTGATGACTAGGAAAATCTCCCCGTGAGTTCGGCTCAGTTCTAGAAAAAAATACCAGTAAGTGCTTACTTGTTTTAAATTGTGGCAATATGTTAGTTTTAGATTTAAGCCACTGATTGACAAAGTTAGAAGCTCATGTTTGTCTTACTTAATATATTTAAAGCTAGTATCCTCAAGTGAATGTTAATTTTCATGCTGAGGTCAAATTTAATACTCAAAGAAGCTAAAGAATTTAGCAGTGGTCTATACTCAGTGGTATTTAATTGAGTTGAAATGTTATTTTGGATGATGATGAGAGATAAAATCAGGATCAGCCTGTATTTTGTCTCCTGCTTTTCTGAAAAATTATATTTTATTTAAGTCCACTTGTATCACTATTTCTTAAAAATTCTTCTTTTTCTTGCCAGAATGTTACTGTGTAGTGGCTGCCTCAACACACTGACAGTTGGAGGGAAAATGAGGTGGGGTGTAACACTAACCATTTTTCAATCTTTAAGCCAGCCTCATGAAGCCATAGGAAAGCATAAAGACATCTGCAAAAGGAACAAGACTCTCTTTTGGATAGGGATTACTTTGCAAGTTTGTTCTACTGGTTTCTGAGCTAGCGTGGTCCTGGCTGCACTACACCCCAGACGAAGTAAGTCACGCTGACCTGGAATGGGGCACAGTCACAGGCAAGTCTTAAATCTCCCCCGTGTGATTTTACTCTGCAGCCAGGATGAATTACTGAAGGTGCATTCTGCCTTCAATTCCAGAGACAACCTGGAGCTGATCCATGTATTTTTTATCAGGTTGATGATGCTTTTCAGACATACCTGGGTCTTCTGGAAGTTCTTAGGATGGACTTCTGGGATTTTTCTTTGATTTGCTGAGCGAATGCCTATGATGATTGTAACTGTGGGGATGAGCCTGCAGAGTTGGGAAGAACTCATTATCATGGAAGTAAAGAAAGACGCTGAGAAGACACAAAGGCTAGTGAGTCCAAGTTCACTATCCCAAGGGAGTCAGCCATCATCACTTGTGTTTGGCAAGACTCCAAGGCAGGCAGGAGGAAGGGAAAGCTTTATAGTGGGGAAAAAAGGGGAGGCTTCAGGTATACTCAGAGTGGAGGCTGCTGGCATGGGGAAGCAGAAAGCAGGCTAAGTAGAAGCAGGGCATCCTATGTGACTGATTAGGTGTGTGTACTTGGTTTCTTCTGTATTTGGTAAATACATTATCCAGTACTAAGTTGGAAGTGGGGGCAAAAATTAGGGAAGTTGTAACTTATTAGCCAAGTCCTGGCTATTTGAGGCCAGTTGCTACAGGGGTTATTGTGTGGCTTTTTGGGCTTGTTACTGTAGATAGTAGGTTGGCTTCCTGGGCTGGTTGCTGTAGGTTATGGGTCAGAGTTCTATTTTTGTATATCATGCGGCCATTGCCCCTTTGTATATCCAGTCTCTCATTGGGCAAGACTCAGAGGGGCCTGAGGGACTGGATCCTATGTCATGTCAGGGCGGGGAGATGGGAGTACTCCTGGAATCTTGAAACTAGGCCTGAACAATTTGTAGAACTAACTCAGACTGGGCTTATGGTAAAAGAACAATATCGTTGTTAACTTTTTGGACGAGATCTTAGCTTGTACACAATATTCTTGATATACGTTAGCATAATTCCATAATTCCTTAGATTAGTTGATGATTTCTAATTTCAACTGAATGACAATTTTGATAATACAGATTAGAATAAAACATTTTCTTCAAGGAAATAGATTTCTTGAAGGGAAGGTCATTCCTTAATCCTGATTCTGTCAATGGAATATTTGGACTAGGTCTTTCTGAAAAGACTGAGATTCTAATGTTTCCAAAGCTCCCTGTCAAAGATCTCACCCCTGCCTCTAGTTGTATGGGGATTTTAAAATATTTTAAGTATGGGGGTGGCTGGGTGGCGCAGTCGGTTAAGTGTCTGACTCTTGATCTCAGCTCAGGTCTTGATCTCAGGGTTGTAAGTTGAGGTCCCACTTTGGGCTCCATGCCCAGCATGGAGCCTACTTAAAAAAAATTGTTTGCTATCTATCCTATCCTGTCCAGTTATATCCTATCCTATTCAATCCTATCCTATCCTTCTCCAGTAAATATTCCTTTGGGAAACATGATTCATTAGCAGACATGCCAGTGATTTTGGCAGGTCTTCCAAATAATAGAGAAGGTGTTTTACTCAGTAACAACTTAGCTGAGTGCTACTGCAAATTAGCTCTGTTTTTTGGTCAAGTATATTTTAGATTACCAATACTTATTTCAACAATGTACTCAGTCAGAATAGGAGTTCTTATCCTTGGGTGAATAATTTAACCATGCTGTACCTTTCTCTTCAATTGTCCAATGGAATTAATACTACGAAGTAATATAGGCTATTTGTCAGGGTCAAATGAGTTAATACATGTGAAGCACTGAGAACATAAGCAGCTAATAATATATGCCTATTATCTTAGTACAGGTAGTATTACACAGAGATTAAGAAAATTGAATTACTTTTATTAAAAACTGAACAGCTTTTACTTACTTATGAGAATTATGCTTTAAAGCCCTTTGTAAAATAAAATTACTTTCAATCGAGCTATATTAAAATACTTTCACTGTAGCTTGCATCTTTATTTGTAAGAGGCTGTTGAGTTTATATACACAGTTTGCCAAAGATCTAATTTATCATTGTCTTTTTAATGACAATGGTAAGTTTTTCTCTCATGTGAAGAATAAATGGTGACTTTTCTGAGATACTGACCTGAAAGCTGTAGGTTTGTGTGTCTTTGTATGTGTGTGTGTATGTGAAAAATGTCTCAATATAAATTCGGTTAATGTGGATATTCTAACAGAATTCATTAAAATTGTCTTCTACATGTAATCAGTGTATAGAATTTTTTTTTTTTACAAAAACATTAAAAACTCTAGTTTCACATTTCAAGGCTAATGTGGAAATTCTAATATGATGACTATGAGAAAGGTTGAATAAAAGGTAACATAATTTTGGAAAAACACAGAGTAATAAGAGTGATGTCCATTTCTTCCTCTAATAGAAAAAGGCATTAATTAACCAAACATGCCCTGCTACCGTTTTGAATAGTACAAGACTTTCCCTTTAATGACTGTATCTTTAAATTTCATTAGTGACTGGAGTCTTAATGAGTTCCTTTGCTCCTTTGACCTAGATGTGCCCCCCCCTTCCGCCCCTCCGGTCATAAAGACGTCAGGCTGTACTCTCGGTGCTCCTTAGTCCTCATCTGGTTCCTGCAGGGAATTGGGGCCGTGCAGTTGGCTCCTCCCCTGCGGCGCGGAGCTGGGTGAGGGGTGGGGCGGAGTGGGAGCTGAGTCGCGGCGTGCACTGCGGCAGCCCAAAGCCTGGGTGCAAGCTGTGATGACCCCGGTCCCACCCTCTAGCCCCTAGGAGGAAAGCGGGTGCAGGCCAGAGCTCTCTTGCTGGCAGGTAGACAGCCCAGTCCGTTCCATGTGCAGGTGGTGAGGGTTGCAAAGAGCAGCACTGAGGGCCAGGAAGGCCACAGTCTCCCTGGGGCCTATCCTAATAGGTGGGGAGGGGAGCGGAACAGCGAAACTGTTCCGTCCTGCTCCTGTAATTCAGAAACCTTCCTTCTTAGTGTCAAAAGACAGCTCGAGGGGAGTTGGGGGCTAGGGCCCCCACGCCAATGCAAAGCAAGGGCTGTACGGAAAAGGAGTGAGCAGCACATATGCCACTGATGGGCCAGAAGCAGAGGTGAACGGGCTGCAGCACTGGGAGAGAAGTGGGGTGAGGCCAGGGCCCCAGGCTGGGCGGCACAACTGCTCTCAGCGGCAGGAGGGGGCCGCAGAGGTTGAGGGTCCGGTCCCAAAGCCCCCCCCTCCACAGTTAGCACAGGTGGTCCCTGCTTGACCACTTCTGTGGTGGGCAGTCCTTCGGAGACTTACAGGGGTGGTGCGAAGGTGCAGTACCTGGACACTATATATTCACGTGTGTAAATGTGTACATTATATATGTAATACATGCATTGTTTGTATAATATATAACATGTGTATATATTTAATATAATATATAATAACATGTACATATTATATGGCATATTTAGACATAAATACATGTGTACTAATGTATATATAACATGTAAATCTATAAAATATTTACACATATAAATGCATATATTTATAATTTATATGTACATATGATGTATAAACTAATGTATATTTCTAGTTTGTATGAATTCATATTTATGTATATGTATACATATATGTGTTATTTTTATTAACACTTATGCATATAATATCTGTACATATAAAATATATTCATATGTATTCATATAAGGATACCATACAGTAAGTGAATGCTCTCACATACAGTTTGATAGCCAACTTAGCATTTATACAGCTTTTATACACATTATGGATGTACGTGTATACATTATAATATATGTATATGTATGTACGTATATGTATTATAATTGTCTATATGTTATTAATACATATATAGTGTACATATATACATATATAAGTACAAATTTGTACATATGCAAATATAATGTGTGTACTATAATACATACGTACTATTATGTGTATAATAGTAAATGTACATATATATATATGTCTCTGATGAAGGGACCAGAATAGTAATGATCTGACATAGTATTTTATTTAAAAATAAGAACTGAAATAGTATGTTATTTCAGATTTGAAAACTCCTTACTTAAATATGTATTTATGCACTCTGAACAATGATCATATGCTCTCTGAGAAGCGGTAAATTATTAATCATGAGAATTTGAGGAAGCCGAGAGTTCCAGGTGAGAGATTAGTTCAGAGAGGACTAGTTCACTGGGTTGCTTTTACTAGAGTCTAGGGTAGGGTTTCTCAGCTACTGCACTATTGACATTTGGGATTGGATAATTCTTTGTTGTGGAGGGCTGCCCTGTGCACCATAGGATGTTTAGCAGCATCCCTGGCCTCCACCCACTAGATTCTAGAATTTCCCCAAGTTGTGATGACCAGAGTGTCTCCAGATGTCGCTAAATGTCCCCTGGGGTGTTAAATCACCTCCAGTTGTGGTTCTCAGCTTTGCAAGTCTAGAACCTGCATCTCACTGCATTTACTGGTACAGTCAGAGAAAACTTGTTTTCTGGAATTAAATACACAGGAGACTGATATTTAATCCAGAATTCCATTTTATTAACATCTGGAGGGAAATATTCCTTTTACCCCAGGCTCATTATTGCTGTCTGAAACCTCCCTCCCTTGGTTCAAGACTGTTGAAGATCAATAGTTTTACAGTTTATTTATTATTTTATAGTTTTTTGGTAATAAATTGCTTGGCACATCTGGAATAAGAGTATACAACTTCTTGAGAGACAGTTTATTTATGTCATTATGGTATCTGATGAAATTCCTATACTCCAAACGTAAAGAAATAGTAATTGTAGTTATGGCGTTCTTCCATACTGGATTCTAGACCCCAGCTCACTTTTTAAACATCATGGTTCTACTACAGTGAGACAAGCAAATTAACCAAAGTCTGTATGTCAGTTACCTTATCTGTAAAATAACAGTAATATTGGTATCTCAAAGAGGGGAGTGGTAAGGATTAATAACTATGTGAAGTGGTTGTAAGTTCTTAGCACAGAGTACTCACTGAATGTGTGTTTGTTATTATTAGTTTTATGTAAGAATAATGTTAGAATATTTTATTGCTAAATAAACACACAGTAGTAGATCATGGGGAAATGTGTATGCTCGTGGTAAAACTTAATAACGTCATGTAATCACCACCCAGACCAACAACTGGAACTTTACCAAATACCAGAAGCCTCCCTGACCCATTTCTCATATCTCCTGTCCTTTTCCCCATAAATGAAATAAACACCCCTTCTCTTATTTTAATCCCACGTTAAGCTAAAAATAGAACAGTATTGATTCTCAGTTTATAATGGCAAAAACAAATGAGCAGTAAATATATGCCTTCAAGAGTGATTGCACTGGAGAGGCATTTTACATCTGAAACATCGATTTGAATCTGCATAATTGATTGTGAATTGCAGTTAAATACCTTTTTTTTGGTCACACTTACACCTGAATACTGATAATGATTAAAAAATGACGGTACTTCTGGTAAACACATACCCGCACATGCCTCCTCCCCATAGAGATAATGCACTCTTTGGTACCTGCAGACGCACACATGGCCCTTTCCACAGTGTACTAAAGCATTTTGGTAGTTGTTCATGGTTCGGCATAATCAGAACTCCCTTCGTCACTCCATGGATTGTGTGTCTCTTTATGTCTGCACTCCTTAATACTTGAATTACCACCAGATCGGCAGTGTCAGTACTTAAGCCCATCAATAGACATGCAGGAACCGTGGGCCTGTTATCAAGTCTGTCTTAAGAGTTAGCTAAAGAATTTAAGGTGTGCAGGAAGAAAAAGCAGACTCTAAATGAAAATGAGATAGTCTTAAAAAGTAAAATGCTATCTCAGGAAAATTCTTCTGAAAGGCATGCCAATGTTAAACTGGTAAATTTTTTACTTGTCTCTTATACTTTAGACATTTAGCTTTAAAGAAAAACACATTTCAAAATAACAGGACTGCAAAAAATATTGTAGTTTGAATACTTAAACAATGAAACTACTAATGACTTTAAAAAAAAAACTTCAGGCAGAATAAGCTTCATAAAATTTCAGGTGAATCTAGATAATTCCTAGATTAATTTAATTTAAATTAAATTGCTTATTGTAGGGGCGCCTGGGTGGCTCAATCGGTTACGCGGCTGCCTTCGGCTCAGGTCATGATCCCAGGGTCCTGGGATTGAGCCCCGCATCGGGCTCCCTGCTCAGCAGAGAGCCTGCTTCTCCCTTTCCGTCTGCCTGCCGCTCTGCCTACTTGTGCTATCTCTCTGTCAAATAAATAAATTAAAAAAAAAAATCTTTAAATTGCTTATTGTTAATTAAAAAATTGGGACAATAACCCTGCATGATTTTTAATGATCAGTTATGTTAAATCCTAAATATGAGAGAAATATTTTTCTGATTAGAGTAAAAAATGGCAACGACTTAATTGTATAAAAGACAAATAGGGGTGCCTGGGTGGCTCAGTTGTTAAACGTCTGCCTTTGGCTCAGGTCATGATGCTAGGGTCCTGGGATTGAGCCCGCATTGGACTCTCTGCTCAGCGGAGAGCCTGTATCTCCCTCTCCCACTCTCTCTGCTTGTGTTCCCTCTCTCACTGTGTCTCTCTCTGTCAAATAAATAAATAAAATCTTAAAAAAAAAAGACAAATATAAAAGATTGCATGGAATGAAGAACTAGCTGAATAAAATAGCATATATGGATATCATGGTCACCCTGAGATTCTTTTTCCTCTCTCTATCCTAATAGAGATACTGATAGAAAATATCTATTCCTGAGATACTTCCCCTCTCTCTTTGTGCCTTATTTTTAATTTTATATGTGATAACATAAAAGGATAGATGATAGACAGGTGTATACTTTCATATATATCCTTATGTGCATGTTGATATATACATACATGTATGTACACACACTGTATACACATTGCCTTCCTCCAGAAGTAACTAGTATCCTGAATTTTATGCTTTTCATTTCCTTAAGTTTTTTAAAAATCACGTTTATTGCTAAACAACACATTGCTTAGCTTTGCTTATTTTTTTAATTTTGTTTTTAAGCATTAAATTTTTATTTTCTTTTATTATGTTATGTTAATCACCATACATTACATCATTAGTTTTTGATGTAGTGTTCCATGATTCATTGTTTGTGCATAACACCCAGTGCTCCATGCAGAACGTGCCCTCTTTAATACCCATCACCAGGCTAACCCATCCCCCAACCGCCCTCCCCTCTAGAACCCTCAGTTTGTTTCTCAGAGTCCATAGTCTCTCATGGTTCGTCTCCCCCTCCGATCTCCTCCCCTTCATTTTTCCCTTCCTGCTATCTTCTTTTTTTTTTAACATATAATGTATTATTTGTTTCAGAGGTACAGATCTGTGATTCAACAGTCTTCCACAGTTCACAGCACTCACCATAGCACATACCCTCCCCAATGTCTATCACCCAGCCACCCCATCCCTCCCACTCCCCACCACTCCAGCAACCCTCAGTTTGTTTCCTGAGATTAAGAATTCCTCATATCAGTGAGGTCATATGACACGTCTTTCTCTGATTGACTTATTTTGCTCAGCATAACACCCTCCAGTTCCATCCACGTCATTGCAAATGGCAAGATCTCATTCCTTTTGATGGCTGCATAATATTCCATTGTATATATATACCACATCTTCTTTATCCATTCATCTGTCGATGGACATCTTGGCTCTTTCCACAGTTTGGTTATTGTGGACATTGCTGCTATAAACATCGGGGTGCATGTACCCTTTTGGATCCCTACATTTATATCTTTGGGGTAAATACTCAGTAGTGCAATTGCTGGGTCATAGGGTAGCTCTATTTTCAACTTTTTGAGGAACCTCCATACTGTTTTCCAGAGTGGTTGCACCAGCTTGCATTCCCACCAACAGTGTAGGAGGGTTCCCCTTTCTCCGCATCCCCGCCAACATCTGTCGTTTCCTGACTTGTTAATTTTAGCCATTCTGACTGGTGTGAGGTGGTATCTCATTGAGGTTTTGATTTGGATTTCCCTAATGCCCAGCGATGTTGAGCACATTTTCATGTGTCTGTTGGCCATTTGGATGTCTTCTTTGGAAAAATGTCTGTTCATGTCTTCTGCCCGTTTCTTGATTGGATCATTGGTTCTTTGGGTGTTGAGTTTAAGAAGTTCTTTATAGATTTTGGATACTAGCCCTTTATCTGATATGCCATTTGCAAATATCTTCTCCCATTCTGTCAGTTGTCTTTTGGTTTTGTTGACTGTTTCTTTTGTTGTGCAAAAGCTTTTTATCTTGATGAAGTCCCAGTAGTTCATTTTTGCCCTTGCTTCCCTTGCCTTTGGCGATGTTTCTAGGAAGAAGTTGCTGCGGCTGAGGTCGAAGAGGTTGCTCCCTGTGTTCTCCTTTAGGATTTTGATGGACTCCTGTCTCACATTGAGGTCTTTCAACCATTTGGAGTCTATTTTTGTGTGTGGTGTAAGGAAATGGTCCAGTTTCACTCTTCTGCATGTGGCTGTCCAATTTTCCCAACACCATTTGTTGAAGAGACTGTCTTTTTTCCATTGGACATTCTTTCCTGCTTTGTCGAATATTAGTTGGCCATAGAGTTGAGGGCCCATTTCTGGACTCTCTATTCTGTTCCATTGATCCATGTGTCTGTTTTTGTGCCAGTACCATACTGTCTTGATAATTACAGCTTTGTAATAGAGCTTGAAGTCCAGAATTGTGATGCCACCAGCTTTACTTTTCTTTTTCAACATTCCTCTGGCTATTTGGGGTCTTTTCTGGTTCCATACAAATTTTAGGATTATTTGCTCTATTTCTTTGAAAAAAGTGGATGGTATTTTGATGGGGATTGCATTGAATGTGTAGATTGCTCTAGGTAGCATTGACATCTTCACAACATTTGTTCTTCCAATCCATGAGCATGGAACGTTTTTCCATTCCTTTGTGTCTTCCCCAATTTCTTTCATGAGTATTTTATAGTTTTCTGAGTACAGATCCTTTGTGTCTTTGGTTAGATTTATTCCTAGGTATCTTATGGTTTTGGGTGCAATTGTAAATGGGATTGACTCCTTCATTTCTCTTTCTTCTGTCTTGTTGTTGGTGTATAGGAATGCCACTAATTTTTAAAAAATTTTTTATTGTTATGTTAATCACCATACAATACCTTATTGGTTTTTGATGTACTGTTCCATGATTCATTGTTTGTGCATAACACCCAGTGCTCCATGCAGAACATGCCCTATTTAATACCCATCACCAGGCTAACCCATCCTCCCACCCCCCTCCCCAATAGAACCCTCAGTTTGTTTTTCAGAGTCCATCATCTCTCATGGTTCGTCTCTCTCTCCGATTTCCCCCCTTCATTCTTCCCCTTCTGGTATCTTCTTCTTCTTTTTTTCTTTCTTAACATATATTGCATTAGTTGTTTCAGAGGTGCAGATCTGTGATTCAACAGTCTTGCACAATTCACAGCACTCACGATACCACATACCCTCCCCAATGTCTATCACCCAGCCACCCCATCCCTCCCACTCACCCACCCCAGCAACCCTCAGTTTGTTTTCTGAGATTAAGAATTCCTCATATCAGTGAGGTCATATGATACATGTCTTTCTCTGATTGACTTATTTCACTCAGCATAACACCGTCCAGTTCCATCCACGTCGTTGCAAATGGCAAGATCTCATTCCTTTTGATGGCTGCATAATATTCCATTGTATATATATACCACATCTTCTTTATCCATTCATCTGTCGATGGACATCTTGGAATGCCACTGATTTCTGTGCATTGATTTTATATCCTGCCACTTTACTGAATTCCTGTATGAGTTCTAGCAGTTTTGGGGTGGAGTCTTTTGGGTTTTCCACATAAAGTATCATATCATCTGCAAACAGTGAGAGTTTAACTTCTTCTTTGCCAATTTGGATGCCTTTTATTTCTTTTTGTTGTCTGATTGCTGAAGCTAGGACTTCTAATACTATGTTGAATAGCAGCGGTGATAGTGGACATCCCTGCTGTGTTCCTGACCTTAGGGGGAAAGCTCTTAGTTTTTGCCCATTGAGAATGATATTCGCTGTAGGTTTTTCATAGATGGCTTTTATGATATTGAGGTATGTACGCTCTATCCCTACACTGTGAAGAGTTTTAATCAAGAAAGGATGCTGTACTTTGTCAAATGCTTTTTCTGCATCTATTGAGAGGATCATATGATTCCTGTTCTTTCTTTTATTAATGTATTGTATCACATTGATTGATTTGTGGATGTTGAACCAACCTTGCAGCCCCGGGATAAATCCCACTTGGTCATGGTGAATAATCCTTTTAATGTACTGTTGTATCCTATTGGCTAGTATTTTGGTGAGGATTTTTGCATCCGTGTTCATCAAGGATATTGGTCTGTAATTCGCCTTTTTGATGGGGTCTTTGTCTGGTTTGGGGATCAGGGTAATGGTGGCCTCAAAAAATGAGTTTGGAAGTTTTCCTTCCATTTCTATTTTTTGGAACAGTTTCAGAAGCATAGGTATTAATTCTTCTTGAAATGTTTGGTAGAATTCCCCTGGGAAGCCATCTGGCCCTGGGCTTTTGTTTGTTGGGAGATTTTTGATGACTGCTTCAATTTCCTTAGTGGTTATAGGTCTGTTCAGGTTTTCTGTTTCTTCCTGGTTCAGTTTTGGTAGTTGATACATTTCTAGGAATGCCTCCATTTCTTCCAGGTTATCTATTTTGCTGGCATAGAGTTGCTCATAATATGTTCTCATAATTGTTTGTATTTCTTTGGTGTTGGTTGTGATCTCTCCTCTTTCATTTATGATTTTATTTATTTGGGTCCTTTCTCTTTTCTTTTTGATAAGTCTGGTCAGGGGTTTATCAATCTTGTTAATTCTTTCAAAGAACCAGCTCCTAGTTTTGTTGATCTGTTCTACTGTTCTTTTAGTTTCTATTTCATTGATTTCTGCTCTGATCTTGATTATTTCTCTTCTCCTGCTGGGTTTAGGCTTTATTTGCTGTTCTTTCTCCAGCTCCTTTAGGTGTAGGGTTAGGTTGTGTATTTGAGACCTTTCTTGTTTCTTGAGGAAGGCTTGTATTGCTATATACTTTCCTCTTAGGACTGCCTTTGCTGCATCCCAAAGATTTTGAACAGTTGTGTTTTCATTTTCATTTGTTTCCGTGGATTTTTTAAATTCTTCTTTACTTTCCTGGTTGACCCATTCATTCTTTAGTAGGATGCTCTTTAGCCTCCATGTATTTGAGTTCTTTCCGACTTTCCTCTTGTGATTGAGTTCTAGTTTCAAAGCACTGTGGTCTGAAAATAGGCAGGGAATGATCTCAGTCTTTTGGTACCAGTTGAGGCCTGATTTGTGACCTAGGATGTGATCTATTCTGGAGAATGTTCCATGGGCACTAGAGAAGAATGTGTATTCTGTTGCTTTGGGATGGAATGTTCTGAATATATCTGTGAAGTCCATCTGGTCCAGTGTGTCATTTAAAGCCTTTATTTCCTTGTTGATCTTTTGCTTAGATGATCTGTCCATCCATTTCAGTGAGGGGGGTGTTAAAGTCCCCCACTATAATTGTATTGTTGTCGATGTATTTGTTTGCTTTTGTTATTAATTGGCTTATATAATTGGCTGCTCCCATATTAGGGGCATAGATATTTACAGTTGTTAGATCTTCTTGTTGGATAGACCCTTTAAGTAGGATACAGTGTCCTTCCTCATCTCTGATTATAGTCTTTGGTTTAAAATCTAATTTGTCTGATATAAGGACTTCCACCCTAGCTTTCCTTTGGTGTCCATTAGCATGGTAAATATTTTTCCACCTCTTCACTTTCAATCTGGGGTGTCTTTGGGTCTAAAATGAGTCTCTTGCAGACAGCATATCGATGGGTCTTGTTTTTTTATCCAATCTGATAGCCTGTGTCTTTTGATTGGGGCATTTAGCCCGTTTACATTCAGGGCAACTATTGAAAGATATGAATTTAGTGCCATTGTATTGCCTGTAAGGTGACTGTTACTGTATATTGTCTGTGTTCCTTTCTGGTCTATGTTACTTTTAGGCTCTCTCTTCGCTTAGAGGACCCCTTTCAATATTTCTTGTAGGGCTGGTTTTGTGTTTACAAATTCCTTTAGTTTTTGTTTGTCCAGGAAGCTTTTTTTCTCTCCTTCTATTTTCAATGACAGCCTAGCTGGATATAGTATTCTTGGCTGCATATTTTTCTCATTTAGTGCTCTGAATATATGCCAGTCCTTTCTGGCCTTCCAGGTCTCTGTGGATAGGTCTATTGCCAATCTACTGTTTCTACCATTGTAGGTTACATATCTCTTGTCCCAAGCTGCTTTCAGGATTTTCTCTTTGTCTCTGCTTACAAGTTTTACTATTAGATGTTGGGGTGTTTTAAGTAAAACTTACAAGTTTTACTATTAGATGTTGGGGTGTTGACGTATTTTTATTGATTTTGAGAGGGGTTCTCTGTGCCTCCTGGATTTTGATGCCTGTTTCCTTCCCCAAATTATGGAAGTTCTCTGCTGTAATTTGCTCCAGTATACCTTCTGCTCCTCTCTTCTTCTTCTGGGATCCCAATTATTCTAATATTGTTTTGTCTTATGGTATCACTTATCTCTAGAATTCTACCCTCGTGATCCAGTAGTTGTTTATCTCTCTTTTTCTCAGCTTCTTTATTTTCCATCATTTGGCCTTCTATATCACTAATTCTCTCTTCTGCCTCATTTATCCTAGCACTTAGAGCCTCCATTTATGATTGCACCTCATTAATAGCCTTTTTGATTTCGACTTGGTTAGATTTTAGCTCTTTTATTTCTCCAGAAAGGGTTTCTCTAAATCTTCCTTGCTCTTTTCAAGCCCAGCTAGTATCTTTAAAATCATCATTCTGAACTCTAGTTTTGACATCTTACTAATGTCTTTATTGATTAGGTCCCTGGCCATCAGTACTGCCTCTTGTTCTTTTTTTTGAGGTGATTTTTTCTGTCTTGTCATTTTGTCCAGAGGAGAATAGATGAGTGAGAGAACAAAATGCTAACAGGGTAACAACAACCCCAGAAAAATATACACTAAACAAATCAAAAGAGACATGAAATGGGGAAAAGAAAGGGAATTATAGAAAAAAGAAAAAAAGAAAAAGATTAAAAAAAACAATATGATCGAATATGATCAGGCTGGTTCATAGATCAGTGGCACACACTAGATTTTGGGCGTATTTTGGTCTGTTAGAAGAAAGTGACTCCCAAAATTTTAAAGAATGAAAAACTTATGTATGTACAAAAATAAGGGTAAATACAATGAAGGGATGGAATATGACTGCAAAGATGAAAATTATAAAAGATTTTATAAAAGGAATTGATAAGAAGTTGCTTGAAAAAAGAAAGAAGAGGAATTAAAAAAAGGAGAGAATGTGATCAGGCAGGAGACTAGAACAAAGCCATACACTAGAGATTTAGGGTATATTTTGGTCTGTTAGAAGAAACTGTATCATAAAATTTTAAATTTTAAAGAGAGAATAACATATATATATATATATATATATATATATATACACACCAAAAATAAGGTTAACTACTATGGAGGGATACAATATGACTCTAAAAATGAAAAATAAAAAAGATTTTTAAAAAAAGGATTGATAAGATGTTGGTTGAAAAATGGAAAAAGAAAAATACAAAAAAAAAAGAAAATTAAAAAAATTAACTTTGAAAGACTAAAGAATCATGGTAAAAAAGCCATGAATTCTATGTGCAGTATTCCCCTAGCGCTGGAGTTCTGCCGTTCTCATTGATCGGTAAACTTGGTCTTGACTGGCGGTTCTTGCTGATCTTCTGGGGGAGGGGCCTCTTGCCGTGGTTCCCAAATATCTTTGCAGGAGGTGGAATTGCCCCGCCCTTGCTGGTCTGGGCTAAGTAATCTGCTCGGGTTTGCTCTTGGGAGCTTTTGTTCCCTGCAAGCTTTCGGTAGAGCTTTGGAGGACGAGACTGAAAATGGCGGCTTCCCAGTCTCCGCCCCGGAGGAGCCGAGAACTTGGGGCCCCACTCCTCAGTGCGCCCCCAGAGAAAAGCAGTCAGTCACTCCCATCTCCCCGGTCTCCAGCCGCACTCTTTGCTCACCCAGCCTGTGACCAAGCGTTTCTATCTCTGGGCCCGACCCCTGTGGAGTCTCCAAACCCAGCAGATCCCTGCAGTGTGCTCCCGCACCGCTCCTTCTGGGGGAAGAAGGGGAGTCTCCCTGGATCTGCCGCTTGTTGGGTCCCTGCTGGAGGAGCAGTGGCACGACTGTGCCACGGACTATGGTTTATGGCAACCCCGAGTTGAGAGCCCACGCCTCGGCTCCGTCTCTGCAGCCGGCTTCCCCGCTCTGATACCTGGGAGCTCTGCCACACTCAGGCACCCCCGGTCTTCCTGTGACCCCAAGTGTCCTGAGACCGCACTGTCCCAGCGAGGGTTCCACCCCCCACTTAGCCACTGGAGTGACGTCCCTCAGCGGAGCAGACTTCTAAAAGTTCCGATTTTTTGCTCCGCTGCTCTATCACTTGCCAGTAGCGGCTGAGGGTGGCCCGCTCCCCTGCCATCTATCTTCTAGAATATCCTCTCGGATTCACTTCTCTGCACATCCTACCTTCCAGAAAGTGGTCGCTTTTCAGTTCAGAGAGTTGCTGCTATTCTTTTCTTCGATCTCCTGTTGAGTTTTCGTAGGTGTTCAGAATGGTTTGATCCCTATCTAGCTGAATTCCTGGGACCAGACAAAATTTAGGTCTCCTACACCTCCACCATCTTGCTCTCCTCCTCCAGCTTTGCTTATTTTTAAGATACTAAAAACTATCAAATATGAATTAATTATATGGTCTTCTATAGTTTGATTTTTTTTCACTAAAAATTTTGTGTCTAAGATCCAACCATTATCTTTGGTGTGCATTGGTGTATTTCCTTTGTACTGCTATATATTATTCCATTGTGAAGAGTATTACGATACTGATCTGTTCTTTGGTCATTGGATGTTTGAGTTTTGAACGATTCTTTCCTATTATGAGCAGTGTTGCTGGAAACTGCACGTCTCCTGGTGCACAAATGCAAGAGTTTCTCTAGGTCAGTGTTTCCCAACTTTTCTCTTTTCATGTGACAGAGAAAATACTAGTATTTGTATCACAGCCTTGGGTTAGAAAGGCAAACTCCTTGAGACTGGTGGTTTATCCTAGGGATACTCTGCCCAAGATGACATATGTATCAGTGGAATTGAGGAATGTCAGGGTATGGAAAAATGCACAAGCCAATGACAAATTGGTTTTTAAAGTAGGTGCTCAAATTTACATTCCCACTAGCCCCTTGTTGGAGCTTCTCTTGGCCCACATTCTGTGGATGATGTGGTGTTGTAAGAATTCTAAAATCTTGTGACTATACTGTCTGTAAAATAGTATCCAATTGTAGTCTTGATTTACACTTCTTTTTACTGATGAGTTAGAGCATCAGTTTGTATAGGTTCTGTTCTGTGAGCTCTCTGGTCCTCCCTTGTGCTATTTTTCCAAGTGTGTTTTCTAACTGATTTAAAGGTAGCTTTTAGGGGCACCTGGGTAGCTTAGTCATTAAGTGTCTGCCTTCGGCTCAGGTCATGATCCGAGGGTCCTGGAATCAAGCCCTGCATCGGGCTCCCTGCTCGGTGGGAAGCCTGCTTCTCCCTCTCCCACTCCCCCTGCTTGTGTTCCCTCTCTCGCTGTGTCTCTCTCTGTCAAAAAATAAATAAAAAATCTTAAAAAAAATAAAGGTAGTTTTTATTTTCGTTTATTTTTAAAAAAAGATTTATTTATTTTAGAGGAGAAAGTGAGTGCGTGTGAGTTGGGGGTGGGGCAGAGGGAAAGAATCTTCAAGCATAGTCCCCCCTGAGTGTGGAGCCTGATCCTGGGCTTGTTCTCACGACCCATGAGATCATGACCTGAGCTGAAACCAAGACTTGGACGCTCAACCAACTGAGCCACCCAGGCACCCCTGTTTTTCTTTATTTTATTTTAGTTTCCTTAATTTGGAATACTAATCATATGCTGTTTTGCACATACTTTCCACAGGTGATGTTTCTCTTTACGTGTCTTTTGGCAAGCATAATTTCTTAATTTTAATATAGTTTAATTTATAAACCTTTCTTTATATACATTTATTTATAAATTCAGTATACTGATTACATATTTTTGTTTCTTGCTTAGGGAAACCTTTTTTCTACCTCAAGATATTATATTATTTTATAATTTCTGTGAAAATTTTCTTCCCTATTTTCATATTCTCTTGTCTTTAAATTCTTTTTCTTTTCTTACTGAACTTATTAGACCTCTAATAGAAAATCGCATATAAGCAGTAGGCATATTGTTAGAGATCCTGGTATTTTTTGTTTTGTTTGTTTATTTGACCTGTTGGTTCCAAGAAAGCTGTCAGCACTGTACTAACCTGAATGTGGATTTTCCCTTTCGGCAGATGATTGTGATGAGCCTCTGGTGTCTTCCTTGTCTCAGGCATCATTCAGCAGTTCATCTGAACTTTCTAGCAGTCATGGTGCCGGATTTGCAAGGCTAAATCGACGAGATGGTAAGTCTGCTTTTTTCCTTCTGATTGGCTCATGATGAATCTCATTAATTTTCCATTCTCTTGTAATAAAATCATTCTAAGTGATATATTGTGAAAGGAAGTACATGTCTCAATCAGCAAATGGCTGGAACTCATGGGAAGTTTAAGACCTGTAGGCCTGGTTCTGGAATGGCAAAGGGTCACATCCTATTTTAAAATCCTGTATCATCATTTCAGCACCCAAGGAACTGAATTCCTTCAGTATGGTGAGCTTTATATATCTCTTATAAAATAAACCTTTCTACAACAATATACAATCATGATGTATACAGTAGCCATGAAAATTTAATTGACTCTCTATTTCAAGTTAAATAGGAAGCTTGCAAGAAGAAGTAATTTTCAAAGATGCTATTTATTTATTTTGACATTTTTCTTTGTTTTTGTTTTTTTAAAATTTTTTTATTGTTATGTTAATCCCCATACATTACATCATTAGTTTTAGATGTAGTGTTCCATGATTCATTGTTTGTGCATAACACCCAGTGCTCCATGCAGAACGTGCCCTCCTCAATACCCATCACCAGGCTAACCCATCCTCCCTCCCCTCTAGAACCCTCAGTTTGTTTTTCAGAGTCCATCGTCTCTCATGGTTCGTCTACCCCTCCGATTTCCCCCCCTTCATTCTTCCCCTCCTGCTATCTTCTTCTTCTTTTTTTTTTCCTTAACATATATTGCATTATTTGTTTTAGAGGTACAGATCTGAGATTCAACAGTCTTGCACAATTCACAGCGCTTACCAGAGCACATACCCTCCCCAGTGTCTATCACCCAGTCACCCCATCCCTCCCCCTCCCACCCCCCCACCACTCCAGCAACCCTCAGTTTGTTTCCTGAGATTAAGAATTCCTCATATCAGTGAGGTCATATGATACATGTCTTTCTCTGTTTGACTTATTTCACTCAAGATGCTAGTTATTTAAAAATAAGAATCCCTCAGTTTGTTTAATTCTCAATGTAGGTGACATGATTTTCTCTCCTGTGGAGGAAAGGGAACTTAATAAGTTTCATGCTCCTTTAGGAATCCTCAGTTCGTATTGTTGACAATCTCTTAGGTAGGTTGTGTTTGATTGCTTGAATATGTTTAAAGGAAAGTGCAGATAATTAAAAGGCAACTTGCTATTGAAGTAAGAGAGAATTTCAAAACTCTGTGCACTTACAGACAGCATCATCGTGGCCCCTTTCCATAATACGCTAAGGCAAAAGCCATCTGCACTTACATTCTATGGAAAGAGGCTTGGCAATCCTAACACAGAAAACATTTTTAGCAACCATGAAAAAATAGACACCGACATCATATATTATTTAAACCGTGATTTGCTCATTTATTATCCCCTTCTTGCATGCCATATGTCAGCCACTTCTTTTCATTTTTCTCCTTGATGTTATCCTCGGTACTGTTGTAATGCCTGAGCACGATGAACGTTGGACGTAACAAATAGATCATACGTGTGTGTGTCTGTCTGTATTTTGCCATCTGGTACACATGATAAATATCTAACACTTTAGCATAACTTAAAATTTAAGTTTATTTTAAAATGATAGCTCCTCTTATTTGAGACAATCACTTATGTGTGTTTGTGGGTGTGAAGGCTTCAGGAGAGCAAGCACGGAGATCCTTGTATCAAATAGGGAATTGGAGGAGCCTTGAATGCATTTGTGTAGACACAGCTTGTCTGACTTTTATTTGCCTTGTAGTGAGGGTTAATGGTCACACTGGACTCTCTCTCCCTATTTGCAGTTCTGAATTCTTGACTGACCATAGGCAAGTGAGCTCTCCTAACCCCTCTGGAGACCGGTCCAGCTCTTGCCCGCATGGTTCTCCCAGCAGGAATGCTGACATCACAACACTGATCTTACAGTGAGGTCTCCATCTTACTACATTCCTTTTCAAAGTAGGGCAGGGTTTTACATTTACCACGGCTCTATCTGAGTAGTAAGAGCTTTCCTAAGATTTGGCCCATGGAAGGATACAAAATTTAATTCAACTATTCATTTCATTTGTTAAGATGCAATAAATCACACAAAATATATATCTTATTAATTGGATCGAATCATATTTTACATTCATTTATAGACTCATCAGAAGTCTCCATCAGTGAGACTCATTTTCATTCTTAATTCGTTTCTATGGCTCTTGGTGAACCACAATATCAAACTTCATGAATCTCATTTGCATGTTAATGAAATGGAGAAACAAAACAGGATCATTTTAATTATCTTTTGCTGGTTGTCAACCTACTTGATTACATTTTTTCTTTTTTATTTAGTTTTTCTTTTTTCTTTCCTCTTAATTACATCAAGTGTTTACAAAGGAATGTCAGATTTTGAGTGATTTATTAAAGGCTATATATTATTTCTGCTATCAACATTTATTGTAGTTTATTTATTTATTTTTAAAGGTTTTATTTATTTGAGAGAGAGAGAGCGAGAGAGAGCATGAGTGGGAGACAGGGAGAGAGAGAAGCGGGCTTCCTGCTCAAGCGGGCTCCCTGCGCATCAGGGAGCCTGATGCGGGACTCGATCCCAGGACCCTGTGATCATGACCCGAGCCAAAGGCAGTTGCTTAACTGACTGAGCCACCCAGGTTCCCCTCCTTGTCATATATTTAGATCAGGCTATGGAAGGGTGTTTTGTTAAGTCAGGAGGTCATGTATAAATAAACCAAATCAACAAATAAAGGTCAAAGCATCCCAGAAACACAGATAGAGTGACCTCTTCCCTGTGGAATCTAGAAAACTTAGATCCAAAGAACAGACAAACAGGAAACAAAGAATCAAGCTCATCCAGCTGCTGTTCTCCATCTGTGAGGTAAATGCCATGGTTAACTGTAAAAATAAGGAGGCCCCATTATTCCCGTGGTGGGAGAAGGAGACCAGGAAAAGATACTTTTGAACGTAATGAGTCTACCAGAAGGGAGGAAGAAAAATGAACATTTTTTGAAGGTATATTAATTTAATTTTACCACTGGAGTGCTGTTGTGGGTTGAGTTGTGTGTGTCCCCCAAAAGGATGTATTCAAGTTCTTGCCCTAATATCTATGAATGTGGCTGTATTTGGACATATGGTCTCTGCAGTATGATCAAGTTAAGGTCACATGGGATTAGGTCATACTGGCCTAGAGCCGGTGAGCTTCACATCAGGCCTTCTAAAGAGAATGAGATTTGGAGACACACAGAGACAGAAGAAACCAAGAGAAGAAGGCCATGTGGAAATGGAAGATGTAGAAATGGAAGCAGAAATTGGAACGCTATGGCTACAAACCAAGAAATGTTTGTATTGCTATCAACTGCCAGAGGCTAGGAGGAGGCAGGGAAGGAGTCTTCTCTAAAGCTCCAGAGGGAGGAGCATGGACCTGCCGACACCGTGATTTTGGACTTCCAGCCTCCAAAACTGTGAGAGAATAAGTTCTGTTGTTTTAAGCTGCCCAGTTAGTGATATTCAGTGATAGCAGCCCTGGGAAGCTCGTACAAGTGCCGTCGAGTAAATGACTTCTTTTCCATACTTGTTTGTACGGGGAAGATGCCTCTCAATTTGAACCTGAAAGATTTCATAGCTCAGAGAAGTGTAATCCAGATGTAACGGTAAACAACACAGACAAAAACCCATCACTGCCAATACTGGCTAGGTAATGGAATTCAGCCTCTCTCTGCTCTTATGTAATACCATATTGTTGCAGTTTCCGTGTAGTTTGAATTATAATGGGCAACTAATGTTACTGTTGTCAATGTCAAGTTCAAACAGGCTCTAGTGCACCATTTGATAGTCCAAGTGTGTTCTTAGGATAGAATATAAGGAAGCCACATAAGTAGAACTGTTCTTTATGCTGCAGTGTAGTCCAAATGACAGTTCTTATTTTCATGTACTCGGGAAACCTAGGAAATGGTTTATTGCAAACTGATATACTTGTGTGTACATGTAAAATAATAAAGCAGTAAATAAAGTTATTATGCACCGCAAAAATAAAATACTTATATGTATGAGTGCAAACATATATATGTACATGTGTTTATTTATATGGCAGATTGCTTCCATAACTGAAAAATACTGCAAGTTTTCTCTCATCTATTCTGTAAGATCAAAATATATCCTATTTTGCTAGAAAGTTGAATGTTTGTCTCTATTTTCCTGCTGTCAGTTTTTTTAACTGCAGCTAAACCCTTCTACTCTAAATGCTTGCGGAGCAATGTTTTCCCCATGCCTATAGAATTTGTCAAGCATCTGTCTGTAGAGAAATTAGCATATTTGGTTAATTGATAGAGAACTCCCATTTTCAGATGTACTTCTAATGAGAATAATTATGATATTCTATACAGAGTTATTTGGTGATTTTTACTGCCCTAAATCATTGTACTTGTTCACATACAACTATTATGCCTAAATTAAAACCCAAAAGCTAAATCCCCAAGGTATGCATGATGCATGTCAGTGCTGAAGAGGACAGATGAGGTGAATGTTTCTTGCGGTTAAACATATTGCATAAAATCTTTTATAATTATCACACTTAAAAAATGATAACATTAATGCACTTAATAACCAATACTTTATGAGGAAAAGAGTAAGAGATGAATTTTGCACAGCACTGGAAAAACTGAAGCCTAAGGAAAGGGGAGCCTCGTTGGCACCGTCGGTTGGTGTGGGTCAGGAGTGTGCCTGAGATGTCCCCAGGACCAGAGATGGGGTGGGCAAGCTTCCTGACTGAGAAGAACACGGATTGGGTGCATTAGGGATGGCCTTTTCTTGTACATGTTAGAGAACAAAAGATGCCAGCAGTTTATTTGCTTCTATAGCACCTGATTCCCCATTATACCCAGAATCTGATGTGCCTGAGTAAGCCCTTGGCACCTGAATAATTATCAAAATTGCAAGGGGCATACACCTCCATATTGATTCGGGCTGTGCATGCAGCTCTGCCTGATTCTTCTGTCTCCTGCCTTAACTTATCTCCGGGATTAGGAGATATACAGTTCTTAACAGTGAGATGAGAGCATTTAAACCCAACTAAATCCCTGAATAGTCAGATCACTGAGAGTTACCCCTGTAGTCACAAAACGCAAGCCTCCCCAGCACACTTGAACCTTAGCTAACCTACGGTCATACTCTCTCTCTCCAGTGGATCATAAAATTGTAGGTGAAAAGCAGACACTTCAGTGTTAGACATATGTGAGACCAATTCACCATTCTTGGGTTTAAATCACTGCTACCTCTTACTCATTCAAGGATGGGGAAAAAATGTAACCACTGTGCACTAATTTCCTAATTTTCTTTCCTTTTTATTTTAAGATTTATTTATTTATTTGAGAAAGCATGTGCATGCTTGTGCAGGGGAAAGGAGCAGAGGGAGAGGGTGAGAGCATCCTAAGAGACTTGGGGCTGAGGGCAGAGCCTGAAGAGGGTTCCAAGCAGGGCTCCATCCCACGACCCTGAGATCACAACCTGAGCCGAAACCAGAAGTCGGATGCTTAACCAACTGCGCCACCCAGACACCCCTTTAATTTCCTTATTTTCTATTGGAAGAATAGGGATGATGCTGAAATGGTATTGGCTTTATTGATAATGATCTTGGCTTTGGTGACCACAAGAAAAGCACAGTCCCAAGAGAATGTTAAACAGTTTCAATGTGTGTCCTGCTCATTAACTGCAGTTTAGCAAACCTCACAGGACCAAATGCATACATTACAAAGGGAAATTTGGGCTTCCATATAACTCTGGTAGGAAGAGTTGATTTCTTCCTGATCAACTTTAAAGCAAAACAGGAATTATAATTATATCTTATATGTTCATTATTAGCTTGAAGTAAAGATAAAACGTTCTCCTATATCCTTAGTCAAAGCCTGTGAACTAGGGTGATCTGATGATTTTACTTAAAATATTTTACTTTTTTAGCAATTGGAAATTGGTTTATGAAGTTAAAAAAGAACTTCCGAAGAGACTAACATTTTGATAAAGGTTTGGAAAACGAAGTTCTACATCAAGTTTATGGTCCGTGGTGTGTCACCTGTGTTTATAGATTATATTTTGTATGCTGGCCTTGAGAAGGTGGAATAAAAATGAGTGAAGATTTACATCTTATTTCTCCATATACCTATATCCTGTGTTCATTAAAGCAGAGGAGAGTTTGCTGCCATTTCTGTGCTTAATATGGAATCACTTCCACTCTTCTTTGATTCACTTGACTTAACACTAGAGGTGATTGTCCACCTGGCTGTTCGGCTCTCTCTTTACTTCGGGTGTTGCCCTCCCTTCTGGGCTCATTCCTTAAGGGTATGTTCCATTCTCTTCTCATTTCTCCTGCCAGAGTCCTGTTCTGTCTTCTCTTTATCGTCTTTGTCTTCCCTGTAGCACACTTCCTTCAGCTCTAAATCAATCTGATAATGTAATCTGAGTGAATGTGCCAAGTAGCCAATCCTAAGCAATCTATAGTGATAAAAAATCTGGTTTTGGCAACACAAAAACTAGATCATAATACTAAACTGTGAGTCGCCTTAGGGAAATGAAATGGGGTTGAATTCCAGGATCTCTAAACTCTATGACAATATACTCTTTTTATTTGTACTACTCTATAGGTGATGATATCTTTTCTTTCCAACTTACTCTAATAATGGAGATTTTTTCAAAGCATGTGAGTGAGTAAAATTGAAGGCCCTTCAATAAGAAAGTAAGTAGGGTACGTCAAGGCAGATTGTTCTTCTCTGTCCCCTCGAATGAGAAGACGCAACATGCTCCTGGCTTAGGAAATGTCTTAAACTGCCATAAAATCTAGGAATTCAAGTTACAGATATGATCCCTACTGAAATTGATACAATGGCTCAAATTTGGTCAATTAAAATACATTCATAAAATTTAAAACTATCATTAATACATAACATACCTTTCTTTGTGTATATCTAATACTTTTCAGAGTGCCGGGTAGGAAAATTTCACATGAACCTTAGGCAGTTTGCAGATCTTCATTTCTTTGGGGTCAGAGAAAACCATAAGTTAAGTAATCACGTTTTGTGTTAGGTGGATTCTCCCAGAAGCACGCCCTGGGCAATGATAAGGTGCCAGTGGTTTATTAGGGGATACCTACCAGGAGAAAACAGTGAGGGAGGTGGGGGAGAAAGCAGAGTGAGGAAGGCAAAGAAACCAACAACTACAAGTCAAGCCCCACACACAGCCTGACCCCCAGGAAATTCTAGATGATCAAATTGTACCTAAGATGTTGTCCTACCTCATGGTAAAGGAACTGAGTCTAGCAAGGTGGCTCGATGTATGATCAGTTTGGGAAAGTTAATGTCTTAGGCAACTTGGGCTGCAGTAACAAAATACCATAGAGGTCTTAAATGATAGACATTTATTTCTTGCAGTTCTGGCGGCTGGGAAGTCTGAGATCAAGATGGTGGCAGATTCAGTTCCTGGTGAGAGCCTGCTTTGGCTAGCAGACAGCCACCTTCTTGCTGTGTGCTCATGCAGCCTTTCCTTGATGTGTTTGTGTGGAGAGCACATCTCTCTGTCTTCTTCTTCTTAAAAGGCCACTAATCCCATCATGAGGGGCCCACTCTGAAGACCTAATCCAAACCTAAATACTTCTAAAAGGCACCAAATACCATCATATTGGGGATTAGGACTTCAGCTATGAATTTTGGGGAGACACATTCAGTCTGTAACTGCTGCATTTCTATAAACTAATAAACCAACCAGAAAGTGTTAACTGCTTGAAGATATCTGATAAAAACCCAAGATAGCCAGGCCTTCAAGGGGCAAAGATCCTGGAGAGAAAGGAAATAGTGTATAGTGAGCCTGACATTTTCTGCACCAAAGAACAGAGATTCCAAATATATAAAGAAGAATGGACAGAAACAATAGGAGAAACAGACAATACAAATTGAAACACAACCAGAGTGAGTGGGTTTTAACTGCTTCTCTGTATCTTATTAAAGAAGTAGGCAAAAAACAATGAAAGTACAGAAGATTTTAATAGCAAAGTTAACAAATTTGACAAAATATGTAAATGTGTAATTTATATTTATATAATGGGTAGGTTGTATAAAACGCTGCCCCCAACAACTACAGAATACACATTCTTATCCAATGTACCTTTAAATATTTACTTAAACTTATTCTGGGCCATAAAAATTGTTTGAACAAATCTCAAAGGATTTAAATCCTACAGAATAAGTCCCTTGGGTATAGTTGAATTAAGCTAGAAATCAATAATTAAGAAAAAGGTAAAAACCTAGAAAGGTGTGGAATTTAATTAATGTACCTTCTAAAAAGAAATCTCAGTGGAGATTAGGCCACATTTTAATTCAGTGATAACCAAATACTGTAGGTCAAAATTGAGATGCAGCTTAGTCCAAACTGATAGCCTTACTTGCACATATTACAAAAGAAGGCAGGCTAAATATTAATGATCCATCCATTGCCTACTTCTTCAATTTCCCGAGGAAATTCTTAAAAAATGACAGATTAAACCAAAGTAAGGAAAAGGGAAAGGAAAAAAGAAAAGTGCATTAATTAATGAAATAGAAAACATGCAATACAATCAATAAGACAAAAATATAACAAGAGGATATTTCAACAAACTTTCTGCTAATCATGGTGAAAATTTAAATGAATTGAAAAAAATTATTCGAAAAACACAACCTAAAAACTTGTGCCCAAGAAATAAAATGGACAATTTAAATATCTCTCTGTCTGTTAAAGATAGTGAATCCATAATTCACATGCTCCAACAGAGAAAACTCCAGGTGAAAATGCCTTCATACGTGAATTCTCCCAGATACTTTTAAGGAAGATAAAACTCTAATCTTCTACATTCTCTTCCAGAGGACAGAAAAAAAGTCAAAATACTTCCCAACTCATTCTGTGAGGCCAGCATAACCTTGATGCCAAACCCTGTCAAGGACAAACAAGAAAGGAAAATTAAAAGCCACTCTCTCTCATGAATATAAATGCAAAATACTCCAAACAAAATGTTAGCATATATGTGTGGAGGGACTGGGACTGAGCCTCAGAATGAGAATGTACACTCTTGGCTGGAAGGCACATGTACTCTGCAAGCCGGGTGGGTTGCATCACCAAAGAAACAGTGAAAGCAGGGGCCTGGAGCCTTCTATTCTGATACAGTACATAAGAATCTCAAGCATCTTCCCCAGGAGGGGATTGCACAGAAGTGTGAGGATAGCCAGCAGTAGAAAACCATCTTTTTTTTTTTTTTTGTATCCACTTTTAAAAAAAATTTTTTTATTATGTTAATCACCATACATTACATCATTGTTTTTGATGTAGTGTTCCATGATTCATTGTTTGCATATAACACCCAGTGCTCCATGCAGAACGTGCCCTCTTTAATACCCATCACCAGGCTAACCTATCTACCCACCCCCCTCCCCTCTAGAACCCTCAGTTTGTTTCTCAAGAGTCCATAGTCTCTCATGGTTTGTCTCCCTCTCTGATTTCCCCCCCTTCATTCTTCCCCTCCTGCTATCTTCTTCTTCTTTTTTTTTATTTTTTAACATATAATGTATTATTTGTTTCAGAGGTACAGATCTATGATTCAACAGTCTTGCACACTTCACAGCACTCACCATAGCACATACCCTCCCCAATGTCTATCACCCAGCCACCCCATCCCTCCCACCCCCCACCACTCCAGCAACCCTCAGTTTGTTTCCTGAGATTAAGAATTCCTCATATCAGTGAGGTCATATGATACATGTCTTCCTCTGATTGACTTATTTCGCTCAGCATAACACCCTCCAGTTCTATCCACATCGTTGCAAATGGCAAGATCTCATTCCTTTTGATGGCTGCATAATATTCCATTGTATATATATACCACATCTTCTTTATCCATTCATCTGTCGATGGACATGGCTCTTTCCACAGTTTGGCTATTGTGGACATTGTTGCTATAAACATCGGGGTGCACGTACCCCTTCGGATCCCTACTTTTGTATCTTTGGGATAAATACCCAGTAGTGCAATTGCTGGATCATATATTAGCTCTATTTTCAACTTTTTGAAGAACCTCCATACTGTTTTCCACAGTGGCTGAACCAGCTTGCATTCCCACCAACAGTGTAGGAGGGTTCCCCTTTCTCCGCATCCCCGCCAACATCTGTCATTTCCTGACTTGTTAATTTTAGCCATTCTGACTGGTGTGAGGTGGTATCTCATTGAGGTTTTGACTTGGATTTCCCTGATGCCGAGAGATGTTGAGCACTTTTTCATGTGTCTGTTGGCCGTTTGGATGTCTTCTTTGGAAAAATGTCTGTTCATGTCTTCTGCCCATTTCTTGATTGGATCATTGGTTCTTTGTGTGTTGAGTTTGCTAAGTTCTTTATAGATTTTGGATACTAGCCCTTTATCTGATATGCCATTTGCAAATATCTTCTCCCATTCTGTCGGTTACCTTTTGGTTTTGTTGACTGTTTCTTTTGCTGTGCAAAAGCTTTTTATCTTGATTGTATCCATTCTTATTAGAGACTATGGTCATTAAAAATGTGCCGTAGTCTGTTGGACACGTCTTGGGTGACACTTAGATCCTCTCAGCCACACCTGTTTCTCCAGCCAGTGAGGTAAGGAGTGAGTCCAGCTTCCAACAGGTGTAAAAGGGCCTCTTTTGGGATTGTACCACTTACCTGAAACTTCCTGCCCATGGCAACCTTGATGCTCCCAGAGAATCCATGGGGCATTATAATTCTGATAGTGGAGTATGGGGAGTAGTACCTGCCTGTGAGGCTAATCTTGAGCAATAGCGGACAAAAAAGGGGTGGATAAGATGTCCTCAGGGTGGAAAGTTCTGAGATGCATCTCAATAAGGCTGCTCAGAAGTGTTAAACTTCTCATTTTATTCATACACTGTTTTTCTGATTTTGTTTCATTGTCTTTGTTGTCTTGTATCTCATTGAGCTTCTTTCTGATGATTATTTTGAATTCTTTGTTAGGCAGTTTGTAGATCTTCATTTCTTTGGGGTCAGTTGCTGGAAGTTTATTAGTGTCCTTTGGTGGTATCATGTCTATCTGATTTTTTGTGGTCTGTATAACCTTGCCTTGTAGTTTGCATTTGAAGGAGCATCACAGGACAGGTCCCTGGGCAGGCAGGATTGGTCCCAGACTGTGTCTGAGAGGGCCTGGAACTGATTCAAATGGTCCACAGCTTGGACCCAGGTCTGCAGGCCAGCTTTCAAGGGCATGGAAGAACATGTCTCCTGCCCAACTTCTGGGTGGGCAGGACGTCTCAAGGACTGTGGCTAAGAGGGGCTGGAGCCAAATCATGGGACCACTTTGGGGTCTACTAGGATCAAAGTAGGCAAGCCTACGTCTGGAGGCGTGAGTGGGTGTGTCTCCCTCCATGTGCCTGAGTGGGCAGGACTGCTTCCCGACTGCAGCTGACAGGACCCCTTCAAGATCCACAGTCAGACTGAGGTTTGAGGGCTGACCTCTGGGGGCAGGCTCCTGGAGGATCGGCAGGACTGCTTCCTGATCTGGCAGTGAGGGGCTGGCCCAGTCTCCACATTGGCAGAACTGCTCCAGGAGCAGCTGGGAGGGGCCGGAGCCCAGTTACAGAGCTGTTTCAGGATCTTCTTCCCAATGGAAATTGGAGGGCCTGCCTCCACGGGTGCAGTCGGGTGTGTCTCCCGGTGGGACCCTGGGAGGGCAGAATTGCTCCTGGCCTGTGGCTGGGTCCCAGGGCTCCCATGAAGGCACTTTTGTCCATGGAGGGCTGCCAAATTATTGTTGCTCTGGGGGCATATGAGCAGGAGACTTCCTGTTCTGCCATGTTGCTGACATCACTTCATATATTCTGTGTCTGTCTATCATTATCATCGTCTGTCTAATGATCTGTAATTTAAAACCTGTTCCTATAAATTATCTCATTTGATTTTTAAATGTAACCCCTTTGAAGACTGCCCTGCAGATGTAATTCCATGAGAAAAGATCTGGAAAAATTACATGATTTTGTAAGGCTTTCTCTGTTTCTTCTCAAATAGGACTTTATATCAAAGATTTTCTCCCTCAGTGGGAATTGTCAGGTCCTTAAAGGTCTAATAATTTAAGTAGAAAGCTAGCCCCAAATCCTCTTTAAGTGGTTTGAGGATTGTTATTTTTTCTCTTATCTTTTTTACCTTTTTAAAAAAAGTTGACATGTAATGAATATTAACAATAGAAAATAAAAGGGACACATGTAAGATGGACTATATAATTGGCCATATAAAATATAACTGATTTAATAGACTATATAAAAATATCTGACCGTATAAAAATGAAAAACAGGATCAGAGACTCTGTGCCAAAATGAGAATGTTTATGTGGGTTTTTCCAAAGCTTCTTCCTTGACCTTGGCGTTGTGCATGCCCTCCTAGAACAAGCTGGTCCACTGTCAGGGCCTCAGGAGGAGGCCTGTGCAGACAATTCCCACATTTGTGCTGGAGGAGAAACATGTCCAACAATCTCCTTTCTTGTATTTTCAACTGCCTGCTGGAATTTTCCAGCTGCCTACGAGATGTCTTGTCTTTTCAGAAAAGCTCAACATATCTTAAGTTAAATATATCACCTCCAAACCAGCTCGGCTTGTAATTATTTTTCTTTTCTGGTTCCTGGTGGTTATCTTAATCACCATGGCTTAACATTCTTAGAACCACCTTTTATTTCTCCCTTGATTCCTCCTCCTGAAGATAATAAGTTCTGTGTGTGGATGCATGGTTTGCAATCTGTCTATTCTATTCTATTCTTTTTTTTTTTTTTTTTTTTTTAGTTTCCATTGCTACTACCCTTGTGCAGTTTTTGGATTTCTAACCAAGGTTATTTTAATAGACCCATAACTGCTCATGCAATTTTGACGCTTTCCTCAATAAAAATAAATGTTCAAGTGCAGTTGTGACCTTGTTTTTCCCTGTTTAAAGTTTTTCAACCCCACCTTCATTGCACATATGGATGTTTCTGAATGTGCTTTCTAAAGTCCAGCTAATACTCTGCAGTGGTTGAGCAGATAATTTGGTAGTTTTAAGGAAAGAAGAAAAAAATATTCAAACTTTTTTCAGGTTAAATAGTAAGATAATCTATGAATTGTCTACCATTTACTAACAGAGTATAGTTTCCCTTAACTAACCCATCTTTGCTTAATTTGTGTGTTCTTATATTTGTTCTATAAATCTAATTATTTAATCTAAATAAACCTAATAAATACTACATGGTATTAATTCTATGATTAGCACAAACACATAAAGAGCTCATTGATGCATAAAAGTATAAATGGAATAAAAAAGTAAGAAATAGAAATTTGAACAATTTCATAAACATAAGGAACGACCATGATTTTAGTACAAAGAATAAAACACACAAGCTGGGATAAGTGAATATTGGAATGTGGTGATTTCATACAAGCATCTAAATAAGGAAAGCACTGGATAGAAAAGCAGAGATACTGGATCTAGTAGACAAAGACTTTAAATCAACTCTCTTAAGTATGCTCAAGGAGCCAAAAGAAATGAAAATAATGTCTCAACTAGAGAATATCAACAGAGTTACACATTATAACAAGGAAATAAACTAGTGTTTCTAATCTGAATGTTATGAATTTTTTCTGTAATAGAAAAAACAGAACTACATATGCATCCAAGTTGCACTCCTTATAGCAAAAGAACCAAAACAAAACAAAACAAAAAACCAAAAAACCATCTCATTATTGATATGATGGGGAGCAAAGTAGAATAAGCTGTTTGCAGAATTCCTCTATCAAAAGACACTGTCAAAACCTGTATTTTTTTAGTGGCTCTAAATGTGGAAGAGTAACTATTCTGAGAAAATGCTAGCTGACTCCTGCTTTCTTCCATGTAAGAACTACTTTGATTTCTAAGTTTTAATCCTGCTTTCACTCATCAGTCCTTCAGTCTGGTTCACCTTGGTGACCCATACTGCGGGAGAAAACAGTTTTTGCTCCTGTTCGGGGTCATCTGGTGTGCCATGTTGCAGACTGGAGAAGGCAGTGGGGCTGGATTGAGTGGCAGTGGATAGACAGGAGGGGCTTCATTCACGGAAGATGGTTGGCAGACAGGAGCAGGTCTGAGTGTTACAATCTTACCAACCTGTGGCCACTGGGAAATGGGGGGTAGGGAGTTCTTTTCACTGTACTGTGCAAACAAATGGGCAGTAGCTTCTGCATTAAAGCACACTGGTTAATGTTAAGAAAGGTGAGCCCATAAATTCCTGTAATGAAGGAAGACATAAAGACATTTTTAATGGCAATAATAATTCCTTCAGAGATATTTCTGTGTGGGGGATGATTTGGGGAGCAGAAATGGATAGGACCCCCCCCCCCCTGGTCCTTCAGCTCCTCTCCCAGCTCAGAGAGGCACATATCATCCAAGGCTTAAGAAAAGGGGGTCACTGCACACCTTGGGAACATAGCTAAGTGGGTACCTTTGAGGTCTAGGATATAAAAGACCTGAAGGAGAAATGAGCAGCCCGAAGGAATTCCTTTGCCCTGTATCCCACTGAGGGGAAGAGAGGAGGAAGGTTTGGAAAAGTAGGAAGAGGGTTGGACATGAGCAAACAAGTGTGAAGACTCGTTTTCCCTGAAGTCCTGCCTGAGATTAAGTCCACAGTCGGAAATGTCACAGAACCCTTCATTCACGTTCAGGTATCTGCATGTGAAGGCTGTGAATAGAGTGGGTGATGGAGGGGAGCCTGCCCACCCAAGACAAGTCACCAGATCACTCTGTTGCTGCAGTGTAGACGTGGTAGTGTGGCAGAGACCCCACTGCGGCCCCAGATGGCAGAACCGGGAGCTACCATGGGTGCCAAGAACGAATGTAGGAGGTAGGGAGTGGAGAGGTGGGTGTGGGCAAAAGGTCACACCTGGGATGGGAGGAAAAACGTCCAAATGCTGTGATAAAGCAGGTCCTGACCAACCCTTAGCAGGTGACAACAGAAGGGATGTATGACTGCATGTGTCTTCCTGTCCCCTGCTCCCAGGGCTGGCACAAAGGGAAACAGACCCCAGTAAGCATCTGGAAGCCGAAGGTGACAGAAATAAAATCCGGAATCGACTGAGTAATCCACGAACTGGCTCGAGATCCTCAGAAATGATTAGATTGATTTTCTACATTAGACAGAATAGAAACTCAAGAGAGAAAATTAGATTGAGTTAGGGGAAAAAATGCATTTTTCATACCCGAGGCTGTAAGTGAGAAATTTGTAACTGCAATATGATTCTAGCTGCATTGCTCAAGTAGCTCATCTGAGCCCTGGTCAATAACCTGCTGGTTTGTGGGAGCCCACTGTCAGCAGCTCTTCCCAACTCAGCACTATCAAATTGGGAGCTTGAAATCTGCCACCGGGGGAGCACTTACACCACAGGAATTGACCAGTGCTACAAAGCAGGGCTCCTCCCCTGCACCCTCCCCAGAGAACAACATATTAAACACTAGCATACCACCTACCTGAATTTATCTCCTAAGAGTCAAAATATAATGATCTTGGGAAAGAATATTAGAATTTCTTTTACAAATTGGACTGCAATGCAAAGACCTGAGCCAAGAGTTGGATGTGTTCCCAGTCCTTGATTGTTGCTTAAAATATATATATATATTTATAAGTATGTTTTTTTTGTATACTCACAATACACATGTGAGTTCTTTTTTAAAAAAAAATAATTTATTTATTTATTTTAGAGAGAGACAGCACGAGTGGGGGGGCAGAGGGAGAAGGAGAGAGAGAGAGAGAATCTTAAGCGGGCTCCACACCCAGTGCAGAGCCTGACATGGGGCTTGATCCCACGACCCTGAGATCATGATCTGAGCTGAAACCAAGAGTCAGAAGCTTAACCAACTGTGCCCCTGCACATGTAAGTTCTTTAGCATAGTTTAAAAAACTTGTTTCTAGAACCACATACAAGTAAGTATATTAAGAATGTATATCCCAAGTTGAAACATTCAAACTTCCAGTTTTTGGGGTTGGACATGTTGGTTGACATGCTATTGGATTTTATGCTAAAATAAGAACAGCCCACCATTCAATGTCCATCTTTTATCAAAATATCCAGAAATCTCTGGCAGAGCCACAAAATCTTGTTTTTCTCAGTGACCTAAAAATAGGAGTTAAAATATTTTATTGAGTAGCTATCAAGAGTGAGAAGTTAAAGTAGCTGGCTATGTAAGTGGCCCAAACAGATCAAGCTATCCATCATTAAGCTGGGTATAGCCTGGTAAAAGATTGCAAATAATATCTTCTTGTAGAACAATGAATAAGCATGCATATTATTAGTGATCCTAAATATTGTTTATTCTATACATTTAAAATTGTAGATTGTCTTTTTTGATATTCATTTATCTAAAGTTGATGATCCACATGTGTGCCCACCATAAAACACACACTAAGTGGTCCTCAGATGCTGAAAGTTTGACAGTTGTTTTCTTAGCTTTGAATGAAAGACTTTCTACATTTTGGATCCACTTTCTTTTCCTGCCTTAATGACCACTGCCCTCTCCATGCCCTCTCTCTCCCTTCAGTCCAATTACTGCCATTCTGAAAAATGTGCCTTGCATCTGTCTGCCCTCGTATCATTCCTCTGCTTGGAAGGCTCCAACCCTTCATTTCGACTTTTCAGAATCCTACCCTAGAATGTAAATGGAATGTTTCTGTTTTGCTAATCACTCAGCCAGCAACACTGTCCAGATCCTAAACTTCTGTAGTGTATATCCTGTTTCAGTTCCGCATGTAATATATATCACCTGCTCATGTGTCAACTTCCTGTTTCATAAAAAGCAAACTTCCTGAAGGTGGAAGCCATGTCATCTGTGATGAAGACTGGGCTCCGGGGTCAACAGTGTTCAGGGTTTGCCTGATTTTAGCTCTGTGACCTTTTACAAGGGACTACCTCCCTTTGCCTCAGTCTCTTCATGTCTAAATGAGGAAAAATAGTAGTTTCCCATCTCACAGGCTTGTTGTGAGAATCAAATGAGTCAGGACAGGGAAGCACATGGGCAACTTCTATTTATAACCAGTGATCCAGAGTCATTCCTGACATTTCTTTTGACTACGTATGCACTAGTGGATATAGTGATCACATTTGGTTCACGAATAGTGGGTATTGGTGGTGAATAGAGCAATACTGATAATTCCTTGTATATAATAGCTTTCTCTGAGAAGTTTGTGTGTGGTCTAGTACTGAAAACCGTAACCAGTCTGTGTGATTAGGGAGATAAATTCTATATTCTTTGTTATGAGGGATGGCATTTAGAGATTTTAAAGAAGGTGGTACTTCATATTCTTCTATTTCCATGGGCTTTCATAGTTTTTTAAAGATTTTATTTATTTATTTATTTATTTATTTATTTATTTATTTATTTATTT